>NC_136409.1:235526956-236009456 GCF_051521515.1 Lactuca serriola | reverse complement strand
CTG
The DNA here is from genome assembly GCF_051521515.1 of Lactuca serriola. NCBI lineage: Eukaryota > Viridiplantae > Streptophyta > Magnoliopsida > Asterales > Asteraceae > Lactuca > Lactuca serriola. The sequence goes on along the minus strand of NC_136409.1, from coordinate 236,009,453 downwards.
TTTTTTAAAACATATTGATTAAACTGGTTCAATTTAACAATTAGGCAAAAACAATTCATAAAGGTCAAACAAAGGCCAAGAGTCAACAATAGAAACAAATGATACCTAAATTTTGATCGACAAGGGATCATCTTTTTCGTTCAGGTCTTCAATCCACAGTGGAGGCCGAGATGAAGTCGGTGATTACGGTGTACTATGGGGAACGAATTGATGGAGGAGAAAACGATTCAAAATCATAACATCTTCACTAGAGTTTTTTCTATGAAGAACGTGAGATCAAGGAGTTCAGCAACAATGAAACTTCGATCGTTGGGAGATTTCATATTTCATATAGATTAATGATCGATGATGATAGTTTGATCGATTGGGATCTGGAAATCGACGATAAATATGGTTCGTTGTTTATATTCATCGTATTCGTGTGAGTAGAAGCAAATTCAGAATCGAAAGCATGGAGTTGGATGAAGGATTGAAGGCAATTCGACGGAGGTGAGTCGTCGGATGATGGATCGTAGGTTTGAGCAAAAGAGGAAAAGGGGAGGATAGAGATGAAAATTTATTTTATCAGATATTAGATTTAAGAATTCATTTCACTATATTTTTATTCCTATAATACCCCTGAATGAATTAATTAAGATACCCCTCCTTTTTTGTCTACTTATTTACAAAAACGCCACTTTGCATCTCGATCCTTTCTTTTTTTGATCCAACGTTCCACCTTTAGATCTTGGGTTCTCGGGAAACTTTGAGTTCTCAAATAATCCTCTCTCTCTCTCTCTCTCTCTCTGTGTATATATATATATATATATATATATATATATATATATATATATATATATATATATATATATATATATATATATATATATATAAAGTAATTAGAGCCAAAGATGGCAACATCAGGGTCCCATATGTGCCAATTTTATAGCAATAACACCCTTTTCTATCCCAGCTGTTTTGCTCTTTTGTTTACATTCTTCTATCCCTATCTTTCCCTTTAGCATCTCTATTGCTTTGGATGCATCCATTCCTCATCCCACTTCTTAAAATGGCCAAAAAAAAACCTCACGAATCTGCATAATTTTTCAAATTCTCTACGAGTAAAGTTGATTACTGTCGAAATGAGAAAAAGGTCATCAAACAACACTGAGTTTGCTTTGCCTTTTGAACAGCGAATTCGAACCAATGGTACTCGTGAATGTCTATTTCATGCATGTGTTTGTCGCCTGCGCGTATTGGTTATTTTATTGGTTTTCTATATATAAATAAGAAAATATGAATCTTGTTATTGGTGATAAAATGGAGAAATGGCCACTGTGAAAAAGTTGGCATATTTGTTATAGTGCATGGAACGGAATCATCCAACCTGCATTTGAAAAAGCATTGACTTGAAGCCATCCTTCGTCGCTAATTTTGATAATTTTAACCAAATATTAGTTTCAACTTTTCTAAAGTCAACTACCGGTTTTTAATATCAATTTTTTCTTAATAAAAGGTTTTAATTATTAGATTTAGAAATATGATTAGATTGACGTGAGTTATATATATATATATATATATATATATATATATATATATATATATATATATATATATATATATATATATATATATATATATATATATATATATATATATATATATAGAGAGAGAGAGAGAGAGAGAGAGAGAGAGAAAACGAGTGAGCGAGCTAGGTTCAAATGTTTTTAGCAAATATTGTATGCATGAATGCACCAATAGGAATTTAGGAATAATTTAATCATTAAATAAATTAATAAGAGTAAATTAGTAAATCATGACACTAAATTTATAGTAATTGAGATAAATGGGGGATTTGATTTTAAACTCACCAAAATAAAAGGAGGAAGAACGACTTGTCTTCATCTTCTGCTCCGCTTCTTCGCAACCCAACCCTAGATATTTAAGATGTGGGTTGTACCCCCTGTGCTCTCCAAGAGCCCGAATCAAAGTCTAGAACTTATCACCGCTCCTCTCGACTCTCAAAGAGGGCTTTCGATTCTACAATGGCGAAGTAGTGCTAGGGTTTATTTTGGGTTTATTGTACTTATGCGATTACTCAATCGTACCAATCGGAGCATCGATTCATGAGTATCGCAACGAGCTCTTCAATCCTCAGTTGAACGCTTTCCTCTTTCATGGCGGCAGTGAAGGTCTCTTCACTTCCAAACATTACAAAGATCATGACAACCATTCTTCTATTACCTCTCCAGGAAATAAACCCCTCGAGGGGGAGTCATTCATCAAGGTTTACTTTGGTTTGTTTTTCTTTTTATCTGCAGCTTGATCTTGATTTCTCTTATTGATAATCAACCTCCTATCCAAGAAATTATTCCCCAATCTAAATCCGTAGAGACACACGGTCATTTCTAAATCAGTGGAAATGTTATGTTATTCCTTTCAATACATTAATTCCTCTTAATATCATCAGAGGTTTCTTTGAAAGTTGATATTAGAAAACATATTTTGAAAGAATGTGATAGTTATTGGATTCAGAGATTTTGCTTCTCTTGAAATTTTTATACATTAATTGTTTATCCCATTCTTAAAGAATCAGATAGTGGGAAATATCAATTCTTCTCTTTGACTTTTGAATAGATACTTTGATTATAAAAGTCTAATTCAGTAATTGGTTTGGAATTGTTTTTATACTTGTTCTTCTATGTTTTATTGTAGTGATTTTGAATATAAAAGTCAATTTATGTTAGAATCTTGTTTTGCATATACTGGCTTTAGTTGTTTGGTTTTTCTAAACCATTTGAATTGAGTAAAATTATATAAAAAAAAACTAAAAACTTCTGAGTTTTGTAGATAATAAGAAGAAAACAAAAATTAAAAGTTGGTGTGTATTTTTTGTGGTGATGTAAGCAGGAACATGTATTTCTTTCAAATATTCATGATTCAAATATTCTGTTGGATTTTTAATGTATGTTAGGATGATGCAGGAATGATGAGGTAACTTATGAAAAAAAGATATGTGATACTTCATTCTCAAAGAATGAAAAAAAAATAACAATATTCTTTTAGAATTTCAGGATTCAACATCCAAAAACAGCAATATATTTTCAGAATTCAAGAATTCAAGAAGAAAACATGGAGAACGAGAGTATTCTAGCATAATGTTGTTATTTTTTTTAAGAATGTTATTCATTTTTGTTGATATTCTTTTAGAATATTTATAACTATATTAAAATGTATAAGACTTTTAGTCTGTAAGAGTATGTATGAATTTGTATTTAAGTTTGGATGTATAAGAATATATTAGAATGTTTGTTATTTTTCAACATCTTATTCAAGAATTTTGTTTTTCTTCAATAATATTCTATTAGAATAAAATTCTGAAAAAGTATCATTCTAACAAAAAAAATTCTGATAGAATAAAATCGGTAAAAATTGAAATTGAATTAATTAAAAAAATCAGATTTTTTTAAATTAAGAGAATTAATCATCCCTAAAAATCCGAAAATTTCCTTTTATAAATGTAGTTAATTGCCCAAAATACCCTTTTGCTAAAAATTGTGTGATTATATGGTACATGTTACCTCATTGTAATATCATACACTCTCAAATCATGTCTATTGATTAATTTCATTCGTTGGTCCAAATCTGTGCATTATACTTAGTAAAAACAAAATAACCTAAGCCTATATGCCTATATATATATATATATATATATATATATATATATATATATATATATATATATATATATATATATATATATATATATATATATATATATATATATATATATCAATTTTTTCTTAATAAAAGGTTTTAATTATTAGATTTAGAAATATGACTAGATTGACATGAGTTATATATATATATATATATATATATATATATATATATATATATATATATATATATATATATCAATTTTTTCTTAATAAAAGGTTTTAATTATTAGATTTAGAAATATGACTAGATTGACATGAGTTATATATATATATATATATATATATATATATATATATATATATATATATATATATATATATATATATATAGATTTAGGTTCTATGGGGAAAAAACCCTAAAAATCATAAAAATGCATAAAAAAAATACTTAGAGATCACAAAACTTTTTTTAAAATTTTTTTTATGAAAAAATCGCTGGTTTTTAAATAAATCCGTTGATTTTTTTTTTTTTGAGAAAAAAAATTATTGTAATTTATAAAAAAAATTGATTTTTTATTTTTTTCAGCGAGTTTATTAAAAAACCTGTGCTTTTTTATAAAAAAAATAAAAAAAAAAGGTTTTGTTATCTCTAAGTATTTTTATGATTTTTAGGGTTTTTTTGTTTTCCAAATAACCCTTATATATATATATATATATATATATATATATATATATATATATATATATATATATATATATATATATATATATATATATATATATGGTAGTCTATAACCCGTGGTAACCACAGTTACAACATTAGTTAAAATTTCATAGTAAAATTCAAAATTATTAATCAACTATTTAAAAACAATGATTAATTAAAAGATATTTTTTAGTTATATAAAATTATAATTGTTGATTTAAATAAATACGTGACCTTATAATCTTTATTAATTTTATTTTAATAGTTATTCTAATGTTATTAATTTAACGTAAGTAGAATGAAAATATTGAAATTTAAAATGAAACATCAATAGGTTGACAAGTGGCATGATATTAATCAGGAGGCCTAATAATGTGACACATGATAATAGGGGAATAAACTTATTTTTTTTTATTAAAATAGGGATATATATATATATATATATATATATATATATATATATATATATATATATATATATATATATATATATAGGAATGATCATTTGAGAATTCAAAGTTTCCCGAGAACCAAGAACCTAACGAAGGCCGTTAGATCAAAATAATTGAAGGTTAGGATTATTTGTCGCATTTTTGTAAATAAATAGGAAAGAAAAGAAGTCGAGGCATCTTATTAAAATGATCCAGGGGCATTTTAGAGATAACTTAGTATACCCTTATATGATTGAATCATGTTGAGCCCTTTCCCCCTCTTTTTTTGTCCTGCCTCTCTTATCCCTTCATCTTGCCTCTCTCCTCCAACCATCCACACTCCTTAATGTCCAGCTCGTTGAACTTGAATCAAAGTAACAAGAGACCAACGATGTGATTTGGATCGACAGATCGATTACATTCCCCTCACGTCGTCTCAGTCGTCTCCAACATCCTTTCGACTAATGATCTGTAATCTCACATAAAATATCATGTGAACGATTGGTGTGTTCATCTTCAATTGCAGCAGTGATCGTCGAAGATCTAAATCGTTTGGTGGTGGATCGTCTCTCTCCTTCATTCCTCCCGCGTTCGTCTCGTCTCGCCTCTTAATGGTGTTGCGTTCCCTTACACTCTTCTTCAACATCTTCTTACTGCCTCTAGATCTGAGAGCATCTCATTTATTCTTTGGAATCTTCGTATCCTTAATATATTACCGCCTCTGACTTTCCAAACCTAGTACATCGACAATGAGTCTCTCTCCCTAAGATCAAATATCTTGATGCATCTCATCAATTCAGTTTTTTGTGATTATCCAAACTTCAATTGATTCATCTCAGGTACATTTTGATCCATCGACTGCTTCTATCCATTTAATTTTGTTTTTTGATAATCAAATTTGTATCTAATTGGCTATGTTGGTAGCAAAACCTACAATGATATTTGATTAGTAGTTTTTTAGAAGTCGTTTGATTATGCTTAATTCATGTTGTTGAAAAGAAGACAACCAAATAATATTCCCTTACTATAGGTAGTTCCATCCTCCTGTCAAGCTCAAACCAACATTGATTTAAGAATTAATCCTTATGTTGATTGTTTTCGCCTAATCGTTAAGTTGAACCTGTTTAGTCAATATGTTTTTAAAAAAATTTAAATCATTATGTTGATTGTAGGTATAAAATAGACGCCCGTGTTATAGAAAAATATAGATATTTGTTTGCACTCAACATGTTCGATGAAATGCCTCAATGAGAAATATCACATGTTAACTTCACTTTGACCTTATGAATGATGAACCAATTCCAATTTTGGATTCTGAACAATTTTTTTGGTTATGTTTTGAGAACTGTAGGAGGAGATAGCCATATCTGTGCACACAATATGATTATAAACTGCATCTAGTAAAAACATGCATGTATTCATTTGATGGCTATGCAGAGTATAAAGAAACTCAACTACTACGTTGTCCAACAAAATCTGATATTGCTTTGGTTTTCTGATGTAATAGATTCAAGCAATTATTAAAATGTTGATCACGGATATTTAGTAAGTTCTTATCATTCTGAAATAATATCTGGATTTATGCTCATCTCTTCATACCTTGAAAGAATGGAACAACAATAAGAACTTTTGCAATCACTTATCTTTTCTTTTCTTTTTTTCTATTTCTAATTGGAATAAAAAATAAATACTTTTCTAGTTTAAGGATAGTTGTAATTGGTCTTGGTGTTGGGCTACTTCCTATGTTTCTCTATTGATGCATTCCATTTTTAAAAATTGAGGTATTTTTTTAGTTTCTATGCCAAATTTATTATTTAAAAGAAGACTAGAAAAACATTTTGCAATAAAAAAAGCTTAGAAAAACATATACGATTTACATGTGATTCACATTTAAATCACATGTAAATATGTGGTTTACATGAGATTCACGTGTAAATCACATGTACATCACATATTTACATGTGATTAATGTGTAAATCCATATAAATAAGTGATTTAAAAGTGAATTACATGCCATTCACATGGAAATATGTGATTTACATGTGAATTATATGTGAATTATATTTAATTCATATGTGAATTACATGTGATTTACATGTAAATCACGTGTAATTCACATGTAAATCGCATATTTACATGTAATCAAATGTAATTCACAAGTAAATCACAAGTGAGTCACACGTAAATCACATATGGGTTACATATGAATCACAAGTGATTCACATATGAATTACATGTGATTAACATGTAAATCACAAGTGAATCACATGAATTACATGTGATTCACATGTAATTCACATATGAATCACATATGAATCTTACATGATATATACATGTGCATTCTTGTGAGTGTTCTTGCATTAATCAATTTATTTTAATTTTCTTGTAGATTTTGAAGAATTTGTGGAAAATATTGAAAAGGTGAAAAGTGATAAATTGAAGAAAATATGTAAATCTTGATATGAAGAAATTATACCACTGTGAATCTTTGTAGTTTTTTTTTTTATATTTTTTAAATTTATTTTGTATCGAATAAAATACTTGTAGTATTATGTTTATAGATTAAATAATAAAAAAGAGATATTTTATGACTTACTTACGAATATTATAGTATAAGAAATATGTATATACGCATTCGAAAAATATGCATATATGCACCTAAAACGTTGAATTTTTTTGTTAAAAAAATTAGAGTTTATTTTTAAAAAATATATTCTGGCTTTTTTTTTTTAATTTATTGATTTTTAAAAATTTACTTTCTAAAAAAATGCAGTTTTTTAAAAATAATTACAGTTTTTTAAATAGAGTTTTTTTAAAAAAAAGATTGTAGTTTTTTTTAAATGCAGTTTTTTAAAAATGATTGCAGTTTTTTAATAAAAAAATCCAGTTTTTTTTAAATGTAGTTTTTTTTTTTTTTTGACAAAAATGCAATTATATTTAATGCAGTTGTAAAAAAATTACAATTTTCTTAAAATATATATTTTTTATTTTTATTTAAAAATTCATGTTTTCTGAAAAAAAACAATCTCCATTTAAAAAAATACGAAAATTATTATTTTTAAATCCGAAATTTTATTTGTTATGTTAATTTTTAAAACCTTTTATTAATATTTCCAATAACAAAAAAAAAAATTAAACATTAAATAAGATCAGTAAGATGATGATCATGCCCTTAATTAGTCCATAACTATATTTGCTATGTACTTGACCCGATTGGCATGGTCCATTTGGGTTGCATGGCATCATGCATTTGGATAGACTAAAATGAGAGAAATAACACTTAAGGTATATTAATATATTATAAGTTCTAATATATTAGTAAGATTATTTAATTAGTATTGATCAAGAATTAATTTGGAATTAATTAAGTGATCAAAAGTAAACTAATTAAATATATGGGTTGATTGTGTAAATCATCCATACTTGTATAGTGGGCTAATGCTCCATGGATGATCAAGTTGGGCTAAAACCCATAAGATTCTCCATGGTGTTTTTGTACCCATGGATCATGGAAATGAAAGGCCATGACAATTAGGGTTTACATGGTGTAACCCTAATTGTGACACACTATATAAGCATCTTATTTTTCCCAAAAATCGGCCACTATGAAGGAATGGTGAGGGCTAGCCGATTTCATGAAATGTATCATTTCTCTCAAGTTATTCTAAGTGTATTTGGTGTTGTGTGAACCATTTGAGGTGTCACACTAGGAGCACTAGGCTCTTAAGCTCCATGGAATCAAGCTTTATCAAAAGGTATGTCTTCTAACTTATATTATTCCATTTGAATCAATGTTTTGTATGCTAGTTAGGATAATACCTTGGAATATTCGTAATTACATGTATAATAGAGAAAACTTAGATCCAAGGTATTTAGGGTTTCCTGTACATTTAGGAGTGTTAGAATGCTCAAAACTCATCACATACATGAAGCAAACATTTTTCGTTCCCTTCAAGTATTGTATGATCCACTTGACAGCTTCCCAATGAGCCTTCCTTGGATTACTCATAAACCTACTTACCACACTAACTGAATGGGCCAAATATGGTCTGGTACAGACCATTGCATACATAAGACTTCCAAGAACACATGAGTATGGAACCTTGCTCATGTACTTCCTTTCTATATAGTGTTCGGACCAAGTTTTAAGTGAGCCGCCAAAGGAGTTCTAACTGGTTTGGATTGATCGCAGTCGAAAGACTACAAAACTTTCTCAATGTACTTTTGTTGAGAAATATATAACCACCTTGTTCTTTTGTCCCTTTGAATCTCCATCCCTAGTATTTTCTTTGATGCTCCCTAATCCTTCATCTCAGACTCATTCTTCAAGGTCGCCTTCAAGTCATTTATTCCAGCCATTTCGTTGGCTGCGAGGAGCATATCATCAAAATACGGCAACAAATATATGTAGGAATCTGGTGACAATTCCTTAGAGGATACATAATTGTCAAATTGGTTCCGAGTGTAGCCATGCGAGATCATGAATGAATTAGATCTCTTGTATCATTGTCTTGGAGACTTCTTCAAACCATACAGAGATTTATTCGGCAAACATACATGATACTTCTTAGAATCAAGGAACCCTTCTGGTTAGGACATAACACTTCTCTTCTAAGTTCCAATTAAGAAATGCAGTTTTCGCATCAAGATGTTCAAGCTCCAGATCAAGTGCACTCACCATGGCCAAAAGAACCTGAATTTTCGTGTGCTTCACGACCGGTGAGAACACCTCGTGATAATCAATTCCTTCTTTAAGATAAAAACCTTTCACCACCAACCTTTCCTTGAAACTAGCTAGTTCAACTCTTGTTATCCATTCCTTCTCTTTAAAGATGTATTTGCATCCCACCGGCTTTGCTCCCTTTAGTAATGGAACAAGATGTGACATCCCCAAAATCACGGCCAGAAAAGATCGGTTTAATGTATGCTTTTAAAATAATTTCAGAGTAATCCTTTGATTAAAAGAGTTGTGGAATTTGTTCCCAAAACAAAATATGATAAAAATAAGATTTACCAAAGCATTTCTTAAAGAAATGTATTTTCATTATATAATAAAACTCGGGATGTCATGTTCCGATAAACGGACCAAAAGCATAAACATTTCAATACAGACCTTACAACAATTATTTACAACAACAGGTCTATAATCCAAAAATAACTTGACAACATCCAACTTATGCTCTGGCGCCACTACCTGTAATACAAATAAAACTTAGTGGGTTAGGCTTGGGAGCCTGGTGAGCATATAGGGTTTTCAACCCACAATAAATAATTATATTTAATTCCACCAACCAACAATAACCCAATTACCCATTCCCGTTATTCTCAATTTACATCCCTAAGACAACTAACAAAAATGACCTAGTCTAAGAATATTTCATCGGGGCGACAACACATGCATTCGGGGGTTTCCCAGCAATATATGTCAAATAAGGCAACCATGAGGGGGGATGGAGTACAGCGAATGAACACCCAAGTTCATTAACACCTACAGGTGGTGAGCCTGCTAGCTTTCCACAAGACTGTCTAGAAAAGTCTGTGGTCATAATCTAAACTCTGCTAGATGACTAAATCAAAAACATCGAGGTCTCTCATCTTTTTATCACAAGACAACTATCTACCCATGTTCTACCCAACATTTTAGTAGATAAAATTTATATTTTTATACATAGTTTAAAACCTATATAGTATGTTCGTTCAAAACACATTCCAGATAAAAGATGAGACACATAAACACAACACGTATTTCATAGAGAATAAATCATATCTATGAGATTAGAAGATAACATCGATACACTCACATAACACATATACTTAGTACGTTAAATCGATACTTGTACAAAATCATGCATTTGAAAGAGATTATGTACCCCCTTCAAATCAACACCGATATATAAACACATAACATCTATTTCATAGTAAATACTTCGTATTTATGTATTAGAAGAAAGTAACTATACACTCACTTGATCAGAAGATGATCGGACAGCACTACTGCTTGTAGAAGTAGTATTCTTCGGTAGCTCTGGGAATTTTACTTCTCGGGATCTTCGGGGATTCGGCACTTTCTTCAGGTCTCAGGATTGATACCGGGGCTTCGGGATATTTCTTGCACGCAAACAAGGTAAAAACGCGAGAGGAGGAAAGAAAATAGCACCTGAAAATCGGCAACCTTGACTTCCTTTTATAGGGGGTTGGATCATCGATTTACGTTGGGCGTAAATCCTAGTTACGCTGGGCGTAACCCGGATAAGGTCGCTGACTCTCCCCCTTTGGATAATATCGGAATTTATAAATAAATTTAATATTTTAATTATTTAATAAACTTCAAAAATTCATATCTTCGTCATACGAACTTCGTTTTCGATGTTCTTTATATCCCCGCGTAGGTGAGACTATGCTCTACAAATTTCATTTAGACTCCATTGGCTAGTTTTGATTTTATTTTTATTATTTATTTTTAGTAGGTCGGGACAGCTAAACTCCGTTATAAATTCATAACTTCTTCATCCGACGTCCGTTTTCGCCTGTCATTCTATCGTTTCACTACTATTAAGGAGATCTTCGATTCTCGTTTAGATTGCTTTGGCTAAAAACCTCTCGATCTCAAATCGAGTATTCGTGCTGCATACTGCTAAGTCGAAACTTCGGAAAATCATAACTTCCTCATACGAAGTCAAATTTGGGCGTTCTTTTTATGCACGCTCTCGGTTTAACGAACTCTACGACTTTCATTTATATTACTAAGGATAAATATTGCTCTAAGGTAAATTTCACTTTTTACGTCATTCAGCGTTGTCGGTTCTGTCGCGAAACTTCGACAGGTCATAACTTCTTCGTTATAACTCGGATTTCGGCATTCTTTATATCTCCGGAATCCTTGTTTCAACCACTACATCTTCATGCAAAGATATCGGTCTTATCTCACACTTTAATTTTGACGCTCATTTTATTCTTAATTCATTAAATTATAATAATTAAGAAAATAAACACATAATTCACATAATACTCAAATAATTCATCATTAATACTTCAATAAGAGTTACAAGGGTTAACCTAGACTATTACATCAACGATAATGCCTAGCCTAGAAATGCGGGCGTTACACAAGATCCCATGTTTTATTCTTCTCTAAAGATTGCATTTCTTCATTCATAACCATCAACCAGTCATTTGCTTCTTTACTCGTCACAACCTCTTTATACGATTGAGGCTCCTCAGTGTTAGTGTCTTCTCCAGTTGCTAAAGCAAAAGCAACGGAGCCAAGTTCACTTAAATTTACACATCCCACATATCTATCAGGTTGTCAAATGACCCTCTTTGATCTTATCTTTTCTATAGATTCTGACCCATTATCCTTCCTGACATCAACAATATTGCACGAAGATCCCATGGGTTAATCTTGGGTTTCATCTTGTCCAGGTTGTTTGTGACATCCCCAAAAATCTCGGCCAAAAAAGACCGATTTTCATTTATGCTTTTAAAATAATTTCAGAGTAAATCCTTTTGATTTGAAAGAGTTGCGGAATTTGTTCCCAAAAACAAAACGTGATAAAACAATGTTTACCAAAGCATTTCATAAAAGAAATGTATTTTCATTATATAATCAAAACTCGGGGTGTCATGTTCCGATACAGACCAATAAGCATAAACGATAACATTACAAGTCATTCAACAAATATATACATATACAGACTTGTAAACAAAAAAACTTGATGGTTCATCCATCTCATGCTCTTGCGCTACTTCCTGTAATACAAATAAAACTGAGTGGGTCAGGCTTGGGAGCCCGGTGAGCATATAGGGTTTTCAACCCACAATAAATAATCATATTTAATTTCCACCAACCAACAATAACCCAATTACCCATTCCCGTTATTCTCACTTTATGTCCCTAAAACAACTAACATAAGGGACCTAGTCTAAGAATATTTCATCGGGGCGACAACACATGCTTCGGGGGTTCCTCAGCAATATAAGTCAAATAAGGCAACCATGAGGGGGATGGAGTACAGCGAATGAACACCCAAGTTCATTAACACCTACAGGTGGCGAACCTGCTAATGTTTCCACAAGACAATCTAGAAAAGTCCGTGGTCGTCATCTAAACTCCTCTAGATGACTAAATCAAACAACAACGAGGCCTCTCATCTGTTTTATTACACACCAACTATCTACCCATGTTCTACCCAACATATTAGTAGATAAAATATACATTTTTATACATAGTTTTGAAAACCTGTATAGCATGCTTTAATCAATACATATTCCACATAACAGATGAGGCACACACACACATAACACATATTTCATAGAGAATAAATCATATCTATGAGATAGAAGAAAGTGAATACACATTCACACATATAAACAACAATATACTTAATACACTCAAACCATACTTGTATTATTATCGTGTTTATGAAAGGTAGTATACACTCACTTGATAAGAAGATGATCAGACAGCACTACGACTTGCAGAAGTAGTAAATCTCAGCAGATCTGGAAGATCTTCACAAAAATCGAACTTCTCGCGGGCAGAGCTTCGGCTCGGGAACCGCACTTCTCGGGATCTTCGGGATCTCGGGACTTGCCTCGGGGCTCAAGGATAATACCGGGGCTTCGGGGTATTTCCGGCACGCAAATCGATGCAAAACGGGAGAGAGAAGAGAGAAAATAGAAAAAAGAACTCGGCTGCCCTCGCATCCTATTTATAGGAGGCTGGAGCCTCGGAGTACGCGGGGCATACTGGTCCGAATTCGTCACTGCGTTCGTCATCCGAAGCCACTTGCTGCGAGTGTCGACATCTTCGGTGTACGTGGGGCGTACTTCGGATCGGATTGCTGACTCCCCTTCGGATAATACTGGATTTTCCAATTAAAATTAAATACAAATTATTTAATAAACTTCGTAAATTCATATCTTCTTCATACGAACTCCGTTTTCGACGTTCTTTATATCCACGCGAAGGTGAGACTATGCTCTACAACTTTCGTTTAGACTCCGTCGGCTAATTTTAACTTTATTTTTATTATTTATTTTTAATAGGCCGGGACAGAAAAACTTCGTTATAAATTCATAACTTCTTCGTTTGACGTCCGTTCTCGCCTAAGTTTTCATCGCTTCGAGACCAACAACGAGACCTTCGATCCTCGTTTAGATTGCTTCGACTCAAAACCGCTCGATCTCAAATCGAGTATTTCGGGCTGCACACCGCTAAGCCGAAACTTCGATAAATCATAACTTTCTCATACGAAGTCAGATTTGGGCGTTCTATATATATTTAGAAACCTCGTTTCAACTAATACAACATTAACCAAAGATATCAAGTTTATTTTACACTTAAATTTTGACGCTTATTTTTATTCTTAATTAATCAGACCACATAATTAAGCAATTAAGCACAAAACACATAATATTCAAATAATACACTTCTATTATTTCAAAATGGGTTACAAACGTTAACCTAGACTATTACATTGCTAAAAATGGCAAGCCCGGAAACACAGGCGTTACAATTCTCTCCACCTTAGAATGATTCCGTCCCCAGAATCACACATCAACAAACAAATGCGGATAGCGACTCAACATGTCACTCTCCGTCTCCCATGTGAGATTCGGCCCATTCGTGTGTTTCCATCGGACAAGCACTAACCCAACCATTTTGCGTCGCAACTTCTTAGTCTTTCGGTCAACAATTGCCTCTAGTTCTTCAATCAACCTTTTGTTCTCATCAATTCTCAATTCAGAAATTGGAATTATGTCGGGAACTTCTCCCGTGAACTTCCTCAAATAACACACATGAAAAGTGTTGTGGATTCCATTCAGTTTTTCTGGTAGTTCGAGCTTGTAAGCTTGGTTCCCAATCCTCTGAAGAACTTTAAACGGTCCAATAAACCTTGGACTCAACTTTCCCCTTTTACCAAATCTTATAAGTCCCTTCCACGGCGAGACTTTAAGCAAAACCGAATCTCCAATTTCAAAAGTCATCGGTCTTCGCTTCTTGTCAGCATAGCTCTTTTGACGATCTTGAGCTGCTAACATTCTTTCCCTAATTATTTTCAACTTCTCAGCAGTTTGATGAACCATCTCCGGTCCCATAAACTGCTTTTCCCCAGCCTCAAGCCAACAAGACGGCGTACGACACTTCTGTCCATACAAAGGTTGATAAGGTTCCATCTTAATGCTCGAGTGAAAACTATTATTATAGGAAAATTCTACCAATGGTAAATGTTCATCCAAATTACCTAGGAATTCCAAGGTACATGCTCTTAGCATATCTTCAAGTGTTTGTATCGTTCTTTCACTCTGACCATCAGTCTGCGGATGGTAAGCTGTGCTTAAACATAACTTGGTACCCATTTCCTCTTGTAGACTTTTCCAAAACCTTGAGGTGAAACGGCTATCATGATCCGATACAATCGCTAACGGAATACCGTGAAGCCTCACAATTTCCTTCACGTAAGAATTCGCAAGCTTCTCCATAGACCATTTCTCCTTGGCTGCTATGAAATGCGCACTCTTAGTGAATCGATCAACGACCACCCAAATCATGTCGTGACCATTCTTTGTTTTGGGCAGTTTAGTGACAAAATCCATAGCAATGTCTTCCCACTTACCTATAGGCACGGGCAATGGTTCTAAACTTCCGTACGGTTTCTGATGTTGTGTCTTGACTCTCGCACAAGTCATACACTCGGCCACATACTTTGCAACATCAAGCTTCATCGTCGGCCACCAGTAGTAGGGTTTCAGGTCCCTATACATTTTAGTGCTACCAGGATGAATCGAGTACATGGTCTTGTGAGCTTCTTCCATCAGAAGATCTCTGACTCCTCCTGTCTTAGGTATCCAAATCCGATCTTGGAACACCTTCAGTCCATGACTGTTTACACCGAACACCAACGTTTTACCCAAACGTTCCTCCTTTCGGTCATTTTTCTCAGAAGCTTCCTCTTGAGCTTTCTTTATACTTTCCACAATGGTCGAGACAACTTCAATTCTCAACGCTCTTGGCCTTTTCCTTTCAAGATTGACTTTCCGACTGAGAGCATCAGCAACAACATTAGCTTTACCGGGATGGTAAAGTATCTCGCAGTCGTAGTCTTTAAGTAATTCTAGCCAGCGTCGTTGCCTCATATTCAATTCTTTCTGATTAAAGAGATATTGGAGACTCTTATGATCAGTGAAAAGTTTGCACTCCGTGCCATAGAGGTAATGCCTCCATATTTTCAGAGCGAAAACTACCGCCGCCAACTCCAAATCATGAGTCGGGTAATTCTTTTCATGCTCCTTCAGCTGTCGAGACGCATATGCTATCACCTTTTCTCTTTTGGTCAAAACACAACCCAATCCAACCCCAGACGCATCGCTATAAATAGCAAAGTCTTCAACTCCATCGGGTAAATAAAGTATTGGTGCCTCGCATAGCTTCTTCTTTAGCTTCTTGAATGCTTCTTTATGCTTATCACTCCAAGCATAAGTAGCTCCTTTGTGGGTCAAAGCTGTTAATGGAGTAGCAATAGAAGAAAAGCCTTGGATAAACCTTTGTTAATATCCGGCTAATCCTAAAAAGCTTCGAATCTCCGTGGGACTCTTCGGTTGTTCCCACTTCATCACAGCTTCAATCTTTGTTGGATCAACCATTATCCCTTCTTGGTTGACCACGTGACCCAAGAATTGGACTACACGAATCCAAAAATCACATTTGTAGAACTTTCGTTACAGCTTCTCCTGCTTCAAAACTTCTAACACTTCTCGCAAGTGTCTGCCATGCTCCTCTTGGCTTTTCGAGTAAATCAGAATGTCGTCTATGAACACTATCACAGATTTATCAAGGAACGGATTACACACCCTATTCATTAAATCCATAAATGCTGTCGGAGCATTGGTTAGTCCAAACGATATAACCAAGAACTCGTAGTGTCCATATCGCTTTCTGAATGCAGTCTTCTCTATATCTTGCTCTCTTACTTTTAGCTGATGATATCTTGACCTAAGATCGATCTTCGAGAAATAGCTCGAACCTTGCAATTGATCAAACAGGTCATCAATCCTCGGCAACGGATATCTATTCTTTATTGTTGCCTTGTTCAGCTCTCTATAATCGATTTACATTCTCATACTTCCATCTTTCTTCTTCACAAATAACACCGGAGCTCCCCAGGGCGATGAACTAGGTCTAATGAAACCTTTATCCAATAACTCCTGAAGTTGCATCATCAGCTCCTTCATCTCCGTCGGTGCTAATCGGTAAGGCGCTTTTACTATTGGCGTGGTTCCTGGTAACAAGTCAATTCTAAACTCCACTTGTCTATCAGGTGGTAATCCAGGAAGATCTTCGGGAAATACTTCCGGATACTCACACACCACTGGAATACTCTGCATCACCTTCTTTTCCTTCTTAGCATCGATCACGAATGCTAAATATGATGTACATCCATTGGTCAAACACTTTCTGGCTTTCATTAGGGAAATGATTCCAGAATTCATTCGCCGTTTGTCCCCGTACACCACAAGTGAATCTTTCCCAGGCGGGTTTACTTTAACTATCTTCTTCTTGCACAAAATTTCGGCATCATTGGCACTAAGCCAATCCATTCCCAGAACGATGTCGAAACCATTAAGTTCGATAGGCAATAATTCCTCGTGAAACTTATTCCCATTAAGGTCGATTAAGACGTCTTTCATACGATGGCTAACAGGTACAAACTTGCCACTAGCAACTTCGACTAATAAAGCATTATCTAGTCTATCAACAGACAAAGCTAGTTTTCTACCAAACTCATGCGAAATAAAGGAGTAGTTGGCTCCAAAATGAAACAAAATTTGAGCAGGTAAGTTGTTTACGAGAAAGGTACCTGAAGCAACATCAGCTTCATCTTTCGCGGCCTCAAGTGTCATCTAGAAGGCTCTCGCCTTCGGCTTTGGTGGAATGTTGGGCCTAGCTGCCTCCTTCTTCTTTGGACAGTCTTTCAAAATGTGCCCCTCTTCATTGCAACCAAAACACATCCTTTTGTTGTTCGGACACTCATTGGCAAAATGTCCAATTTTTCCACATTTGTAGCAGGTTACATCCTCACTACATTTCCCAAAATGCTTTTTCTTACACTTCTCACACCATTTTGCTTCGCCTCCCTTTCCTCCAAACTTCTTCGAATTTGAATTCGAAAATTTACTTTTCTTATTGGAACCTGAAGTTCCTTCAAACATTCTCTTCTCGCCAACTCCAACCTTGTCGGCGGTTCTTCCCTTGATCATGTTCTCAACAGACTTGGCAGCCCTGATAGCTGCCTCCAGAGTATGTGCCTGACGTACTGGCACCTCATACTCCCATGGAAGTCCTTTTGCGTATCGGTCAACCTTTGTCAGCTCATCTGGCACGATGCGCAAAGCAAACTCCATCTTATCGGTAAAAGCGTTTGTGTATTCATCAACTGACATGCTGCCTTTCGTCAATGCCAAAAACTTATTCTCCAACTCCAACAAATTTTGGGCTGAACAGAACTTGCGCTTGAACTGTGCCAAGAACTTTGCCCATGTCAATTGCAGTGGCTCATTAGGGCTTAAAGTCTTCCCTAGAGTGTTCCACCAACGAACGGCTCCACCTCGGAACTGACGCACTGCATAGATAGTCTGCAACTTGCCTCTACAGCCACAAGTCATGAAGGCTAACTCCATTTCTGAGATCCAATCCATCACTCCGATCGGGTCCTCCTTTCCATTGAAGGTCGTTGGTTTGCAAGTTAGAAAGTCCTTGTACTTGCATCCCATTCCATCATTCCTTCCGTCATGGTTGTTTTGCCTAACTATCGGTGGGTTGGCTTGACCAACAGACCCACTGAAGTTTCCACCTTCCGAGTGTCCTTCATTTAATTCAGGATCTTCCACACGAATTGACAGTTCTTCACGATTCTGTTGAAGCAACCGTCTAGTTTCATCCATCTGACGATCCAACATCGTCTGAATCATCATTTTCACACCAGCCATGGTTATTGGCTCAGGTGCTGCTGCTACGATAGGTATTTGTTCAATCACTGGTGGTTGATTCCTGTTTTCGTCAGCATTTCCAACTCCACTTCTTGTTCTCACCATTTTGATCTACACACCGAATAAGGTGAAATTAGATCCTCAATCACGATAGATATTCAAATCATCCTTATCGCTCCGAAACGTTTACATGCTAGTTCTAATATCGTAGACGTACGCTTAGAATCCTACACACATAAGGTTTCTAGATCCGGTCGGCAACAGACCATAGATCCGAACAAATAATATCATATATGGCAACATATAACATTTAGCACATAAAGCATTTTAGGCAACTTTCCTAAAATAAACCAGTGCTCGTGTCTAAAATATAACAGACACACATCTCAAAACTTTACTTAGCATTCTAAGTTTAAGTCTAGAAATCCTACAAATTCCTAGTTCGCTTAAACTAATGCTCTGATACCAACTGTGACATCCCCAACAATCTCGGCCAGAAAAGACCGATTTTCATTTATGCTTTTAAAATAATTTCAGAGTAAATCCTTTTGATTTGAAAGAGTTGCGGAATTTGTTCCCAAAAACAAAACGTGATAAAACAATGTTTACCAAAGCATTTCATAAAAGAAATGTATTTTCATTATATAATCAAAACTCGGGGTGTCATGTTCCGATACAGACCAATAAGCATAAACGATAACATTACAAGTCATTCAACAAATATATACATATACAGACTTGTAAACAAAACAACTTGATGGTTCATCCATCTCATGCTCTTGCGCTACTTCCTGTAATACAAATAAAACTGAGTGGGTCAGGCTTGGGAGCCCGGTGAGCATATAGGGTTTTCAACCCACAATAAATAATCATATTTAATTTCCACCAACCAACAATAACCCAATTACCCATTCCTGTTATTCTCACTTTATGTCCCTAAAACAACTAACATAAGGGACCTAGTCTAAGAATATTTCATCGGGGCGACAACATATGCTTCGGGGGTTCCTCAGCAATATAAGTCAAATAAGGCAACCATGAGGGGGATGGAGTACAGCGAATGAACACCCAAGTTCATTAACACCTACAGGTGGCGAACCTGCTAATGTTTCCACAAGACAATCTAGAAAAGTCCGTGGTCGTCATCTAAACTCCTCTAGATGACTAAATCAAACAACAACGAGGCCTCTCATCTGTTTTATTACACACCAACTATCTACCCATGTTCTACCCAACATATTAGTAGATAAAATATACATTTTTATACATAGTTTTGAAAACCTGTATAGCATGCTTTAATCAATACATATTCCACATAACAGATGAGGCACACACACACATAACACATATTTCATAGAGAATAAATCATATCTATGAGATAGAAGAAAGTGAATACACATTCACACATATAAACAACAATATACTTAATACACTCAAACCATACTTGTATTATTATCGTGTTTATGAAAGGTAGTATACACTCACTTGATCAGAAGATGATCAGACAACACTACGACTTGCAGAAGTAGTAAATCTCAGCAGATCTGGAAGATCTTCACAAAAATCGAACTTCTCGCGGGCAGAGCTTCGGCTCGGGAACCGCACTTCTCGGGATCTTCGGGATCTCGGGACTTGCCTCGGGGCTCAAGGATAATACCGAGGCTTCGGTGTATTTCCGGCACGCAAATCGATGCAAAACGGGAGAGAGAAGAGAGAAAATAGAAAAAAGAACTCGGCTGCCCTCGCATCCTATTTATAGGAGGCTGGAGCCTCGGAGTACGCGGGGCATACTGGTCCGAATTCGTCACTGCGTTCGTCATCCGAAGCCACTTGCTACGAGTGTCGACATCTTCGGTGTACGCGGGGCGTACTTCGGATCGGATTGCTGACTCCCCTTCGGATAATACTGGATTTTCCAATTAAAATTAAATACAAATTATTTAATAAACTTCGGAAATTCATATCTTCTTCATACGAACTCCGTTTTCGACGTTCTTTATATCCACGCGAAGGTGAGACTACGCACTACAACTTTCGTTTAGACTCCGTCGGCTAATTTTAGCTTTATTTTTATTATTTATTTTTAATAGGCCAAGACAAAAAAAACTTCGTTATAAATTCATAACTTCTTCGTTTGACGTCCGTTCTCGCCTAACTTTTCATCGCTTCGAGACCAACAATGAGACCTTCGATCCTCGTTTAGATTGCTTCGACTCAAAACCGCTCGATCTCAAATCGAGTATTTCGGGCTGCACACCGCTAAGCCGAAACTTCGATAAATCATAACTTTCTCATACGAAGTCAGATTTGGGCGTTCTATATATATTTGGAAACCTCGTTTCAACTACTACAACATTAACCAAAGATATCAAGTTTATTTTACACTTAAATTTTGACGCTTATTTTTATTCTTAATTAATCAGACCACATAATTAAGCAATTAAGCACAAAACACATAATATTCAAATAATACACTTCTATTATTTCAAAATGGGTTACAAAGGTTAACCTAGACTATTACATTGCTAAAAATGGCAAGCCCGGAAACACAAGTGTTACATTGTTCACTGCCACCTTGCTCTTTCCCGCTTATCACAACTCTATTTGGATTTTGTGTTGAAAACTCCACCTTCTGGCTAGCACCGTTATCTTTGTTCCATACTTGAGTTATATCACCTCCTCCTTGGTTACCCATGGCAGATTCATCAAAGGTTACATCTCTGTTCATGATAAATTTAGGATTTTTTCCTCCTTCTGTACACTACAGTTGATAACCTTTTACTCATATCGCATATCCTAGAAATATGCACTTCATTGCCCTTGGCTCAAGTTTACCATCAATCACATGAGCATATGCAGGGCATCCAAATACATGTAAAACATAATAGTCAGAGGGTTTCCCAAACCATACCTCTTGAGGAGTCTTCAAGTCTATTACATTTGATGGTGATATGTTCACCAAATAGCAAGCTTTGTTAATTGCTTCCACCCATAATTCCTTAGATAATTTAGCAAATTTTCTCATGCACCTAGCATGCTACATGAGTGTTGAGTTTATTCGTTCTTCCACTCCATTTTGCTTTGGCGCATGTGGTACAATGTGGTGCCTCACTATACATTCTGCCTTGCAAAATTTATCAAACGGAGCATTGCAGAACTCCAACCTATTGTCAGTCCTCAGAGTCTTCACCTGTTTTCTAGTCCTTTTCTCAACCATGGTCTTTCACTCCTTAAACTTCATAAACAACTCATCTTTGGTATTCAAAAAGTAAAACCAAAACTTCCTTGAATAAACATCAATGAATGTCACAAAGTATGAGAATCCTCCTTGCAACTTCACTAGCACAGGACCTCACAGATCTGAGTGAACATACCCCAGGATGTCCTTTCTTATATGTTTACCGGTACCAAACTTCACTTTGCGATGCTTTCC
Source organism: Lactuca serriola (assembly GCF_051521515.1). Lineage (NCBI taxonomy): Eukaryota > Viridiplantae > Streptophyta > Magnoliopsida > Asterales > Asteraceae > Lactuca > Lactuca serriola. The sequence goes on along the minus strand of NC_136409.1, from coordinate 235,987,253 downwards.
CTTGATGCAAGTTTCAAAAAAAACTTTATCTTTCTAGTAGCCTCTCCACCAAGCAGCCCCTATTTACTTAGACTGACATGCTCTTCTCACCCATGTGCCTCAACCTACAATTCCACAACTCCATCTTTTCATCTCTTTCATTCAAGGATTGGGAGATAGCCACCGTCCCCATAATTGTACTGCCTTCTAGGATATAGATTCCTTTATGATTCATCCTCCCTTTCATTATAACCAGAGAACCTTCGGTCACTTTGAACCAGTCACCTTCACCAGCATACGTCATCCCATTCTTAGCTAATATGCCAAGAGAAATGAAATTCTTCTGAAGTTCTGGAACGTACCAACAATATAACTTCCTGACCATGCCATCATGCATCTTGATCTGCACTTTGCCATTACCTTTGATACTACTCACCCATTAATCACCCATCTTGATTGTACCATCGCACTCTTTGAATGAGTCGAACTAGTGGCGATTATACATCATGTGATAGGATGCTCCAGAATCCAAGATCCAAGCATCAACAAAACTTGATGTACTAACAGTCAGTATATCACCATCATCCCCTTCATCAGAAATTTTCTTGAACCATAACGACAATGTTATTGTTGTTTGATTCACTCTAGAATTTCCCATTCTTCAGTTGTGGACAATTTCTCTTGAAGTGTCCCTTCTCCTTACGGTTATAACAGTTTACATTCGATGAACCTTTAGACTTCAATTTTGAACATGATATCCCTTTGTTTCCCCTTCCTCTATTTTGTTATTCCTCTCCATACGAATAAATCAGAACTAGACACCTCCTCTCCAACTAAAACTTTTCTTTTCAGTTCCTTGGACATCAGAGAGTAATTCACATCATTCATAGTGATCGTTGTCCTACCATAGAGCATGGTATCAACGAAATTCTTATATGATTCTGGAAGAGAACATAAGAGAATGAGTGACTGCTCTTCATCTTCAATCTTCACATAAACCCCTTGTAGATCTAGAATGATGTCATTGAAGTTATCCAAATGATATTGCCTCTCCTTCTTGTGCCGATACACATCCTCGTTGAAGCAGAAGAGCCTTCATCTTCACCTTCCACAATGTGAAGTCATTTGAACCATTGAATTTATCCAAATCAAACTTGCGAGTAAACATCTTCAATCACAGGAATACAAACCGCAGCTCTGATACCACTTGTTAGGAAGTAAAGCGGATAACTAGCAAAACTAAAATCATACAAGACACAATATTTATGTAGTTCGGTCAAGGTCACCTACATCCACGGACAGTAGGGGAGTATTCTTTATTTCAGAGCTCTAAAACAGATTTTATTAGTATAATTTTCATAGAGATTCACCTAACACTGTATAATTCAATATACATAATGACCTAGCATGCGTCCCTATTTATACTTGACGGATTAGAGGTAAAATTCTAATGAGCCAAGCCCATAGGCCCATAAGCCCATGAAAGATGTCAACCAATCACAATCCCCCATGCAACATCTTATGGAACATTCTTCCATGTCATACAACCCATAAGTATTAGCAAAGTACATGATGGACCACCTTGACCATAGTGAAGCATCATTATGCACAGGTGGCGCATCATGAACATTAATGGCCCAACATCCATCATGGTGGCATAACATGGTGTATTTATTGAGTATGATCATCTTCTAGGAAAACATGGATCAACATGGCACAACAAAGGAATCAAGATGGCGCATCATGTACCAAGATGGTCCATGATAGCACAACATCTCATGAGGATGGCTGATATTGTCATATTTATACAAACTTTTAGGCAATATCTGAATACATTTTATACATATTTTGGTTATTTTCAAAGAATAATGGTACTTATAAGATTAAATTGTATTTTGCAGCTAAAAGAAGTCATTTGAAGAATAAGGACTAAAAGTGACAAAAAAAGGAACTTTGGAGGCTTCGAAGACTAAAGAAAATAAAACCCACGAAAACAGCTTAATCCACGTCGTGGACATCTCTTACACGATGTGGAATGGAAAATTCTTGAAGATGAGTACACGGAAAGTCGAAATCCTTGCCCGATAAGGATTCATCCCACGCCACGACATGGACTTCAAATTCACGTTAAGTATATATACCTTGGACACTTATGGGTTTAGGAGGTTGGATGGAGATTAGAAGTTCAAGAAGACAAATTTCAGAAAGAATTTAGAGAGAAATCAAGCATTGGTATTGGAGAAGAATAGGAAGATTATTACTTTGCTTTTGATTTGGTACAATTCATTATGTCTTTATTAATTGAACTTGTGTGCTTTATTTTAGCTATGAGTAGCTGAATTTAGCTACTTCTGTTAGCTAGATGAAGCTGGAACTCATGGTTTGGTTATATTAATTTAGACTTTTCTATTTGGTTAATGTCTTGTGTTTGATTGTTTATACCTAGCATGTTTAATTTGATACAAGATTGCTTTAAGTTCATATTCTTTGTAGTTAATGACCATTAATCTACATGAATGCGATTACCTAGTAATTTAGTGAAATTAGATTATTAGAGAAAAGATCAAACCAATCTTAGATAAGTAATTGAAATATTGAATTTGGTTATGCTGGAGAACTAATATTATGACCATAATTGTGTTTGTCAACTCAATCTTACATAGCTCCAATCCTGTCTAATAATTGATTCTATGTTAAATTATGTATGACCATGCATAGCTCTATATGAATTAATTCAGTATTAGTAAATTTGGAATTGAATTGCTAATAATATATTAATTGGTAACCAACGGGAATTGTCCTAATTAATAGTTAAACCATTGAGGGAAGGTGGATTCAAACTAACAAAAGTTATTATTTGATTGAATTGTGTTAAAAATTTAAGTTTATCTAAACTTGCAAAATTAGATAAAACCCCCTTTTTACTTTTATTAGAATTTTAGATTAATTTAATAGTAAGTAGGTTAAATAATTAATTTCGTTCCCTGTGTTCGATACCCGACTTTTGTTCTATACTATTTGCGAGGGGTACACTGCCCTGGGTTGAATAGCTAGTAGGAGAGTAGGTAAAATTAGGTGTAGCTATTTTCACGCATCAATGGCGCAACTTCTCCTTAAGATGGTGCAACTCCACTCCTTGATGGCGCAACATAAACCTATTGGCGCAACTTCACTTCCTCATGGCCTAATATCAATTCCTTTGGCGCAACTCCTTTCCTCTTGGCTCAACAACTTCATGAATGGCGTTAGATATGACCACATGGCGCAACATCCTCAATGCTTGGTGTAACATCCATCTTCATAGCGCAACATGTTGCTCTATGTTACTCCAATTTGCTCCCAGTGCTCCAAGTTGCTCCAAAATATCTTTTTATAGAGCAAACAAAGAGTTTGATTAAAGTACGAATGAGAGTTCTAAAATACTCTTTTAAACTGTGAATTTGTATGGTACACACAAGATGTTTGTTGAAATGCTTCAACAAAAGCAAGTGTGTTTTTCAGCTGTGAATACTATGAATGAATTCCTAAACTTCTTTATTATATTGTTAATGAAATTTTTGAAATGTAAGTTTTAGGTAGAAAATATGGTTTTGAATATATAGTTGGTGTGCATTAAACTATGAACTTATTATATTACGCTGTGAATTTTCTTGTATTAAATTGTGAATTAACTGTATTAAGTTGTGAAATGACTTTATTAAATTGTGAATTGGATGTATAAGTTGTGAATTTACTGTATTAAGTTATGAATCTTTTATTATGAAAGATGAAATGAAAGAAACATTGTACACATATCTGATTTTTTCTAATTTTGAATAAAGTATGTAAAATTTAAACTATGAATATTTGTGTAAATAAAATTTAAAAGAAGGGCTAGCCTATAGATCAATAGGTATAAATATAAGTTTTAAGTTAAAAATATTATTGTGAATGTATAATTTTTGTTTATTAAACAGTGGAATTATTATATTAAATTGTGAATTTTGTCTACTAAAATGTTAATTTACTGTATTAAGGTGTGAATTTTTAATGAATTTTGTGTTAAAATATAAATGATTTATGTATGAATGTTTTTATTAATTTTCTCGTGAATATATTAATTTTGTGCGTTGTATAAATATGTAAGAATATATTGGTTTTTATAATTATTTTGCATTAAACTCAGAATTAGTGAATTAATTGGTTTATTAAACTGTGAATAGAATATTTAAGCTATGAAACTATGGTTTTTTATACAGATCTGATTTGAAAAGAATGATGGTTGCGACGACGGCACAGATGCTTGGTGGTCGTGTGTGGTAGTTGGTGCTGGTGGTTATGGTAGAGTTTGGGCTTGACTTTTTTTAATATGTATATTAGTGTATAATGGATTATATTAATTTGTGAATTTTATGTATTTAAATGATAACGAACTTTGTTAAGTTGTGTATTTTATATAAACTTTGTGTTAAAATATGAATTAATGTATGCATGAAAATAATAAACTCTAAAGTAGTGAATTAATATGTTTATTAAACTGTAAATATGGTATTTTGAACTGTGAATATATCTTATAAAAATATATTTTTTTAGAGATATCTACAATTTAGAAGAGAGACAATTGGAATTTTCAAAACATGATTCTACTTTTTATTAAATTTTTATATATTTGGTTGCAAAAATTAAAATGTATGTGTTCAAAAGTATTACTAGATAATGAGAATTAAAAAGTTTGTTTTATTAAACTTTGAATAGAACCATAAAATGCCACTGAATTTGTTGTTAGTCCGGCGGTGTTATAGCTACAATTGGCAGTTTGTTGTAAACTAAGGAATCAAAGTTTGTTTTATATAATATTAATATTTGATTTGTCCAAAATTTTCTTAATAAAAAGATTTCTAAAGGTTATATATATATATATATATATATATATATATATATATATATATATATATATATATATAGAGAGAGAGAGAGAGAGAGAGAGACTTAGGTTATTCTAATCTAACTAATTATTGTGCGGATATCGTATGCTATGAGAATTACTAAGAGAATAAGTTGTTTAGCAATGTGAATACGTTTAATCTTACATAACTATTGTCATTAACACACATTTTCACTAATTAAATCGTCTATAAGGTTATTATACACTTATTATTATTATTCTCATTTCTGTCAGAATGTTTATTGAGTCATATTCTGTCAGAATGAAAATGAGTAAAAAACGATGTGTGAGAACAAAAAATAAATAATAATTAGCGAGAATACATGAAAATGATGATATTTTTGTAAGGTTGAACGTATTCGCATTGCTAAACAACTTATTCTCTTAGTAATTTTCATAACATACGATATCCGCACAATAATTAGTTAGAATACTTGAACATATATATATATATATATATATATATATATATATATATATATATATATATATATATATATAGACACATACACACAGAGGTCCAATAGAAAACCATTATTAATCATAAAACCAAGAAACCAATCTTTTTTTCAACTTTTAGGTTTTATTTTTTTATCAAAAATGAAGAAAAAAAAACTTAAATACAGAAATTCATAGCTTTTTATATTTTTTCCAATCATATCAAACTCGATAAAAATATTAACTTTTTTTTTCATCATATTCATAGTGTGAATATGTGCATATTCACACAATAAATCCCAAACATATATTTAACATTCATAATGTGAAGTTATGAATTTAGTGTGTGTGTGTGTGTTTTTTGTGTTAAAACATAAACTATAAAACTTCAAAAAAAATTGGTTTTTTAGAAAATCATTAATAATTGTTCTCTACTAAACTTATTTTCTCTCTCTCTCTCTCTCTCTCTCTCTATATATATATATATATATATATATATATATATATATATATATATATATATATATATATATATATATAGGGTGAGGTTCTATAGAGAACCATAATTAACTAAGGAACCAATCGTGAGCGTCAAAAATCATAACGATCAACGACCAAGGAAATAGATGTATATTTTTACATTGGACGTACACATAACGTATTATACCAAAAAAATACACCATTTACAAAAAAATTCACCACTTTTTTTCGCTTAAATTTTTTTAGACCATGTTTTTTTCGAAAAAAAAACCCGAATATACCGTTGTTCACGATTTTTCGTCTTCTTTCCATAGAGATCCATCATGATATATAAAAAACGATTTTTTTTTCGAAAAAACTCACTTCATTTTCTTTGATGAAAAAAGTTAAGGTCTATTTTTTTATATTAAAAATTAATAAATATATATCAAAATTCATATTTTTTGTACTTTTTAAACATAGATTCATATTCATGTTTAAAAAAAAGACGATATTTCAGTTCAGATTCACATTGTGAACCTGTTCAGATTCATATTTTAAACTTGTTCAGATTCACATTGTGAACCCCCTCAGGTTCACAGTGTGAATCTGAATTGATCGGAGTTTTTTCACATTGTGAATATTAAAATTTAAAATATTTACAGTTTAGATTCACAGTGTGAATCTACACTAATCGAGGTTTTTTTTGTGATCCTTCTCAGATTCACAGTGTGCATAATAGTAATTTAGATTCACAATGTGGATTTGAACTGTTCGAGATTTTTCATATTGTGAATGTTAAAAATTGAAATATTTACAGTTTAGATTCACAGTGTGAATCTACACTGTTCGAGTTTTTTTTTTAATCGGTGTTGTTGTTTATTAATAAAGTACAAAAAATTAATATTTTTTGTATAATTAGTTTTTTTTTTTGATAAAAATAAACTTAAATATTGAAAAAACTAAGAAAATTAAGTGGGTTTTTTTTTTCGGAAAAAAAAGTTCGTTTTTTATATATCATCATCGATTTCTATGGAAAGAGGACGAAAAATCGTGAACAACAGTATATTCGATTTTTATTTCGATAAAAAATTTTAAATGAAAAAAAGGAAGTAGGTTTTGTTATAATCCGGTACATGTGCGTCCATTATAAAAGCTTACAACCATTACTTTTGCCGTTGATCGATTTAAATTTCGCCACTTTGGATTGGTTCATTGGTTTCTTAATTAATAATGGTTCTCTATTGAATTTTTTCATATATATATATATATATATATATATATATATATATATATATATATATATATATATATATATATATATATATATATGCAAAAAGTTGTGCAGTCTACAAATAGAAGTCCAAAAATTTGTAAATTTTATTACTTTAATAATTAGTATTTTAAAAGAATACAAAAAAAAAAAAAAAACCCACTTTCCACATCAAGGATAGGAAAATGACAAAAAGAAGATGCATTATTTAATTTATCTCATATGCAAATTGCAATTCCGGGGGAATAGACCTTCGCATCCCATCCTCACATTCACTGATAAAAAGGAATTTAAATGCGATCAGTAGAATCTCCTTCTCCGCCTTTCCATCTCCATTTTACAGCTAATATATATGTATGCAATTTTTATTTATTTGTTTAAGCCTTCGTATTCATTTTTTACACATAACAAAAACAGAATATTATAATACGCGTTACACCTTTCATTTGGCATCCAGTAAACTCGTACTATACTTTATTATATCTACTTTCTATATATGTATAATAATAAACACTGTTTATCTGCTTTCTGTTTTCTAAGATACAAAGGGAATTTCGTGTATATTAAATTTAATTTTAATGAATATCTTTAGAAAAAAAATCAACAAAGTGGTTTTTCCATGCAATCAACTATGAATGTATAATTCTTTAGAAAAGCCAAAAAAATCCATTTTTTTTTTTTTGATTTGATGGCCATTTATGTGACCTGAAGTTCATGTTAGTAATTAATGCTCTAATGTTAAACTGAATTGAGCTTTTGTTTGATGTGCTTTTATATTCCGTGGAAAAAATGATTGTTTTGCCAACTAAATATTGTGGATGCAAAAGTCGAACTAGTCCAAATCATTTCATAATCTTCATTCTAATTAATTATTATCAGATTTTTAATCTCATAAATTCATTGATTTCATTGATGATTGTATTATATTAAATCAGTTATCCTTTCAGTGCACTTTAAATAAAAATAATAATTTATTCAATAATATTCATTTTTTTTATTTCGTACATTAATGTTACAGATTATACAATTTTAAAATCATTTTTTTTTTCTTACACTTATCTTACAGTCCATAAAATGACAATATATATAGAAATCTGATCATTTATAAAGATTAATAAGTAACATCGATTAATCTGTTTTACAAAACCAAAATACAAAATTTACCAAATTTCCGTTGTTGTCTACATACATTGAATTGTAAATGCATCCAACTTTTTGCAGAGGGCAGTGGAAGAACCCACAATTACAAAGGCAATGGGAGTAGTACAGTACCGGTTATTTAATGCACAAACATGCATATGCCATATGCAATAACAGGGTTAGGATTTTGGTACAATTGAGTCTTGGTGGGAGTACTTATTGTAATCAGTATTTATGGAAACTGTATAGGGAACCAAAAGTAGGGTTTTGACTTTTGTCACTTTTACCCCCTAGGATTTATGTCATGTGCTCAAATATCATTATTTTCATGAATTAGTGTCAAAAAGAAACCCTTGGTGGGACTAAATAGTTGAAAGAAGCTCGCTACAGAATAAAAATTAAAAAAGCACATAGACTTTCACTTTGGTGGCATAATATGTGTCATGCTCTTGTCTTGAGCATGATATTCCTTATAATCTCAAATTCTACCAACCATCGATACTAAAACGAACATTAAGCCCTAATTTTTATAACAATTACTTGCTGAAAACATAAAAAACAGACAATTTGTTAGAGTTTTAAATTTACCCTTTATATATATATATATATATATATATATATATATATATAAAAGAAAGTTATAACATGTGTTATCGTATCTTTAAATATTGACATTGTCAGTCTTACCATGACTAGGCTAACCTATTCTGATGTAGGGGTTTGAGGAGGTCTCTATGATTCCTAATGAGGTCGGTTTTTAATATGCTTCGTGCATACCACCCTCACCGCTCTATTGCATATTGAGAATGGAGTAACCGAAAGGGTTTGATAGTGATGATGGTCATTCTAAAAGTATTTTAAATACAAGTATAAACAAAATCTCATTTTATTAATAGAATGCAAGTCCCATATTATCCATGAAAATTACACATTCTCTATATATTATGTTGATGGAGCTCGTGTGGTTAACCGACACATCAATTTAGAGTATAGTTCAAAATGCTACGGAATTCGTGAATCTCAAGCATAACTTGAGTCGGGGACCATGCGATTTTGCATGGTTAATTCACAATCTATTTAATGTGAATCTTATTTTATCCATAAAAGTTGAACATTCTCTTTATAACTTGTTGATGGAGCTCGTGCAGTTAACCAACACGTCAATTTGAGAGTATATGTACAAAATGATGTGGAACTCGCAAATCTCAAGCGTAAAGTGAGTCGAGGACCGTGTGATTTTGTATGGTCGATTCACCATTTGATCAGTGATCTGCGGCGGCCCCATCATTAAATCTGAGATGAATATAATCCAAGATTAGCATACCATTGATAGTCAATGAATTTCAAAGTTCTAGGAATTCTGTGGTGATCGAAATTCGCAAAGGGCTTTGCTTGCCTAAATAACTTTATGGTGTGTTTATGGCATCCCTTTACACATCATCGAGCCAAATATGGATTCTAACCTTCTAAAATAATTTTATTTAGGGTGGTTATTTTCTAAGGATAGATAAAACAAACTATAATGGAAATTGATATTGAAAGATGTCTATAACCTTATCCACTAAAGTCTACTACTTTGAAACCTTTGAAAGGATTAGATATTAGGATGATCAATCTTGTCCAAATTCGTAGTTTGGGAATAGTTCTCATAAACTAAAGGAAAAATCATGCCTTTGACAAAGCTCTTCCTTAGGTTCATCCCATCACTACATTCTAATATATCAGAAATAGCAGTTATCAAGTGTACATTGTAAACTGACATATTGAAGTAAAATGGAATTTCCATGAGTTAGAAGTTGATTAGGGTTAGTCAACTAGCTGACATGTACATATAATCAGTTCATTCTGATTTTGATATGAAAAACTTGGAATGCCCATGAAGGAGGTATGTAGCATGTTGAGGTTTCTTTTTGAAAATAACATGGACAATCATAAAAACTCAAGCATCAAAACAATCCTACAAATTTACTATCATGAATAGAAGTGTTAAGAAGAAAAGGCGATTAGTGTTGGTATACCTAATCTAAACCCAAATGCCAAGGACAAAGGAAGGCTTATTTTGATAGCTATTCGTTTCCATAACAAGAAAGGACTAAGAAAGCATCATGCCCAAAATATATATTTGAGGTGAAAGGACCAAAACATGAATAAGTTAAATTTGAACATGGATCACGAGCCCTTGCTACTTTCCATAGGATGAAAAGATAACTAGTTCCCCCACGTCTGGTGTTCAATCAAATATATGGATTTATAATGCCATTGCAATATTGCTTCCAATCCTTGAGTGTTTTACTAAGGATTGTGTACCGAAATTTTCAAGAATGTGCAATGACTAAAATGAAGTAAGAAGATTGAAACATGATGAAGATAATTTGATCATGAAAACTAAAGCCTTGCTACTATTCATAGGATCAAAAGAAAACTCGTTTCCAAATGTTTAGTCTATGGTCTTATGATTGAAATTGTTTATATTATGATTCATGAGATAGTTCTGACTTATTTAAATGTAGAACATTCTAACATGTTAAAAGAAAGTCATGAAATCTATGAAGCAAGTATAGTAACAATAGTTCAAAGTTGATTCAAATATTTGAATAAAATGTATTATTGTGTGAATATCTGATAAAATTAGTTTATATAATGGATCGTTCTTATTGACCATAATAAGTACTTATTCAAATACATCCAAAGGTTTAAGTGGCGTGTATTTGTGGAATCATAGTCGTGGATACATAAATGAGAAATGCATTACCAAGTATCTGGTTACATCGGATCTTGGATATCATTTGACCTCGAGTCTCATGATAAATGCAGATCTTGTTTATCAAGATAGATGATGAATACATCACTGGGTGATGTGAATATTTGTTGGAATTGGTTTGCACTAATGGACCGTTTAGATTAACCATGATACATGGTAAGACCAACTTTGTATGAGCATGAATCTGGAACCTTTTAGGTGTTTAGAGCTCTCATAAAGCGAAGTTAAGAATCAATTAGGCAATAGGATGAGACACTCATAGTGATAATCTCAGTCCAAAATTTATCGATAATCTAAGGAATTATGAAAGAGTCTCACGAGCTATCTCCACCTAAAAAACTACCACAAGGAGTGTTAGTTGGATAGAGAAACAAATCATTCATTGATTTTGTACTAGATGAGTCACACTATGTTTGCTAACAATTCATGGATTGTACCATGAACAATGTTGTGAGAATTCCTTTGGTCTTGTATCAACTAGTAAGTTTCATAAAACACTCTATGATATGTGAATTGGGATTCAGTCCTCACTACCATATATGGAAGTCTACGATTATGAGGTTTACACTCTTCGTAAAGCACTCGACAATATAGGACTTAGAATATAGATGTGTTATCTCGTTAGAGAACCCATCAAGCATTTTTAATATTTGTTTAACAAACCTTCTAAGAACAAAGTATATGTTGCTCGAATGGCAGTCTTGCAAGAGAGGGAGCTGATATTCAAAAGGGCTAGTGGGAGCTATGTTGATCTTGATAAAATTCAAGAGTTAACCAACAAAGAACCTAAATTTGGACCTAACATTCAATTCGAGATTGAAAGAGCTATTGAGGAAATTGACATACCTACACCTCTTCCTTATAGATCTGATAAAGGACATCATAAACATAGTTATATAAGAGTTTATATTATTGAGGTATATGTCTCACTGGTAGATAGTAATCATAGTATACCAGCTATCAAAAGCTATGGTAGGCCCTAAAGGCTACAACATAGAATGAGGACATGGAGAGCAAGATTTAGTCCATGTATGTGAAAGCTTGGTAGATCAAACACTTGGGATTAACCATTAATTGAAGGTGGATCTTCAAGAAGAAACAAGAATGGATAGGAACATACACATAATCAAACCAAGATAAGATTTGAAAAGAAGTTCATTATGGACCCAAAACAAGCATCTGACAATTGGAATCTTTGTTTCAATGATCAGAAAGTTCATGGAGTTTGAATTTAGAGAAATGAAGATGAGCCATATATATGTCAAAGCTAGTGGGAGTAATTAGAATCTTTGTTTCAATGAGAAAGTTCAAGGAGTTTGAATTTCAAGAAACATAGATAAACCATATATATGTCAATGCTAGTGGGAGCATTGTAGTCACCCTTGTATTGTACATAGATAATGTACGATTTATAGGAAATTGTGTTCTACCTTAGCAAGTGTAAAAACTTGGCTTGGTATGAGAATTGTCTCACTATGATATACATGGGACATACAACACACGTACATAATAAGAATATATGGAGATAGATCAAAGTGATTCATTGGATTAAGCCAAAGTACATGGACTATTGAGGAAACTTAACATGCAGAACTTGGAAAGGTTCGTGTTTAATAAATATGGCATGACATTGAGAGATGCCATTGTCCTAGTTCTACAGTTGAACTAGAAGTTATGAATCTTGTCATGTATGCTTCTGCTATAGGATCGATCATATATGTCATGACATGTACCAGATCTAATGACTTGTATGCCTTGAGCATGAGAAGTTGGATTTGATCAATCTGGCAAGAATCAATGAATCAAGATAAAGAACATTCTTAAGTTTCCTAGGAAGTCAGAGGAAATGATCTTGATAGTATGGAAAAGATCATCGTAAGAGTTACATTGATGCTAAGTTCCATACTGATAAAAACAATTTTGTTCGCAGTCTGAATTCGTGCTTTTACTGAATGGTGATGTATTAGCTTGCAAGAGTACCAAGTAATACACCATAATGAATTTAACAAACTTAGAGTATATTGCGATTGGTTAAACTTCAAAGAAAACAATGTGACTAAAAGAGATTCATTAGTGACATCTTTTTTGAAATTGGTCCTTTTGAAGTTTCTTGTGACTATAAGGGTGAACATACCTCGAGTATGGATCCCAAGTCACACAAGACCACAAGATACATACTCAGTAAGTACCAACACATTTGATTGTGAATCAAATGTAAAGAAATCATAGTCAGCAAGTCATATCAAAAGATAATCTTGTCGATCCATTCCATAAGCCAATGTCACTAACAAGTCTAACAGTCAGAGAAAGTCGAGAGGCATTAGATTTACAAATGAATTGGCTTAAGCACTCTTAGTTTGGTTTGTTTTAGACATGAGAACTTAAAGCAGTATAATTTTTAATTCGATTTGGCGATTATTAAATGGAGATCTTAATATATGATGGAGTTCAGTCATTTCCATTAGCTTATTATTACGTTATCATTTTGTATGTTTGGGACCTACTTCCCGAGTATTAATTTACTAAAATGTCCACAGTCGATCATACTCTTGGAAGTAAGTAGTGATTCAAGATTGTCATAAGCATTAGTAGATTATCTACAGTGATTAGACATAACATAGAGATTGCGCTAACACTTATGACTACTTAATAAAGATTTATGTATTGGACCAACCTACGCTTAGAGATTACTTCATGGATCCAGTTACGAGTAATTCTAAGACAATGATATCTTCTATTCTTCAAACCTAGATACATGTTGGGTTTTGCTCTATGATTCAGTTATACATTGGTCTACTCCAACTCTATCCGTATTTGGTAGTTATAAATGGTATATCCATGTGTGACATGATGAAGTAGACAAAAACTATGTATTCGAAGTTTATTTGTTCCTTCTGTCTTAACAGGAGAAGCGATATCTATAGGCCCCTCGATGATTTGGTGCTGACATCTAAAGTGCTTAGTCGAGCCCTGACTAGAATTAATGTGTTCAATTTAGTAGTCAAATGTAGTTGTCACAAATCTATATCGGGAAACATAATCGTGAATTATGAGATTGACCATTATCCATGCATCGAGTTCATACATATATCATATAATGAAGGGATAGTTGATCACTTATCTAAGGGTTGAATCTTGATTAGATCAAAAGTTCGGTAGTTGCATTGAGTGGCTAACTCTTTGTTTATTGTTCAAGAAGTATTGGTCCTCGTATTGATGACTTGTCCAAGTGGGAGATTGTTGGAAAGAGTGTCTAAGGTCATTAATCATTGGTAATATTTCTAACAATAACAGGATCCTTTTGGGATGCCTTCAAGACCCGAATTGTGTAGAATAAATAAAGGAGAAATTGGTTTATTAATTATTATGGATAATAATTAATTAGAAACTAAATGGAAATATATTTTGGGAATTAATTAACAATTTAATTAATCAAAGGGTTGAATATTCATTAATCGATAGTTGGTTAATCAGGAATGTTCTAGTACCCTTATGGAATTAGGGTTGGATGAAAATCACTCCATCCTACATGGTAAAAGGAGTGATTTTTGTTCTAGGTATTCCATCCCACATGGGAAGGAGTACAAAACCTAGGAAGGGATCCAAGGCTATAAATAGGGCCTTATGGATTTCATTATTCCTTGAACCTTGGCTTGAAGTTTCACCAACTATTCTTCCTCCTCCCATAAGGACAATTTATAACCCTCTTAGGGTTTGTGAAATTGAACCTTCTCCTAGTTATTTTTATTCCACTATTTGGTGTCATTGGGTGTGATACCATTAGAGGGATTCTAGTTTGGGTCCTTTCGTCCAAGCAACTTCGTGGAGGATGAGATCTCAAGCATGAAGAACAAGGGTTACATAAGAGGTATGTTTTTCTTCTTTGTATCTTCTTTTCCTAGGATAGATGTAATTAACATGAAACCATATATCCATAAGTTGCATGTACACTTAGGTATATTGTAGTTTCGATTTTTCAGCTACCCAGTTTAGAGTGTATTTGATGCGTCGAAATCCCAACACTAACTCCCAACGTATATGACTATATATTCATGAGGTGGTCATTGGGCTTAGCATTGGCCCTGGTATGGATATGGTTTCGGTGAAAGGCCGATGATTGCATGCCAGTTGGAAGCCGATGGCAGTAGTAGCTTAGATCCAATGACGGAGTATAGTAGATGACACATATTATTGTTATGTATGCATGCGGGTAGGATAACTGGTAGATCTACGCCGGTGTTAGGACTTTGCTTGTATGCACTATATGTATGGTGGATTATGCGGTATACTGGGGAAATCACTAAACTGTATACTTACAGTTGTGGATAAAATGTTTTGTAGGTCATTCGTGTGAAGAGCTCGATGGGACTATACACACGTATCGAAGATTATGGTTTTCGTTGTTTTGTAAATTCAACTCTGATAACATTATAGTTTCAGAAAATGAATGTCACTTAGTGATTTTAAGTAAATGTTCTAATTGATTAATCTTTTTTAAAATGAAAAGTCTCTTTGCAAATTTTGGGATGTTACATTTTCCTTGACCGTTGATCGTTTTACTTTCTGACGCTCACAATTGGTTTGTTAGTTCCTTGTTAATAATGATTCTCTATTAAAATGAATATTAACATTAAATCCATGAATTTCCACTGGTCACTAAACATGAAAAAAAAAATTCAGAAATGAGAGATCGACTCATAAAAACATGATTTGGGAGGGAGGGATAGGGGAAACAAAGGATTTTTTGGATGAAATGAAGGGTAGGTTGCCCTTGGAAGCTTATTAGGAGCTCTTTCCCATTTAAAGCTTTGAAAAATATATCACACATCTCCAAATTCCTTATGGATCAAAAGTTTTTTTCTTCTAAAGTTAGGTTTTCTTATTATATTTGTGTTTCTCTCACTTATATATTACCCATAAAGATTTTTTTTTTGTATCTTTTATATGATCCGCATCATAAAGTCACAGTTGTCATAGAAACATAAACAAAATTTGAGTATGTGTTTTGATAAATGAGCTTGGTTAATAAAGATAATTAATAAAAGAGAAATTAAATATTTTCTTATATTTTATTCTTATTAATTTTTCTACCATATCAAATGTTAACATGGGTTATATTTAATGACACATAAAATGAATAATAATTTAATTCATTTAGAGTAGGAGGATAATAGGAAGAAAAAGATAAAAAGATATTTAATTTCTCTTAATAAAAAAAATAGTACTTACGTATTTATGTGAAATATTTTGTTAAGTTATCATATTTGTTACTAATTTTTTAATCATTAGTATTTGTTGGTCAATGATTTAAGATTAATATATTATAGTGCTCTTTTCAATTAATACGTTTGAAATGACACTCGTAAGTTATACTAAAGGAACATTTAAGTTATCATAAAGAAATTCAACCCATTGTTAACCTAATAAACAATATTTGTCATTAATCCATTGATGTATAACTAGTGAAAATTATAGAATAATGAAATTTAATTTATGATATTGTTGGTTCTTTTATTGTTATCCGTTATTTAGTATAGCTGTAATTAGCACAAGTGTCTATTGAGAGCTATAATGTGACCTAATACAAGCTAAGGGGTGCATAATGTATACTTGGATAAGAGACAAATCTGATCCAAAATATAATGAAATACGTGGATCAAATGGAAGCTCACCTCGCGTGTCCATGAAGCAACACCCCAAAAACCTATACATAATTATGGACATGAAATGCACTAGGAAAACCTTAATCATATTTTCAGACAACCAAGTTGTCTAGCAGCCCAAGCTGCTTGAGGCAACCATACCGCCTAACATCTTCTGATCAATTTTGCCAAATTAATAGTTCGATATGATTGACAGTTTTCCCAGTAACCATTTTTTAATTGCTAAAGCACAATTTGGGTCGATCATATTAAGATTTTGGATTTATGAACATATACTCATATTTTTCTATTTTTGGAACTCTCTGAAGAATACAGACATTTTATATACTCTCCGGTAATGTTCCTTTTTATGGATTCAAAATGTATTTTGCAGATTACTCATGATTTTATTTCGTGTAACACGATTGTATATGGTCAAGCTATTGATAACGAAAAATAAACTCAAACATTCGATAACTTGTTGCTTACCAAACAGAGATTGTTTTGTTGTCGAGTATCTAACAAATATTTGTCTATATTAATACAATTGAACAATTTCAAAAATATATACGCAAATCAATTGAAGAAGCAAAGTATTCCAATGTATTGTCTTAATAGGTCAATTTTTTTTTTCGTTTCCTTGGACTTCTTGGTTACAGCATCCCACCCTTGTTTTTTGTTTTGATGTAATTTTGGATTTTTTGTAGTCTTGCTCCTGGCTAGTTGTTTCTAATAAAATTCTTTGATCGTTCAAAAAAAAAGTATTCCAATGTATCATTTTCATAAACTCTAGATTCGTCATTAGGATTAATGTAAAATGTTGATAACATTATTTAAAGAATGTGTTGTGAGCAAACGATTTTATTTCCAATAAAAAAACATAAACTTTTCTGCATATCTTATCATTTAAAAAAATATTATTTACGTGTCACTTGATAAAAATGCTTTCCCGAAACTTATAATTAACCAACTTTGTATCTTGTTGTCGATCACATGATTAAACCATCAAGTATAAGAATTATTTCTTGTTTTAGATTGATATTAGGAGATAAGATAAAAGTAGAATCTTGCATTCATAATGTTCGAGCAATTAAAACTGAAATAAAAGGCAAACGTGTGAATTTGGTAACCCAACAAGTGTTCCTATGTGGTAATTTAGTTGGTATCAATTTTAAATGATTAATTTCAAATCCGTTGGGATATTTTAGAGGGTTTTGCTTCGGATCGGACATAAAGATAAGTAAAATGTTACGTTTCAATTAATTTTCGTAGTGTTTAATATTGTAGAATAACTTTGCCACCTTTTTCACTACTAAAATGCGAATATATACAAAATTCTTATGATTACTAATCAAAACTAAATCTAATGTTAATACAAAAGAAAAAAATATATATAAATCAAACTACTCACACAATCAAAATTTTAAGATATAACTAAAAGTTAGCAAATGGATCTATTTAGCTACGATTTTTGCAGGTTATCACCTACGGAAAATCTCTTCGTAAGACTTTATTTAATATTTTTGCAGATGACTACCGTGAAAATCTTCATTTTAGTAAATGCTGACCCACGAAAATAAAAGATAGTTTTTTCGGATAAAAACATGAGTTATCATGTCAAATGGATTTCGAAAATTAGAGTTCGTATTTTGAAAATCCACCCATAGTATTGAATTGTATTTTCTTTTGGAACAACAACTAGCAAAAAGCTAGAAAACACACATTACAATAAAATTGAAGCTATAGAAAGGTTCTCAACTCAAACTAGCTTTTCCACACTAATTAGAAATCCAAAAAAAATGATCTATCAACTACGTCATCAAAATACTGGATTTCCTAGGATTTACTGTCCTAAAATGGTGGAATTTCTAAAATTCCAAATGCACAAAAATACCATCATCACAACAACTTGTAAGGCCTTACGTTGACTAACCATCATCCTTATGGAATCAGACCACGTAAGTAAAGTAAGAATGAAAATAGGGTTAGGGATCTGAATTTCCCATCAAACTGTAACATGATGCCAAATATCTAAGAGCTCCATACATCTTGTGAAAACATGATCAATCGTCTCAACGGAAATGGAACAAGTAGGGAACATTATCGAATCCGCACGGATACACCTATAAGAGAGTCTCTCTCTAGTAGGAATACTATGTAAACACATCCTCCACAAAAAAAAACATTCAACTTAATTGGAACACAAATATTCCAATAAGTGTTTGTACCTCTTGTGTCAAGCAAACCACCATCTAAGAACTGACGAGCTGACAACACCGAAAAAGAATTAGAGACATCTAGTAACCAACCCAACCTATCAGAAGACGAATCCAATTAAACCCCCTGCATCAAACTCAAAAGCTTATCCCACTAATAACGCTCAATAACGCTTATTGGAGATCGTCGTAAAGACTCTATAACCAACCTGTCGGCAATCGATCTCAAGCCGAAGAATGTCTGAAAGTATCAAGGGTAAAAATCTCATGAAACTTCACTGAAAGGGGCACATCATCTATGTTAGAAAATTTGAGGTATAGAAAAGCTTAGAAATTATGAGAATTGTGATATCACTTTCAGATTAAAGTATTTAGGTGGTACTCCCAGCCAGGGGCTCTACCCCTTGGACCCCACCAGGGACTGCCACCCCTTGGAACCCGCTCCCAGGGGCGCTACCCCCAGACTCCCGTTCATTTAGGGGCTTCACCTCTAAATGGCAGTGTACTTTGAAAAACTTGATCAAACTTAAGCAAGTGTGCACTCCACACCTCCCTTACTTGTTTAATATTTATCAAGATCATTTTTGGTTAACAAATTAATCCTATTACACCAAAATAACATTGATGATACCAAATCACCAACAAACCTCCCCCATTTAAGTGTAATCGTAAGTAACTTAAAACAAAACATAACAACAATAAGTTGATGCATAAATGAAATGTCGTGACGATTAAATTTCACATCAGTATGTTATTCATTCCAAATATTCGAATATCAGGGTGTCACTAAGGATTGAACCCTTTCTATTCATATTAAATACATGAAGATAATACACACAACAGTTTACATTCTCACAAGTTCTAACTTGACATTATATTTTACAAGCTTGTGTCCCATTCTTCAATAAGCATATCAAAGCCAAGTCCTAACTTATTGAAGCAATTAAACTTCATGCTTATAAAGGTAGTCCTTTTATTCTTTCACCTGAAAATGCAATTTTTGAAAAGAACTATTAAGAATATAAATTCAACCTCCTTTACTTACAGTACTGAACACATACCTTGGGATGATGATAATAATGTGGTCCAATCTTCAAATATCAAGCTTTCCACATTGAATTCGGTATCTAATATTACACTAGATGGGAATTAGGTATCTCAATATGAAAGATTTTAGGTGGACTTTAAACCCATCCTTATGACCGCATTGTGCACAATATCTCATGCTAACCCTTTGGTTAGATGATTGGCCAAATTCAACTGAGTTCTCACAAATTCAACAGATATCACACTAGTCATGATGAGCTTAAGAATCACGCTATTTCTAACACCTAAGTATGTAGACTTCCCATTGTACACTTGACTATAAGCCTTAGCCAAGGTTGCAACACTATCACATTTGATAGAATTGGTAGATATCGGTTTAGGCCATAATGGAATTTCATAAATCAAATTCCTTAGCCACTCAACTTCCTTACCTCCAGTAAGCAATGCTACAGACTCAGACTCCATATTTGAGTTAGTAATACAACTTTGTTTCTTGGATTCCCAAGAAATGGCTCCTCCTCCTAGAAGAAATACCTAACCACTTGTAGAAGAGTAATCTTCTAATTTAGTAGTCCAGCTGGCATCTGAATAACCTTCCAAAATAGAAGTATATCCACTATAATTCAAACCATAATCCATGGTTCCTTTCAAATACTTGAATACTATATTCATTGATTGCCAATGATGTGTACTAGGATTACTAGTATATCTAGTAAGCTTTCCCACAACAGAAGCTATATCAAGCCTAGTACTAATCATGGCATACATAAGACAACCAATTGCTCTAGAATATTCAAGTTGAGACATTAGAGATCCTTTATTAAGTAGAAGCTTAAGATTAGGATCTATAGGAGTGCTTATAGGAGAACAATTCTCAAAGTTAAACTTTTTCAATATCTTCTCAATGTAATGAGATTGAGAAATTGAAATCCCATTGTTTCCTTTTCTAATTCTTATACAAAGAATTACATCAACCTCCCCCTTGTCTTTCATGTCAAAACTAGATGATAAGAATTTCTTGGTTTTATCAACTTCACCTTGATCAGTGTCATAAATTAACATATCATCAACATATAGAAAATTATAACTCCTTTACCAGAAGAATCAAATTTTCTATATACACATTTTTCAACCTGATTCAATGCAAAACCATTAGACAATATCACAACATCAAACTTTTGATGCCATTGTTTTGGTGCTTGTTTCAGTTGGTTTTTGTATACAACAACATCCTATGGTGCACATACAACCCTAAATGTTTTGGATCTATGTTTTCTCTAATTATACATGCAATATTATTTCCAAAGCATTAAGCTTACAACTAGCATACATTACCTCTTGATGTAGCTTGTTGTGTTTGGCCTTTAAGAACTTAGCACCCCAAGTGTGATGCCTCAAATGGTTCACAACACACCTAGGACAAAGGAGAACTTGAGAGAGATGTTGTTAGCTCTAAAATCGGCTCTAATGAACTCCAAGAACTCTAGTGTATGATTTTGGGTGCTAAGGGAGTCCTTTTATAGTCTGGCAAAGTCTAGGGTTACATCCATGCAAACCTTAATGCCCATGACCTTTCATATTACTTAGGCTCCATGGGTTAAACCCCCATGGACTATCTATGGACTACCATATTGGTTAGCCCATCCTAAATAACACTTGGCCCACACTATCAGAATCATTGATTTACCCAATCAATCCTCATATATTTAATTAGTCTCTTTTGATCACAAAATTAATTCCAAATTAATTCTTGATCAATGCTAATTAAATAATATGATTTCATATTAATATATTAGAAATTATAATATACTAATAAATCATAAGTGATCTCTTAATCAAGCATCCATCCTATCAAATTGTCTTGGTGAAATGCAACCCGAAATGGACCATGCTACTCTCGGATCAAGTACATACCAATTATAGTTATGTGCTTACACACCTAATCCAAAAGTCTCCCACGTGGATAAGTCTAATAACTATTATTTCAAGTACGACTCCAAAATCCCGACGAGCAATCATAGCTCTTAAAAGCCGTTGTCGAACTCTGACCTAGTCAAATGACACGTCCATTAGATAAGGGATCATATATTCCTCCATTCTAGATATCGTATGAACTGAGACATGGATTATAATCATTCTCCCTATTCATGTGTTGTTTCCCGATTTCCGATTTATGACGATTGGCTAATTGAACAAATCAAATCAGTCCAGGCTTGGCCAAGCACTTAGGATTGTCATCACTAAATCATCGAGGGGCCCATAGATATCGCTTTTATCCCACTTTGGGTAAAAGGAATGGATAAACTTCGACTCAAATGCTTGCTTGTACTTACTCATTAAATCACACACAACAATATGTTTTATAACACCAAGTTACTGGTGCGTTTACATATGTTAATGTGCAACCGAATTGCAAACTACAACTCACATGTCTTGGTTTCAAGAATATAAGATATTATCGTCTCACAATCATTCGTGATAAAATCCATGAAGGGATTCAAATGAGTGTGGGTTTAATCCAATACTCGAATCTTATTCCAAAAGTACTCATGAACACTGCAGCAAACTTGTGTTATGTCTAAACGCATTTAGATAATCTACAAACCCATTCATGATAGTCTAGCTTCAATACCTACTTCCAAAGAATGATCGATTGTGGATAGTTTGAATAACCTAGGTATTCGGGAAGTCAAAACATCCAAAGTGAAACACAATAATAATTGAATCCAATATGCTCTCAAAACCTTTGAATATAAATAAAACACCTTTTATTTAATCACCATATTGATTGCGCATTATTCATTGTATAATGTTTCGATTGATCAACTCAATACTTGAATTATAACAATAGTCATCCCATGCTCCGAGCATGCACACTATGTTTTACCTATTGTCTTTTCTTTGTGAAATAGATCAACTGAAAGCACTGCAATGACACTCATTTCATAATTCCAAATCCTTATCGTAAATGTAAGAATACCAAATTCTAGCCATTCGTTATAATCTGTTAGATTTTAAACTTGTATGCAATGATCATCTTGTAATGACTATGCACAAAAGTTGCAGAGACTTGGCAACAGACATTACAAAGTATTCCAATAGAGAGCAATTCCATGGAAACGAAGTCTCACATTCAAAGTACATTCCTTTGAACATCCTTCTTGTATTAAGTTTTCTAATCTTACACATATTTAAAGAATAGCTTCCACTTATGGAAACATTTCCATATTTCCATTTTGACTATCACTTTTGAACAAGAGTTACCTCTTCTCAGAGTATGCCAACATGGTCCTTCCGAAATTTACACTATACTTCTAACTGTCCATAAGCAATCAATCTTTAGTAAACCTCAGATTGTCCTCGACAATTGCTTAACTATTTTAGTCATATCCAGTTCTGGTCCATTTTCCCTCTTAATGTCCTAGGCATTTGGAAAATTCATAACACATAAATATTATAGCATATGCAATCGACCCTATACCCGAAGCATATGGGATAAGATCCATAATGTCTCACATAAAGACGTGATACTTTACCAATCTCCTGCTATAATATTTTAATATATAAAATTTCCTTATGTCGAATCTTTTCAACATAACATCCATATATATTTTTGACTAAACTTATTTAAAATCTCAATCTAAGCTTTTAGAATTGAAATGAAGTATGAATTTCTCTCCCTTAATTATAGCAAAACAACTTTTCAAACCCTGCAACTTTGCGATTTGAAACTTTTTGTTTTCAATAATTAACATTGCTAACTTGCAACAATTACCATAATAATTATGCTCCCACTAGCACAATAATTATTATCTTACTAGCATAACACTTATGCTCCCACTAGCTTTGACATGTACCTAGAAATCAAATGGACTTCTAGAAATCAATACTTATTGACTTTCATTACCAAAGTTCAGATTTCTGATACGGCATGCTTTAATAAGACTTTATCTAGTCTTCTCATAATCATACGCCTTTCCTTAGATAGCTCACATGTGTGTCTAAACAATTTTAGAAGTTACAGTAATAAGTCTCAAATGTTTTGACCTTTTGTCATTTCTCACAATTTGAACTATGAAGAGGGATGTCGTAATCATAATCGAATTTGAGAATGCAAATATCACAATTGCTAACTATTTAAAATCTACTTAGTGAAAGCGTTTCCTCACAATCATTTTCATGAATTGGAGAGAAACCTTACGACACTTAGATTTTATGGTGTATATGTTCCTATCCATGTGAATTGGTCATAACCATAATCACAAGACAAGGTTAGTGACAAATCCAAACTCATATGGAATGAACTTGTTCAATCTTAATTTCTTGCCACCTGGCAGCACAAGGTTCTGCCTTTACTTCCAAGTTGTTATGCAAACAATTGAGAACTCATAGAACTCACATACATAGTAACTGGAATGGCCACAAAAACACGAATATGTCAACACGATAGGTTACAAACCTCAAGTCGTGTGCTAGTGATTAACAATAGGTTTACTCTTGATTAGTTCTTGAAACTTATCAAGATCTTTAAGACTCCTACTGACCTCTTAACATATAAGTTTCTCTTTGTCAAGAGACATTACTTGACAAAAAAAATCAAGAGTTAGTGTGGTTTCTTATCAAGACAAACACTTCACACCATTGGTCTTAGTTGGTCTTTGTTTTATCCAAAACATAACAACTTACCAATTTCAAATGTACAAGAGTAGAAAACATTTTACTCTACATTTGACAAGTGCTATAAACCTTCTTAAGATTATGTCACTCAAGTTACAATCTTGGAGTATGACTCTAATACTTGTTCTTGGAACGAATTATGATTCACCTTTTGATTTAACCATTTCAACAATTAACGATTTCTCTTCTTAGCCATACAAGTGCACTAATTAGTGTCCTTAGAGGATCAATTTTGATATGGTCTTTCATAATTATTAAGATGATCATAAAACACAATACTAAAGTACTCTCTCATCCTTTTAGATTGGAGAAACTTTTATCTTTCTGGCTACTTTAATTCTTCTTATTTTTTCTGCTACACATTGAAACTTTTTCAACGATTCAGAATTATACTTAATCTTGTAAGCATAACCATATTTACTAAACTTTAGTAAATCATGATGAATAGTCTTATCGCCCCTTGTGGTGGACCTGACCAGCACACAACCAAGTGTATCTGATCGCATAGTCCTTCACTTGAGTCACATATACATGTGAACAAGGAATTAGTCTTAATTTTCCAAATATGAAGGTTCTCATTCATCACACAATACAAGTTACATGATTCCGATTTTCTATCCAATTGAAACTTGAGTGATGAGAATCATTCCTTATTTGGTAAATTTTTGACTCTACCACAAACAAAAGAATCAAATTCATTTTCCAATATTGCTATCAATGGAAACATATAAACAACATTTTTCACAAATGCCATTGTAAGGAGACTTAAAAATAAAAAATCAAATTTTTTTTTCTTTATTCATAAAACTACGGAAAACTTGTCCTTACAATGCAAATACAAATGAAAACTATGTTGTTATGTATTCCTAAGCAATCTATCATAACACTTAAGTAGAAGTTCAAAATTATGATCATCGAGCCATGCGATCGAAATCCATCTTTTCATGATCAGAATCAGCTTACTCTTCCTTTAAGCTTCCTTTCTTTTCTTCGATCCTTCAAAACATCAAAATGTAATTACATTACATCATGTATTAAGAATCTCAAAATAGGAACTTAATAGAGTTAGACAGTGGACTTACCTGAAGTAGAGTCAAATATTTTGACTTTACCATCCTTGGATCTTTCAGGTATATATGACAGCTTCGTTACCAATGTCCCTCTAAATAGCAATAGAAACAAATGGTTTCTTTTGCATCGGCACATGAGACAATCCTAGAACTGGCCTTTCTCTTAAGTTCAAACTTTTTGACTTTAGCCAATTTCTCTCTCCTAGGAGAAGAAATCATTTTTGTACTGTCACAGTTGTCCATGGAAATTTGGGAAGTAGATCTTCCAATCAACTATGCTTTACCAGTGTGCCAAATCATTTCTGATTCAGTAACAATTAGTAAATAGGTGAGATCAATAAGGGTCACGTCGTGGTCTATCATATAGTAGTCTTTAACAAACTGACTATACGACTCGGGAAGTGACTGAAGAACCAAGTCAACAGTCGACTTCCTCGACACAACGAATCCTAACATTCCCAACCTGTCAATGTGTGACTTCATCTCCAAGACATGTGCACACACAGACCTTCCATCTTGGTGTTTGCTTGCCAATAGAGTTTGAGTGACCTTGAACTTTTCAAGTCTTTGAAATTGTGGGTTAGGGAGAATTATTGAAGGAGGTGGAGGAAGTGAAGTATGATTTCTAGGAACATCATCTTCACGAGGAAAGCTATTTCCAAAAGATTTGGGAAGACCATAGTTGTCTGAACTAGACATCTACAAGGGAGAAATTCAATTTAAGTTGATTTAAATCCTGAATATAACACCCAAATGAAATATTAAGGCTAGGACCCAACACAATAATTCACAATTCGAAAGAGGGATGCCGTAATCCAATTGCAAACTATTTGTTGGTAGGTAAATGACGATTTACCAATTCCACCACGAAAACGAAATTTTAAACGAATAAAGTTTTAAATGAAACTCCTAGATCTTTTGAGATTCATTGAACTTTTCAATGACATGTTTAATCTCGATTATGCTCTTCAAGTTTGTGACTGTGATACCGAGGATCACAAACAAAGTGTGAATAACCATGCAAACATACTTGGTACTCTCGATGTCATTTATCACCTAATCAATGTGCCGGTTAACCACACATGCTCCATTGATCTATGACAAACATCAAGCTACCCTTTGCCACCCTTGTTAGTCCAAGTTAATGTGTCGGTTAACCACACACGCTCCATTAACGACTTGGCAAGGTGCAAAGTGCAATTTCATGGAATAGCACCAAATTCACATTTTTCTAAGTAACTAAGATTGGGAATTTATAGGTGTTTAGTTACAAGGTATTTTTCATGTACGTTTAATGAAAATTAATGTCCTATCCTACCCGTTCGGCTAATGACCCTCCATCAGTCAAGGAAGCGGTGTGTGAGAGTGGACACCCATTAAACCGTCATTTTATAGGCAGTAACCTTATACCCCCTTATAGACCGACTTCGTGAATAAGGTCTACTAACGGTAAGACCGACTTTTTACTTATACATATAATATATTAAACTTTTAATATTATAATAGTATAAGGGTGTATTTTAAACTTTTAAAATACTAAGTGGTTTAATCTATTAATTAAACTATACTCTTAATTTAATTAAACTTAAATCATGTCATTATGGAATTATTAATTCTCTTTTAATTAAAAACTTTAATTAACTATTAATAAAGTCCATAAGGATGTAATATGGATTATTCAAAACATCAAGATGCTAAAACAAAATTAAAGCTATTTAATTTATTATTAAGTTATGAACCCATGAATTACACTTTTGAAAACTTTTCAAATAACTTTAGTTTTAGAATTCAATGTCTCATAAAAAAAACTTTTCAAATTCCAAAACTTGAGGGCAAGTTATGAAACTCTTCAAAGCGATTTATAACAAATTTTGTAACCTTTGAAGACTCTTGGAATTTATAACTTAAAAAGTTAATGAATGAGGCTTTTCACATCCATAACTTATGGAAGTTTCAAAACTCTTAAGATCATAACTTTAAAAAAAACTTTTGAGTTCCAAAATATTATGACAAAATTTGTAACTCCTTAAAAACATTTAGATCAAACTTTTAAAACAAAGAAAATAATCATATCATTCTATCTTTTAATAAATTGACGTAATTCAACTCTTGTAGTAAAATGATGCAAATTTTACAAATAAATAGTTTTTCATAAAATCAAGTAATTATCTTAAAATTTGACAAACTTCATGTTTTTTTTCTTTTAACTTTGAAAATCAAACATTTGTAACAATATAACAGAAAACAACCAATCGCTTTGATACCACTGTTGGGTTTTTGTATACTACAAACAGGGCACGTAGTCGAATCCATAAGGATAGCCCTATGAAAGAGTCTATCTCTAGTAGGAATACTATGAAAACACATCCTCCATAAAAAATCAACTTAACTGGAACACAAATATTCTAATAAGTCTATGTACCCCCTATGGCAAGCAAACCACTATCATGTTGGATTAGGTGTCTAAGTTCATAACTATTTCTGGAATGTACTTGACCCGATTGGCATGGTCCATTTGAGTTGCATGGCATCGGAACAATTTGGATAGACTTTTGTGAGAAAAGGATAATTATGATTTGTTAATATATTATAAGTTCTAATATATTAATATGAAATCATATTATTTAATTAGTATTGATCAAGAATTAATTTGGAATTAATTATGTGATCAAAAGGAGACTAATTAAATATATGGGGATTGATTGCGTAAATCATCCATTCTTATATATGTGGGCTTATGATCCATAGTTCTTCATGTTGGGCTAAACCCATGGATACTCCTTGGAGGTTTTAACCCATGGAACATGAAGAATATGGAAAGACATGAGTTAAATGGTGTAACCCTAATATCCACCATATATAAGGACCCCATGACTCAAGAAATTGGAACTAGTGTGTGTACACATGAGGGCTAGCCAATTTGAGCATAAGAACCTTTTCTATCAAGTTATTCCAAGATGTTGATGATGTTGTGTGAACCATTTGAGGTGTCACACTTGAGACACTAGGCTCTTAAGCTCCATGGAATCAAGCTACATGAAAATGTATGTCTTCTAAGTTGTTTATATTACCCAAGTATCAATGATTGTATGCTAGTTAGGGTAATACCTTGGAAAGTTAAAGTTTGCATGTATAATAGAGAAAACATAGATCCAAGGTATTTAGGGTTGCATGTACACCATAGGAGTGTTAGAATGCTCAAAAACCTTCATATCCAAGAACAGACAAGCCGACGACACAAAAAAGAATTAGATACATCTAGCAATCAACCCAACTTATATAAAGACAAATCTAATTGAACCCCATGTGTCACACCCCCAAACCAAGGATGGCGGAAACGTCCGGGGGTGGAGGACTTCATGTAGAGTATCACAACAACGAGTATAATAGTGCTCAAAGTAAATACAACCATCATAAATATAATTGAAAAAGGTTACACCAAAGTATATGTTTACATGATTCAAATCAATTACATTATGATACAAAGTGAACTATTCGACGATTTATCGTCCCATCCTCAAAACGTGGTTGATTTCCTGTTTCACTGAATTCCTGAGAATACAAGTAGTTTTGAAAGGTGTCAACACAAAGGTTGGTGAGTTCATAAGATTTTGACAGTAAGAGTTTGAAAATCGATCTTTGTAAAGAGATGTATGTTACCAGGAAAATCCAATATTTTCCTTACAAAAGTTATGTAGTCCTAAATACCAGGACCGAAAATGAACAAATATTTGTCATACTTAAAAATATAAAGGTGGTTTTAAATTGGCATAAAAACCCTTTCTGATGTGAGAAAAATTCCGTAATGAATGATGTGTAGTCTTAAATACCAAGACCAAAAGTATACAATAAAGTATGTAATTGTTGATATAAAAAGTGATTTTAAATCGACATAAAACCCTTTTTTTTATATGAAGGCGTACAAGTATTTTTCCATACTTAAAGTAATTTCAGTGAGCTAAATAGACCTAACTCGCTAAGTTAAGGTTAGAACCCGTAAATCTTATGATTGTTAATACCACATGTGAGCTATTATAACCATACTTGACATAGACGGCCTCGTAATGCGACGTTCTTCAGGCGTCGCCGTTAAATTACACTTGTCACAACAGACCTGCCGGTCTAGCTGTTGCGAGCAGCTCTGGTGTGGGTTTATCAAACCCAATATAGATCTATACACAACTATCACGTTCTCCCTACAAGAGACTCTGGTTACAATTTACAAGACTTTTTGACTTTGTTACTTTGGAAGTAACCCGAAGGGAATGACTCACAAATTTATTCATTAACAGATTTACGTGAACTAACGGAAAACCTTTGGTAAATAAGTTTGAGAAGTAAATGATACATAAACTATACCTATTATAGTTTATCCAAAACGTTTGTAATGTATAAGAATTCTTTTATGAATGCTTTAATGCTATGAATCCATAAACTATGCTCATTATAGCTTAATATACGTGTTCTAATGAATGAATAATCTTATCATGAATGGCAATATTTCAGTTTATGATGATAAACTAACATGGAAACACATTCAATATTTGGAACTTATCGTTATACACTTTGCTCAACATAATACAAAGTGTTATGAAAGTTATAAGCTGTTAACAAATTTTCAACCTTTCTACACTGTTTTTGAAAATTCATAGAAAAATCATACGAAGCTGAAAACTAAATCCGTAAATTCTGAGAGATCCCAAAATGTGTCTAGTTTACTCATAATTTTTATCATGATTTTTAATGACCTCCAACTTGGGTGAAAGAGTCCATAATCACAGACTGGTCCGGATTGGTGTTTGAAATGATAGGCAGTTTTGTAAAAATCACCATAAATTGTAGAAAAATCGTATGGAGATGTGCAAGTAGTCATTTTAAAGCTAAGAACTGGAACTACTTAGACCTAAAACAGTTTTGAAAACTAAAATGTTTAAGTGGTCTAAAACAGTCCGTGAATGGAGTTGAACTTTTCTGATGAAGGCTGTTAGAAAAGTATAGTTATGTTCTTGGTGTTTTAACTTGTATTCCCCCTCTAAAAACTTAAGAAAACATAAAAATGTAGGGGTATGAACTCACCTTAAGTGTTTTCAGTAGATGATTGTTGAAGAATGGAGGTGTTTAACTCAAGAACACTTGGAGATGCCTTGAAGATTTTTGAGAATCTAGCATCATAGTTATGGAGTTTGTATAAGCTATCAATGATTTGAGTAGAATGAAGTGTAAAAATCACAAGGAGGATGAATTACACTTACCAAGAGTGGAAGAACACTTGATGATCAGCCTTGGGATCTTGAATTAGAGAGAAAAGTTGGAGAGAAAATTGGAGTTGAATCTTTGGTGGAATGAGAGTGATTGAAAGAAAATGAGGAGAGAGGTGGAGTGACCAGCCCTAGAACGTGGGGATGGCTTGTGAGAGGGGTAAAAAGTACAAGGAAGTGACAAGGTATGGTGGGGAGGAGTGTGGGTTAATCATGGAGTGGGTATGGGGTTGCTTGTGTCATAAAATAAGGTAAAGTCAACACTCTACCTTTGTACTTTACCTACTCTCTTTTGGATAAGGTTTTATCCTTAAAATATGATTAAATCATTAATTTAGGGGTCTTATATTTTAAAATAAAGTTTTGGGTGAAAATCCCATGTTAAAACAATTAAAAACGGCTTAAAACGCGAATTTAATCGAAAACCGGGAGAAAAAGGGCTTCCCAGCGAGACCTCTCGGTCCTAGGCCGAGGTTCGGTCCCTAGGCCGAGGTTCGGTCAGGAATGGTGCTGATTCGGAAGCGAGAGGCTGAGCCGGAAGCGAGAAGCGAAGCGAGGGTTCTGTCCGAAGAGTAGTCAGAACCGAAGGAACTGTAGTGAACAGTACTTTCGGTTCGGTTCTTCCTTTTTAAGCGAGGTTCGGTTAGTGTGAACAGTACCTTCGGTTCGGTTCCTCTTCATCAGGAGGTTCGGTTCCTAAGAGGACTTTCGGGTCCTAAGAGGGGTTTCGGTTCCTAAGAGGGGTTTCGGTTCCTTAGGTCCGTTTTTCGCGTAGACTTCCGTTTTTGGGCTGTTTTCGCCAACTTCGAGGGTCGGGATGCCCCGAGTGATTATAGAAAGTTGGGAGAGATTTCGAGAGAGATTTGAGAGAGATTCCACATACCTAGAGGGATTTGGGAGAGATTTGACATACTTGGGGAGATTTCACATACAAAGAGATATTTGGAAGAGATTTCACATTCTTAGAGAGTTTTGGGAGAGATTTGACATTCTTGGAGAGATTTCTCATTCAGAGAGAGATTTGGGAGAGATTTCACATACTTAGAGAGATTTGGGAGAGATTTGACATTCTTGGAGAGATTTCTCATTCAGAGAGAGATTTGGGAGAGATTTGACATTCTTGGAGAGATTTCTCATACAAAGAGAGATTTGGGAGAGATTTCACATACTTAGAGAGATTTGGGAGAGATTTGACATTCTTGGAGAGATTTCTCATACAAAGAGAGATTTGGAAGAGATTTCTCATACTTAGGGAGATTTGGGAGAGATTTGACATTCTCGGAGAGATTTCTCATTCAGAGAGAGATTTGGGAGAGATTTGACATTCTTGGAGAGATTTCTCATACAAAGAGAGATTTGGGAGAGATTTCACATACTTAGAGAGATTTGGGAGAGATTTGACATTCTTGGAGAGATTTCTCATACAAAGAGAGATTTGGGAGAGATTTCTCATACTTAGAGAGATTTAGGAGAGATTTCTGATAAGAAGAGATGGAGTGAACACGATTGAGAGAGGTTTCATTGGTGACCTTTTTGAGTGTTCGGTTTCGCAATGCAGGGTCCGTAAGCCCCGTTAAGCCTTGTTTAAGGATCTTGCATACTCCCGATGAGTATGCAACATTGTTTTATCGGTTTGGCTCGCCACGTACCACAGTTTTAGGTTAAGGAGATCTAGATGTACGCACTTTTCAATTTATGATTTCTCAATAGAATAGAGAGTTGTTTAGAAATTACATAATGTAAACTCTAATACTCATGGCAAATTGAGTTGACTGGTTTGACTTGTTGACTTTAGTTGACTTTGACTTGACCAAAAATTGACGGTTGTCACATCATCCCCCCGTTAGAGGGAATTTCGTCCCGAAATTTGAAATCAGGCAAGGAGTTTGTAAATGACTAAGGCCGGCTCTACATTATTTTGATTCTGACTAAGAGATGAGTTATTATACACGAAAACTTAGCTTATACACATTATGATATAACCAATACTGGGCGGATAGTAAAATGTGTGATTCTACTTCAGTTTCACATCCTAACGAGGAAAAGAAACTAAGTCAGAATTCTCACATTCTATTATCTACCAGGTATTCGTCATATATAATTGGGGAATGTATAAGTGAGGAAATCATAACAAATAACTTAGTAATCCTTCTTACTACGAGGGTAGATAAGCAAGTCACTTACAACGACAACAATGAACTGATCCTAGTAAGAATAGCACATCCTATGAATACTGCGAACGGGTTGGCCCTATCCGAGGGGTATCACTACGGACTTGCAGCGTCCGCATCGAATTTGGAGGGTTGTCCTCGGACATCCTTTTCCAATACTCGCGACTGGTGATATTCAGATCTCAGGTCCGATTCCTAAAGGGTACCTCGTTCCTTGTGGTTGGTCGGCCTATTCGTTTATGTGAGGCAGATAGTAAAGGTTTCTACTGGAGATATTGTCAGGGCCTCTGAAGTTAATGGAACTATGAGCAATTTGCCTTTCTATTTGAAGAATAAGAACAGAGCTTTCCAGGGTGAGAAGCTTGGTTCTTCAATTTTATTATTGAGTAGTTCGACAGGTTTGACCTAAGAGTTCTTGTAGCTCGGTAGGAAGCATGTGGGTTTGGTTTACACGATTAGGCCTTCTTAGATGGTAGGACATTTACTCGCCCTCCTGGGCAACCTTGGCCCGAAGTTCATGGCAGAACTTGTACCATATCTTTCCCAAGCTTCTGTGCTTGGACCTTGTCTGCTACATGCGTGACATTCCCAAAGGTCTCCTGTAAGCACTTGTGATAAGGTTTCGGGAAGTATAACACTCCTCTGATGCGTGTTTTGGGGTTCCATAGCAAAAGATGATCCGTAGGTTCGTGCTGGATGTTTATGAGAGACGAAGGTTTCGATGTTTGGAGGGGTTAGGTGAAAGGTCCTTTTGTAGATGTTAAATTGGGAAGATGAGGGCTATATCAATGAAAATTGGATGACGACAGCAATATCTTTTTAGATAAAACTAGCTAAGCTGTATTCGCAAGAAGAGATCACTAGAGTGATAGAGTATCTTGTGTTTCTTTTCAGGGTGATTCATTTTGTTTGATGTTATCATTATTGTAGATGATTCACACCATAGTGTCTAGTACTGGCAGTGGGTGTGTTTCGAGAATTAGTAATGATATTTGACATCATGACCCCTGACAGGTCTCCCTATGATCGAACGGTATATGAACGTCGTATGTGATCTGATGTTGGGGAATCGTCGAGTGGGTGGCCCCACTCAATTCTTACTACTAGACACGGATTAGGAGTCGGGATGAAATTATTTGTTTCAAGACTTCAGTATTTTGATTATAATTAACCCCGAGGTATGTACAAAGTCATCACATCTTACAGGTAATGATCCTAAGATCATATATGAATGTATTTGGTTCGATTTAAACGAGAGAGTATTTTAACTACTTTTAGAAAGACGGTGACTTTAGCAAGCATAACAATTTCATTACAAACATATGGTACTTAAATGTTTTTGTCGTTGGAAACATTACAAAAGTCCTAATATGGTTTCCTACTGATCCTGCCGGTTCGTTTGTTACATTCCTCCGGCTCCTCCGTCGTTCTTCTCGGTTGGACACTCTCTCTTGAAGTGTCCCATTTCACTGCATAAGTAGCATACTGGGTCCGCCCTGGTGCTGGTGATTGAAGGGAGATGCTGGGTCGGGGCCTTACAGAAGCGGGAGGTATGTCCTTTCCTGTTGCAGTTATCACATTGTAAAATTCGGCAAGCTCCTGTGTGATGGAATCCGCACTTGACACACTTTGGGAGTGACCCCTTATATGGTATGGCCGACGTTTGGGTGGCAGACCCCGTGGCTAGTGTTGAGGCATGTGTCGTGACTGCTGTTATGATGGTGGGGGTGGCCATAGGTTGTTGTCTTTTAGTGGATCTTTGAGATTGGTGGCGCTCTTTCATGTTCCAAAACTTTCTCTTCGTGCTCGTAGGTTTGTGGCCCGAGGTATTTTCGCTGGCAGGTACCTGTTGGTGCTCCTGATTGTTACCACAATCTGTATTGTCAGTACCGCTTCCATTTCTGCTGGCGTTGTTAGCATTGAACTGTGCCATGACGGCTGCCACGGCTGCCGTGACTGCAGCCTGAAAGGTAGCAGCGTCTATCTGCAGAGTTGGCGCCTTGCTAGTTGGTTGATTTCCCTTTGGTGAAGACATAGCTCTGTTCCATGATGAAAAACAACTTCGTTAGCGGAATTGATTATCTTAAGTGCATCCTTACGATTTATATTAACGCCTATAAATTTTTGCACATTACTGTACTATTCCTAGTGTTTCCGCTAACATTCTTGAAATGGAGTTACAGCAGTGGGTAGGGGTAAGTTTCATACGGGCGTTAAGCTTTACTCATCTTAGAATCATGTGTGTCTAAACACGCTTGGCTGAGGAGTTTTGATGGGACCCAGTGCATTAGTGTTGGTATGGTCGCACCCCTAAGTTTATGAAGAAGGAACTTCTCAACAAAATGTTTGAAGGTGAAATGATAATGATCTTCCAGAATGGCTATACGTCGCGAGTTTCCAACTAAGTTTTATCTTATGTTGATTTGTAACGTAATTTGGTCGTTAAGGGCGTTCTGAAAACAATTCATAACGGGAGTCTTTATATGGTAAACCCATGAATTTTTAGTAGTTCTGCATCCAAGTGGAGCCTTATAGTTGACCCAGGCTAGGTCCTTATTATGACCAATTGGAGCATGTTCTCGAAGATTTGACCTGCATCCCTATGACGCAGTCCTAATACAGAGTAGAAGTAAGTTCAGGTAGTGATCTTTTGATGTTGGTTGTTTGAAACCGGGTTCCATTGGTTGGTGAATAACATGATCCAACCTTGGAGAGAAGATCAGGAACGATTCCGGAGCTAGATTACTCTAGTCTTACAACTTGAATAGAGTGGGTTTTAGGCAGGCTCCTATGGCAGCATGATGGGAGTGTTTAAACAAAAAGGTGACACAAAATTCGGCTGATTGATACGTCATTGATGGTTAAGATGTAACAAATTAGGGAAAATTGACCTTGTAGAGGGTCTTACATCATATCGAAGCAGGAGTGTCTTGGCCGCCTAAAGGCCTCACTAAAGGTACCTATAGTACAAGATAGTTTCATAGGGAATGCCACATAGGGCATAGATAGGAAAAACGATTCCTTTTTAACATGGAATGAAGTAAGGCATCTACTACTGGCGGCGGTCATTTTTCTTGTGATCTCTCAGTTCAGCTAGCTGCCGCTCCATATCAAGCACGTGCCTTTCGTACACCCTCTGGTGTACTCGGAGTTTTATGACATCGGTTCGTGTTTCATCCAGTGCTTGCAGCAAGGTTTCATAGTCTTCCTCAGACTTTTCACGAGTGTGCTCAAGGCGATTGGTGCGGATTGTATGTATTCTTGCATTTGCATCAACCTCTGCGATACTATGGAGAGTTGTTCTGCCCTGAATCTCGTCTCGGGCAACTCTACGGACCAGGATTGGAAAAATTCTATCTGCTGGGGTTCCTTCGTTTATGTTGTAAAAGCTTCGATCTCCATCGAACGACATAGGTTGGTCTTGCTCTTCGCTCCAGATTTCCAAGCACTCTACCCAAGGAGGCATCGGGCCTTGAAAGCCGGTCGAGGATTGGGATTGGGAACACGGGTCATCGAGGATAGGTTCGCCATTTCAGGTTCGGAGTCAGAACCGTCAGCAAGGCCTTCAGCTTGGTGACCATCCACAGGGATTGGGTGATCATTCTCTGGCTCCTCTCCGAGCCATTCAGTATTGTTGTGGTTAGGGTAGTACGGGTCGTCGTGGGGATGAAATCCAGCCATGATATCTTCGCGAGAAATGGGGATATAAGAAATAACTAAGTAGATGCACTAATCAGATAATTATAAGATGATCTTTATCAGGTACTTCAATACATTGTTTAGTGCATACTAGTCATATGTATTTGGGACATGATAGACCTTCGAATAAGCGACCCTAACTCTAAATCCCCAATCCAACGAGAACTGGAAGTAAAGCAAAGATCCACAGATTCTAAGTCTATGACGTCCTGGATACATATAATTTTAATGTATCCACTAAGCAATTATTGACCTATTGATAAAAATCTATTTAGTTCTCAGATAAGTAATTATAATAACACCAAATACCCCTATGGTATTTCATTGTGGTAGTGTTGGTAAGTTTTTAGACTTGTTGCCATATCACAACCATTCCTGGGCATGTGCTAATCACTCCTCGGACGAGCATAGTTGATCAGGCTATGCCACTCCCAAGACTGACCATACATCCCCGAGCTTACCTGTGATATCCAACAATCATTACTTTTGTTTTGTTCTAGAACGATGTTGACCCTAGTATGTATGCATGCATGTATACTTTTAATAAGAAACTACTTATTTCTAAAAGTATAGTTGTTTTGAAAACATAAAATCAGAGACTCTAGTCCCAATGCATTTATAGTTTGTATATCTTATGTGGTTCGATATACTGAGTTCACTATAAACAATGCTCTGATACCAATCTATCACACCCCCAAACCAAGGATGGCGGAAACGTCCGGGGGTGGAGGACTTCATGTAGAGTATCACAACAACGAGTATAATAGTGCTCAAAGTAAATACAACCATCATAAATATAATTGAAAAAGGTTACACCAAAGTATATGTTTACATGATTCAAATCAATTACATTATGATACAAAGTGAACTATTCGACGATTTATCGTCCCATCCTCAAAACGTGGTTGATTTCCTGTTTCACTGAATTCCTGAGAATACAAGTAGTTTTGAAAGGTGTCAACACAAAGGTTGGTGAGTTCATAAGATTTTGACAGTAAGAGTTTGAAAATCGATCTTTGTAAAGAGATGTATGTTACCAGGAAAATCCAATATTTTCCTTACAAAAGTTATGTAGTCCTAAATACCAGGACCGAAAATGAACAAATATTTGTCATACTTAAAAATATAAAGGTGGTTTTAAATTGGCATAAAAACCCTTTCTGATGTGAGAAAAATTCCGTAATGAATGATGTGTAGTCTTAAATACCAAGACCAAAAGTATACAATAAAGTATGTAATTGTTGATATAAAAAGTGATTTTAAATCGACATAAAACCCTTTTTTTTATATGAAGGCGTACAAGTATTTTTCCATACTTAAAGTAATTTCAGTGAGCTAAATAGACCTAACTCGCTAATTTAAGGTTAGAACCCGTAAATCTTATGATTGTTAATACCACATGTGAGCTATTATAACCATACTTGACATAGACGGCCTCGTAATGCGACGTTCTTCAGGCGTCGCCGTTAAATTACACTTGTCACAACAGACCTGCCGGTCTAGCTGTTGCGAGCAGCTCTGGTGTGGGTTTATCAAACCCAATATAGATCTATACACAACTATCACGTTCTCCCTACAAGAGACTCTGGTTACAATTTACAAGACTTTTTGACTTTGTTACTTTGGAAGTAACCCGAAGGGAATGACTCACAAATTTATTCATTAACAGATTTACGTGAACTAACGGAAAACCTTTGGTAAATAAGTTTGAGAAGTAAATGATACATAAACTATACCTATTATAGTTTATCCAAAACGTTTGTAATGTATAAGAATTCTTTTATGAATGCTTTAATGCTATGAATCCATAAACTATGCTCATTATAGCTTAATATACGTGTTCTAATGAATGAATAATCTTATCATGAATGGCAATATTTCAGTTTATGATGATAAACTAACATGGAAACACATTCAATATTTGGAACTTATCGTTATACACTTTGCTCAACATAATACAAAGTGTTATGAAAGTTATAAGCTGTTAACAAATTTTCAACCTTTCTACACTGTTTTTGAAAATTCATAGAAAAATCATACGAAGCTGAAAACTAAATCCGTAAATTCTGAGAGATCCCAAAATGTGTCTAGTTTACTCATAATTTTTATCATGATTTTTAATGACCTCCAACTTGGGTGAAAAAGTCCATAATCACAGACTGGTCCGGATTGGTGTTTGAAATGATAGGCAGTTTTGTAAAAATCACCATAAATTGTAGAAAAATCGTATGGAGATGTGCAAGTAGTCATTTTAAAGCTAAGAACTGGAACTACTTAGACCTAAAACAGTTTTGAAAACTAAAATGTTTAAGTGGTCCAAAACAGTCCGTGAATGGAGTTGAACTTTTCTGATGAAGGCTGTTAGAAAAGTATAGTTATGTTCTTGGTGTTTTAACTTGTATTCCCCCTCTAAAAACTTAAGAAAACATAAAAATGTAGGGGTATGAACTCACCTTAAGTGTTTTCAGTAGATGATTGTTGAAGAATGGAGGTGTTTAACTCAAGAACACTTGGAGATGCCTTGAAGATTTTTGAGAATCTAGCATCATAGTTATGGAGTTTGTATAAGCTATCAATGATTTGAGTAGAATGAAGTGTAAAAATCACAAGGAGGATGAATTACACTTACCAAGAGTGGAAGAACACTTGATGATCAGCCTTGGGATCTTGAATTAGAGAGAAAAGTTGGAGAGAAAATTGGAGTTGAATCTTTGGTGGAATGAGAGTGATTGAAAGAAAATGAGGAGAGAGGTGGAGTGACCAGCCCTAGAACGTGGGGATGGCTTGTGAGAGGGGTAAAAAGTACAAGGAAGTGACAAGGTATGGTGAGGAGGAGTGTGGGTTAATCATGGAGTGGGTATGGGGTTGCTTGTGTCATAAAATAAGGTAAAGTCAACACTCTACCTTTGTACTTTACCTACTCTCTTTTGGATAAGGTTTTATCCTTAAAATATGATTAAATCATTAATTTAGGGGTCTTATATTTTAAAATAAAGTTTTGGGTGAAAATCCCATGTTAAAACAATTAAAAACGGCTTAAAACGCGAATTTAATCGAAAACCGGGAGAAAAAGGGCTTCCCAGCGAGACCTCTCGGTCCTAGGCCGAGGTTCGGTCAGGAATGGTGCTGATTCGGAAGCGAGAGGCTGAGCCGGAAGCGAGAAGCGAAGCGAGGGTTCTGTCCGAAGAGTAGTCAGAACCGAAGGAACTGTAGTGAACAGTACTTTCGGTTCGGTTCTTCCTTTTTAAGCGAGGTTCGGTTAGTGTGAACAGTACCTTCGGTTCGGTTCCTCTTCATCAGGAGGTTCGGTTCCTAAGAAGACTTTCGGGTCCTAAGAGGGGTTTCGGTTCCTAAGAGGGGTTTCGGTTCCTTAGGTCCGTTTTTCGCGTAGACTTCCGATTTTGGGCTGTTTTCGCCAACTTCGAGGGTCGGGATGCCCCGAGTGATTATAGAAAGTTGGGAGAGATTTCGAGAGAGATTTGAGAGAGATTCCACATACTCAGAGGGATTTGGGAGAGATTTGACATACTTGGGGAGATTTCACATACAAAGAGATATTTGGAAGAGATTTCACATTCTTAGAGAGTTTTGGGAGAGATTTGACATTCTTGGAGAGATTTCTCATTCAGAGAGAGATTTGGGAGAGATTTCACATACTTAGAGAGATTTGGGAGAGATTTGACATTCTTGGAGAGATTTCTCATTCAGAGAGAGATTTGGGAGAGATTTGACATTCTTGGAGAGATTTCTCATACAAAGAGAGATTTGGGAGAGATTTCACATACTTAGAGAGATTTGGGAGAGATTTGACATTCTTGGAGAGATTTCTCATACAAAGAGAGATTTGGAAGAGATTTCTCATACTTAGAGAGATTTGGGAGAGATTTGACATTCTCGGAGAGATTTCTCATTCAGAGAGAGATTTGGGAGAGATTTGACATTCTTGGAGAGATTTCTCATACAAAGAGAGATTTGGGAGAGATTTCACATACTTAGAGAGATTTGGGAGAGATTTGAAATTCTTGGAGAGATTTCTCATACAAAGAGAGATTTGGGAGAGATTTCTCATACTTAGAGAGATTTAGGAGAGATTTCTGATAAGAAGAGATGGAGTGAACACGATTGAGAGAGGTTTCATTGGTGACCTTTTTGAGTGTTCGGTTTCGCAATGCAGGGTCCGTAAGCCCCGTTAAGCCTTGTTTAAGGATCTTGCATACTCCCGATGAGTATGCAACATTGTTTTATCGGTTTGGCTCGCCACGTACCACAGTTTTAGGTTAAGGAGATCTAGATGTACGCACTTTTCAATTTATGATTTCTCAATAGAATAGAGAGTTGTTTAGAAATTACATAATGTAAACTCTAATACTCATGGCAAATTGAGTTGACCGGTTTGACTTGTTGACTTTAGTTGACTTTGACTTGACCGAAAATTGACGGTTGTCACACCATGCATCAAACTCAAAGGCTTATCCTACTAATAACGCTCAATACAACTTCTTGGAGATCATCGTAAAGACTCTATAACCAACCTTTAGACAAATGATCTCAAACCAAAGAATGTATGAAAGAATCAAGGGTAAAAATCTTGTGAAACCTCACTGAAAGGAGCACCTCATCTATGCTAGAAAACCTGAGGTATAGAAAGGCTTGGAAATTCTAAGAATTGTTATATCACTTTCAAATTAAAGTACTTGGGTGGCACTCCCAATTAGGGGCTCTGCCCCTAGGACCTCGTCAGGGGCTGCCACCCCTTAGACCTCGCTTCCAGGGGCACTACCCCCGGACCCCCGTTCGTGTAGGGGCTTCACCCCCAAATGATAGTGTACTTTGAAAAATTTGATCAAACTTAAACAAGTGTGCACTCCACACCTCCCTTGATTGTTTAATATTTATCAAGATCAGTTTTATACAACAAATTAATATTATTACACTTAAATAACATTGATGATAACAAATCACCAACAAACATCCCCCATTTAAGTGTAATCTTGATTAACTTAAAACAAAACATAACAACAACAAGTTGATGCATAAATGAAATGTCGTGACGATTGAATTTCACATTAGTATGTTATTCATTCCAAATATACGAATATCGGGGAGTCACTAAGGATTGAATCCTTTCTATTCATATTAAATATATGAAGATAATACACACAACAGTTTAAATTCTCACAAGTTATAGCTTGACACTATACTTTACAAGCTTATGTCCAATCCTTCAATAAGGATATCAAAGCCAAGTCCTAACTTCTTGAAGCAACCAAACTTCATTCTTATAGAGGTAGTCCTTTTGTTCTTGCACCTGCAAATACAATTTCTTTAAAAGAATTATTAAGAATATAAATTCAACCTCCTTTGTAGTACCGAACACATACCTTGGGATTATGATAATAATGTGTTCCAATCTTCAAATATCAATCTTTCCACGTTGAATTCAGCTCAAACCCAGCCATAGGCTCTGCCCCTTGGACCCTGCTCCCAGGGGTGCTGCCCCTGGACCCCCATTCGTTCAGGGGCTTCGCCCCTAAATGATAGTGTACTTTTAAAAACTTGATCAAAATTAAACAAGCGTGC
Source organism: Lactuca serriola (assembly GCF_051521515.1). NCBI lineage: Eukaryota > Viridiplantae > Streptophyta > Magnoliopsida > Asterales > Asteraceae > Lactuca > Lactuca serriola. The sequence continues at coordinate 235,944,919 of NC_136409.1, read as the reverse complement.
ACTCCACACCTCCCTTACTTGTTTGCTATTTATCAAGATCATTTTTGGTCAACAAATTAATCCTATTACACTTAAATGACATTGATGATAATAAATCACCAACAATCTATCCAGACATCATGTCAAAAAGAAGTAAGACTCCCACCCCCACCCTAATAATGAAATATGAATGAAGGTTTAGCCCCTTCTCTCTCAAATAGCACAAGGAATTAATGACCCCTCAATCCAGGGACCAAACCAAGATCTTATAGGGTTTAAGGATGTACAATGACCATACTTATGGTTATCAAAGTCACGATCTTGATTGTAGAATTGTACGATCATACGATCTTACCTTGGTAAATCGACCCGATCTTAATAGGATTGTTTTTCGGTAAAATCGTGATAGGATCGTAGGATCATAGGATCGTGACTATTCTTTCAAAACAAAATTCTAATACTTTTACATTGACTAACTACATAGAATACCAATTTTGAAATGTTGATCAATAAATGATATAATGGATATGTATTTTTATGTTTTAAACAATTTATTGTTAACTGAACGATTAACAAATTGGTGAAAATTTATTTTTTATGTATTAAAATGTTGTTGGTAGGATCTTACGATCCGATTCGATCTTACGATCACGATCTTTCAAAGAAAAAATCAATCCTATGTAAGATCCCGATCTTGACAACCTTGATCCTTGCCATAAATCATGTGAATTGTCCTCACCTAAAGAGAATCCAGAGAATAAAAGACACGCCAACGCCACTGAAAAAACATATACATTTTAAAGAAATCACCACCTTTCCCACATTTGCTTAACTGATTTTGTTAAAAAAATTCACTGCCTTTACCACATTTCCCTAAATGATTTTGTTAACAAAATTGACCATCATTCCTTGTCTAATTTTGGTAAAAACAGTAGTTTAAATCTTTGAAATGAGTATTTTATTATTTCTTGTATAGGTGGTTCATGGTAGTTAGAAAATATGAAATGTATATATGTTAAATTGTTTGTTAAAAAAAGAGTAGAAATTCGTCTAATACATATTTTCCTGATTTATTAAATTTGGTCAAACAGAAGATACGTGTGGAAAACAAACCTAATAACTAAGAGTTGTGTAAATTTCATGAAAAATGTAACAACCAATACTTTTATTAAACATTTAATATTTAAAAACTGGGATTAATATCCGAGTATTAGAACTAATTCTCAATTGTATTATTATTTCATATATCTGACTGAAGACAAAACTGTAACGCCGGGTTCCTGGTATGTTTTTAAATTATAATTTTATTCATTTAAGGCAGGAACTCGACGAGTTGGAGGCCCTAAACTCGTCGAGTAAGAAATGGATTCGACACAGGTTTTGAAGTTTACTCGACGAGTTGGAAGCCTCAACTCGACGAGTAGGACTGCCAGAGTGAAACCCTAATTTCGGGGTTTTTCACCCTATTTAAGCATCTTAATCCGCTTATGCCAACCTCATTTACAGCCTCCAAGTTCCAAACCCTAGATCCAGAAACCCTAATGCAATTGTGAACTTGTGAGCCATTTTTGAGTTAAGTTTTGTGTGTCTGAAGGTTGTGGATGAAGAAGAAGCTAGAGGATTCAAGGAGAAGCTAGTAGATCCAGAGACTTCCTTTCATTCTCATCATTTTTTGGTAAGCAAGTCTCAAACTTGATTAGTAACTTCTTAGATCTCTTTATTATCATATTATAGGGTGTTTGGTCCAAGAAGCTTGACCTTTGGGTTATGCACATCCCAAGTGGGTGAACCATCAGATCTGGAATCATGGAGGGTTTTCATGGCATAAAGGTGCAAACTTTATGGCCATTGAAGTCCCATGCAAGCTATAGGATGTCCTTTTTGCCTTTTAAGCTCCAAAAGGCCATGCATAGAGTGAAAGGAGGAAGCTTTACGTGTTCATGTAGTGTTTAGGGTCTAGATCTCTGTTTGTATGCTTTAGTTTGGAGTATGGATGACTTGTGGACCAAGATCTAGGTCCTAAAGAGTTAGGGTTTTAGCTAGGTTCTTCAATTAAGGGTATTAACAGGTAAAGTTGGAAACTTTACCCTTAAAAGGACAATTTCAGTGTATAGGTGAAGCATAGGGATTAGATTTGAAGACTAGGGGCTTAATCTATTAAGATGGCTTAACACACTAAAGAACTCATCGAGTCCATAGAGGAACTCGATAAGTTGGGAAGAAGCATCCCAATTCGCTTAAAGTCAAAACTTGACGAGTTCAAGGATGGCTCGACGAGTTGATTGGAGAAGTCCCAATTCTGTAGAAAAGAGGAACTCGACGAGTTGTGAAAGAACTCGTTGAGTGGGATCGCGATTTCAGGGTTCATGATTCGTAGAACTCGACGAGTTGATGGATCAATTCGGCGAGCTAAGTCAACCCAGGATGTTGACTTTGACTTTGACTTTGACCAAGGTTGAACCGTAAAGGGGTGTTAAGTATAGAATGTTATCTAAGAGGTTGTTCTGTATAGGGTGTGAGTAGAGCCGGTTGCGGAGCAGGGACTTTCAGCTATTTACGACATCGTATGAGAACAAGGAACTAATTGCGCAGGGACAAGGTTTGAAAACTCAAACCTTGATTTAATGCTTAAGATCAATGTTTGCTTCTGATTATAAGTTCAAGTCAAGTCTGGCAAGACCAGTCAAGACTTGAAGATCAACAAAGTACTTTAAGTATTAAATATGAGACAATAAGAATAATCAAAGTAAAGATAATAAATGAACAAGTAGAATGTTTGAAAGAGTATGATTTGAGAGAAAGGTTCAAGTGAAGTAAATGTGAAAATATCTATCTAAGGAGGAACAATCTGTCTATTATTCTTGTCATTAAAAGCTCCTTATATACAGTGGCGGAACTAGGAATTTTGATATGGGGGTACAAACATTGTCAATATATTATATGTAGTTATCCAATATTGGCCATTAAAAAACATGTTATAATCTCTTTAGTTGGGGTTACAATAACATGAAACATGTTTACAAATAATATTTTTTATGTATATATAATACTTTTTTGGGGGTACTATAGTACCCCCAATGCCCCATCTAGCTCCGCCACTGCTTATATAGAAGAAGGGGTACATCGTACAAACTTGAATACATACATAGGATTGGACAAAAGAGTTACGTCTGACACTCTGATTATCCCTTTCATAAAATAAACTAAACTGAGTCCTATGAACGGTTACATCAAACTAAAAGACAAGAATAATAAATGTAAAGACAGATAGACACATTCGGAAGTATACACCATTTTGGAACATTTGCACTTGATCATTCTCTCTATTCCGGACACCAACTTGTTATGTTCTTTGTTTGCTTAGATTAGTTTACTTTTGTTCTTTATACTTGAAGTGTATCCGATCGATACAAACCTTCAGCTTCCACTGATACAAGCTCTAGTCGAGAAAAACCCACCATCTATAGATCTAGACCTCTGAATTCGGATTGATTCAAAACCAGGATGTTTTGAAAGAGATGAACTAAAATTTTTTTGACTCGCCACTTCTTTTCAGGAAACATCCTTATTCTTTTGTTTAGTTTCTTGAACCATGGTAACATCAACTTATTTCTTTTTACCCATTCCATTCGATATCTTCATCGGAATTCACTTCAACAAACTTTCCATCAATCTCATTCTCATACTTTGACGGTTCTTGAAATTTACCATCTTCTTCACCTTGTTCATTTATTTCACCTTCCTCATGTTCTCTATCATTTTCATCATGCATCTCATGCACCTGTATTGATTCCCCCTCTTCGTAATTATTCGAAGTAGAACCTTCTTCTGAACATCCATCACATGTATTACTACTAGACATCCAAGTTGATGTCTCTCAAATCTGAATTATATACTCTTGATCATAAACATTTACCAAGCAAGTCTTTGAAATTGTACCTTTAATCTTTGTTGAAATACAATCACCTTTAATCCACGAGCAATACAATCACCTTGATCATCATCTAAAAATAATACCTCTCCCCATATCTATTCATGAAACTCAAGGATCAAAATTCATCATATTTTATTTATGAGAAATCAAATTTCCTTATATTTTTTCTTTCTATCATCTTTCTATATACTTATGAATGTGACATGTATCATATTTAATAGAATTGATAAATTTTTATTATATTTATCATTGATAGGAAAAAAAGAGAAGGTTATTTAATTTCTTTTATTTATTGTGTTTAGCAACAGTTGAATGAGATGTAAATGAGTATTGGTTTATTCGACATGCTTTTAAACTGGATGGCACAAAAAACAATGATAAACCAGATATTTATAAGTACCATATATGGAAAACAATACCAGTAATTGCATTATCAAATTGTTATATAAATGTAATTGTGGAGAGCTACATACACATTTATATATATATATATAAATGTATAGTTATAGTTTGGACCAATGTGCATGGGGTCCACAACTGCTGTCGGCTTGTAGTCACAGGCCCCCATATAAATCAATGAAGCAGGTACATGAACTCCATAGTCCGTCCATACAAATACAAAATCATCATAGAGAGGACCTCTCATCCTCCTCCTCCTCCTCCTCCTCTCTGTTCTTTTGTGCTTGAACTGAATCTTCTTCCCGTTTCTTAATTCTACCTTCTTGCTGCCTTTATGTTACTTCCACTTGCTGCTGGTTTTGCAGCATGGTTTTTGGCTTCTTAATGTGAAAAAACACTCACCTTTTCACCTTTGAAAGTCAATTCGGGTGTGTGTATCTTTAACCTCAGAGCTCTCAAGTTTCTTGAGAGGAGAATAAAAAACCAGACAAAAAAAAAAAAAAAGATCATCTATTTTTTACAAGAAAACGAGAAATGTATGCTGAGACTGGCCTAATGTTTCCTTATTTTCAGAACTTCTCAACTGATGTTCAACAATTTGATGATTTCTGTCACTCACAGAAGTCTATTACTTGCTTGGTAATTCCATTTACGGTCTTTCTTTTTCTCTCTATTAATCGTACTCTGTTAAATCCGTTCTTCTTTCCATCACCTTGAATGCTGTATTTGATTAGGTCTTATATATATGCATGTATGATTTAGGGTTTTTGAGATTTTTGATTGAAATGCATGGTTACTTTATCGTATAGCTAGTTATCGTAATATTATGTGTTACTTAGTGTAGCAATTAAACCTCCAAAGATGGGTTCTTGGTGGTTTTTGACTTCTTGCTATCTTCTTCATTCCTGAGGGATTAAGAAATTAACTGATTCATGAACTTATTTTAGTTATCAAGAAACCCCTTTTGAATTCCTTCAGGAACTGGCGAAGATTTCAAGAAATGCTCAAGAATTTTCTTGGCAATCAAAGAGAGTTGTGTGTGGATGTATATATTCGTTCTTTCCCATTGTGAAAGGGTAGTGAGAATCGTTGATTAATGTCCATTTCAGTGTTGTTTTCCAATGTTCTTGAATAGAAGGGACATATTCAGCTATCTTATTGTTTACCCATTCCTCAATTTGTTAATATCTGATGTCAACTTGTATTAAAGATTCACCTTTTCACCGCACTCACCAGAACTCAAATCAACCAAAAAAAAAAAAAGTAGGATAAATGGAAAAGCTAAAGCAAAGGTACCACTTCTGTAGTAATTTGCTCCAATAGTTTTGATTTACGGAAATTATAATCTCACTAAAGGCAATTGACCTAATAAAGTTGCTTTTGATCTTTCTCACTTGTTTAAATGCGAACCAGTGCGCTACAAGCCAACCCCATAATATTCTTGAGTGTTCGTAAGTCTTACCTCACCATCGGTTTCCATTTTCACAAAAAAATAAAAAAAAAAATAAATCGTCTACTTCATTTTGGGAAGATTATTCGGTGCAAAAGTCATTACATTGTCTCTAATGAATCAAGTTGTAGTAGTTTAACCCTAAAATCAGACCATTGGATCTTTACGATAGTGGAGGGTAGTTATTTTCTCAAGATTTCTTCTTATAAATTCAATTTTTGTTAGCTAAGACATTTGGGAATCATGTATTAGTTCATATATGATTTGTTCGTTTCTTGATTGATTGTTAAATGAGAATTCTTGTGGTTTCTAATGAATCTTTATTTGGTATGTTCAGGATAACCTAATTCAGACCTCCACTATATCAGATTATGATCTTGGGGGCGAAGGGGATCTTTTCAAAGCACCTGAACCTATAATTGAACAGCCATTAATCAGCCTTGATCCTATGACATCTGCAATTGCAATGATCACTTGTGGAGAAGACACCATTTCCCCCCAAGAACTCAAAGTTACAGATATCGAATCACTGCAGAACGAAGAGTTTCTGAATGACGTTTTCTATGAATGTAAAAACATCTTGGCTCAAGAAGCAGCAGCAGCAGCAACTGAATCATCACCATTATCTGAAGTCCTAAGTTTCAGTTTCCCAGTGGTTGCAACAGATGAAAACACGGTTGCAAAGGAGAACGTCCATCCATCATGTCAAATCCCAAAAAGCATGAGCGCTGATAATTTAAACTCAATGGATTGGATTCAAGGGGCTCAAATTAAGCCAAGTTTTCTGAATTTCAGTGAATTGGATTTTGGGAATGCTTATGGTATGCGAAGGGCTTTCAGTGATGGAGACATAAAGGTCATATTCGATTTATTTTCTACATTCATTGTATATGCATATGAGAATAGAGTTTGTATGATTCAGATTTTGTATTTCAACATATTAACTAAAAAGAATCTATCTGTAAAGGGGTACTAAACCTTGGCTTTAAAACACCTCGATCTGTTAACTACAAATATTACCACGGCTAAGCACTGAGCCCAGTTATTATGCAAAGACCTAAAAAAAACATGGGACAATCAAGCAAAACACAAACTTATCTGGTATTATAGAATCAATCAAGAAAAAGAAGTTCTGCCTTATATTGATAGTGGTTTTTCTTTTATGACAGACCCTTGCGGATGCAAACACCAACACAGGACTGATTCAATATCCCCTTGGGCTTGGACAGCAGCAGCAGCCACCACTAATCAGTGAGCGTGCCATTGAAGACCGTATGCAAAAGCTCTCAAGATACAGGAACAAGAAAACAAAGAGGAATTTTGGCAGAAAAATCAAGGTAATTACTCTGAATTATCTATGTATTCAAATCACATATGCACATTTCTAGACCTGCTTAAGCGCAAGTAGTTGGTTTTATTTGTATGAATTTAATTTGAATTGGGGTTTCTGGTTCTGGGTTTTTTTTTTTTCAGTATGCTTGCAGGAAGGCTTTGGCGGACAGTCAGCCAAGGATCAGAGGAAGGTTTGCAAAAACAGATGAATCTGAGATGTTGTTGAGAAAGTAGTGAAGAAGATATATATAGAGAACATCAGCATGTAGAAATTATCAATAGATGAAATGAAGAGAAGAAAATTATTGTGGTAGCTTTACAATGCCAATGCCACCCTCCCCCAGTGGTCAAAGTCAGAGTGAGTAGTAGGGTTTGCTAAATAAGGAAAGTAGCTAGCTAGCAAGAGAGCCTCTCGATCATAATCATCATCTCTTATTATTTGTAATAATCTTTTAATTATAGTCCCCGTAATGCTCGCTCAACTTGTCTTGTATATAAAGTATTTGTTGAATAACTTGTTTTAATTTAAATTCTTGTGCATGTGCGACTCCTTTCAGATCAAAGATTAAAAAAAAAAAAAAAAAAAAAAAACTGATTTCTTTTGGTCATAATTAAGAATCAAATGTTGCGCCTTGTAATTTGATTGATAGGAAAACACCAACCAGATATGAAAGACGCTTTCATCCAATCGATATACACATACCTTTCATGAAAATCATCATTTTTATGAAAAAAACCTCAAGTCCAGAGAGAATAACAAGGTGAAATGGGCCATACAACCCACCCACCCACCTCAATCCTCCTCATGTGGGATCATTCTTGGCATTGTTTTCCAGTGGAGTCCATACGTGTCGCTTACACAACCTATATATATCATCAACTCTGCAAAATTTCCTTCTATAGCCAAGTGAAAAGCATCATACCAATATCAACTCAAACTACAAAATGCTTTTTAGGAATACAAAATGGATCCACATATAATTACGTGTTACTTTCTGCGTCATCTGCAAATATACCAAAATTCTAGATAATTAAAATTATTTACTACTCAAGATACCACATAATTGACACTGATTTTGATATTACCTTGATGTCCAAGGTATGAACCGGACAAAAAAAATACCCCTAGAACTAAATTGTCCCAGATTCCTAAAATACCCCTAGAACTAATTTGTCCTAGATTTCCTCTTGTGATAAACCAGTTAATCTAACAATCACCCTCTTAATTTGTTTAGCCATACCGACCACTCGTTCAAAACAATGTTTAATCACCTTCTTTTCGAACCATCTCGATTTTCGACTTTTCCAGACACCCGACCTCCATCTCGGTCACATCCAAAGTCTTCTAACAACCCATTTTAATTGATGACAACACATGTGACATATACCATCGCAACCCGTTTGACATGTTCATTACCATCTCAACTTATCCCGGATCAACGACCACTCTCCGGCCACATCCAAAGCTACCCGATTTGAATTTCCACCGCCATAATATTCACACCGTGTTGTTTGTTCATTCCTTTCTTGTCTTGACAATCATACCTTTGCTGATCCATCATATTCCGAGAGATTCTTCCATCGAACGCCCTCAGTTCATCTTTCTCAAATATATCGTGTGCATCCATTATCAACTTGACTTTGATTCCAAACACAGGATAATTTGTTGGATTCAAAACCGGAACTTGAAACGTCATCAAACCTCCTTCTGTAACCAACGACATCTTATTCTCCTTTTGACAACCCCGGCCTAATCAAACTTGTTTCGAGAGCACTTTTCCACCGAACAACAAGACAAGGTCACGACCACCTTTATCGTCTTCCGTCACCCGCAAAACGAACTATATTAAAGCCACCCGCTTTGAAGTCTTCCCGTTTGTTTATTTCGTGCCTCCGGTTAGTCACTCACAAGCCCGATTAAGAGAAATCGGGGTTTCTTGCAATCAACCTCGAATCACACCCCTTCAATGAAAACTCTTGCTATGTCCGACCTGCAATGAAGGCCTACACTTTTCTTGAAACCGACTCTCAAACCAACATTCTTCAACCTTCGCTCTGATATCAAGTGTAGGTATATATATCACCTAATATTACCTTGATGCCTAAGATATGAAGTGGACAAAGAAGAAGAAAAGAACGAGAACGAGGAATTACTTGGTGAACTTTATTGCTCAAAAAAGTTAACTTAAACATCCTAAATATTAACCTTATTTAAACTAATAAAACTAGACTCGTACTCTAACACAAAAACTACATAAAAGGAATGTTTCCTAAAATACCCTTAGAACTAAATTGTTCCAGATTCCTAAAATACCCCTAGAACTAAATAGTCATAGATTTTCTCTTGTGATAAACCGATAAATCCAACAGATTTACGTATTTGCATGAAGAACATATATATTAGAAGTATTTGTATATATATTATATATAGACTAGGTTTAAAACTCATGTATTACACGGGTAGAATAAAAAAATTAATATAAGAATTTAAATAATTTTTAAAATAAAATTTTGAAATAATGAATGATGAAACATATTAAATGCAAGTTACTATTAGATTTAATACTTACATATATAAGTATAAGTATTATGTAGTTTTTTAATTTTAAAAGTTGTAAAAAAACAGTAATTGACTTGTGTATATTATTTATTTAAAAAATATCACAAAATTACAAGTGTCAAAACTTATGAGAGATTGACATGTGGCAAAATGGATCTTCATTTATTATAATAGATTATGTTGTCTTTATTAGTTTTGTTAGGCGGCCCACTTTTGTAGTGAGCCCATTATACATATTTATAATCCATTTGTATTATGTGGTAATTGATATACGTGAGAGGCTAATGCCAATTCAAGGGAAAATATTTTCACTAACATGATATCTGGCTTTTTTCATCCAACCCTAGTTGATTCCTAACTGTGATCGGCGTTTTCTTCTTGCATCCTCCCTTTGCGCTTCTACTACCTTCATTTATCTACATGTCCTGACTGTCTTTCTTGTGCCTCTCAACATGACTGCAGGTTCGTCTAGCTCTAAACCTAGCCTTATTGATAAAATATACAACATAACTAACATCAAGTCATATGTACTTCTTCTTCTTGATCTTGATCGGTTTAACTCTGATTCGTGGAAAGAACTTTTTAAAACCCACTGCATTGGATACAAGGTCTATGATCATCTTAATGGGTCTCCTAAACAAAGATAATCCATAATGGGAAACAGTTGATAATATTGTCAAACAATCGATATATGGAACATTACCTCAAAACATTATTCAATCCATACTCACAACCGATGCTACAGCCATAAGTGTTTGGAAGACCATTAAAGACTTGTTTCATGAAAATAATGAATCAAAAGCTATAGAACTCCATGATGAATATCACAATACTACCATTAGAAACTCCACAATCATGGAATATTATACCTGTATCAAATCTATCTCCAACTTGCTTGCCAATATCGGCACTCCTGTACTCGAAAGTAACTTTATTATTTATGTTATCAGTGGTTTGTCTCCAAAATGCGTGCACGTTGTCACCATCATTCGTCATCAGAAGTCGTTTCCTACGTTTCATGAAATGCATTTTGTGCTTACTTTTGAAGAATGTTCAAGGCTAAAGGACCACACTCGTCTTGTTCAAGCTACGCATCGTGACAATGCCTCTTCCCCCACGGTTCTAAATATTGAGCATCAAAATAGACATCAAAACTCCTAGTTTAATAACTCTGGCAGTCGAGGTGGTGGCCAGAACCATAGTGGTAGAGGTAGACATAATAGGGGAAGAAGTGGCAGCCAGCAGGGCAGGTCTGACATTGGTGGATACGCTCGCGGTCAAACTCCTTAGGGTGGGTATTATACTTCGTCGATGCCCTACATGTAACAACAGCAATGTGGATTGCTGCCTTCTCCCATAAATCATATGGTTGCATTGCCCAATTCACCATCTGGCCCGCCTAGTCTTAATTAGCCTTGGTAGCATTCGAGTGTAGCCCAATAGCAAGCCTTTTTCTCTTTGGCTACTCAGCCCAATGGGAAGCCCAATAACTGACCATGGTTTGCAGCTATATGATTCTCGTTCTCGTGATCTAGTTGTATACTCCGATGTTGTTTGGACAGACTATCCTACCTCTAGACAATCCACTTCTAGTTACTGTGTATTTCTCGGACATAATCTTCTCTATTGGTCTTCCAAGAGAAATGATACCATTTCCAGGTCTAGTGCAGAAGCTGAGTATCACGGTGTTGTGAATGTTGTTGTCAAAACCAGTTGGCTTCTTAACCTACTTCGGGAGATCTTTTATCCCCCTCTAACTTCTTTTCCTTTTTACTATGACATTGTTAGTGTCGTTTACTTGTCCACAAATCCAGTTTAACGCCAACACACCAAGCACATTGAGATTGACGTACATTTTGTGTATGATAAAGTGGCCTTAGGGAAAATATGTGCTCTTTATGTTCCATCTTCATCATAATACATTAATATCTTTACAAAGGGATGAATGTTCTTACATTGCGAATGTCGTTGTTGAAACCAATTGGTTTCTTAACCTACTTCAGGAGCTCTTTTACCCCCTCTAACTTCTACTCTCGTTTGCTATGACAATGCTAGTGTCATTTGCTTGTCCACCAATCCAGTTTAACACCAACGCACTAACCACATTGAGATTGACATACATTTTGTGCGTGATAAAGTGGCCTTGGGGCAAATCTGTGTTCTTCATGTTTGTAACACCGTAAATTTTCCAAGAAAATTTTCATTTTTAAATCACATAATTCTCATAACACATTTCACAAAAATATCATTTATTTAATTTACAAAATGCATCTCCATAATTGTTTGATTAATAATCCAAGATCCTCAAAATATAACTATTTCTCTAATGTGTACAATCGAGCAGGTGCGTTCCCGCTATCCTGAGAAAAACCTGAAACACATATCACATAACACGGTAAGCACGAAGCTTAGTGAGTTCTCCAAAATACTACACATATCCCAATAGCCTCTCATGGCTATACTCAGGCAAGACCCTCCGGTCAATGTGTCTTAGTGGGACCCTCCGGTTCCAAAACTCGGGTGGACCTTCCGGTCTTAACTCAATAAGCTCATAATAATACTCATCATAAATCACAAAGACATAATGCAGAATATCACAATACACGAATAAGCACATAAGACATCTTAGTCACACAAAGATACCACTCATGGTAAGTATAGTGAGAAGACTCACATCGAATGATGAACAACCCCTATAAACGCTGCTGCTGCGCACCGGCCTCTATCTCTGAGCCAAACCAGCAATTAACCCAATTAGGAACTAAGTCCAAAATCTCACTCATTAGGTCTAAAGGTAGTCCAATAGCCAACCCATCAATAACCTAAAATCCATTGGGCCCACCAATGCCCAATAATAAATTGGCTCTCCCGAGGCCCAACTCTCAAGTCTAAATAGCAAGCCCAACTCAAAGGCCCAAAGCACATATATATATATATATATATATATATATATATATATATATATATATATATATAATCCTTTGGTCCAAAACTCTATTGCAACAAGCCCAAACTCCAGGCCCAACACTCAAGGCCCAAAAATGAGACTTAGCCCAAAATTCCAGAGTGAGGTTACGCGGGGCGTACCTCCCTTGGTACGCTCAGTGTACTCATGAATCCAGATTGGCCATCGGGTACACTGGGTTAGTACGTGGGGCGTACTTCCCGGATTCACTCTTTCTACCCATTTGGTCTTAAACAGTTAAGACCTTGGCTCGTATCACATATCTGAACTCCCTAATAGTTCTTACTCCATAAAGTCAGTGACTTTAAGCCTTGGCATGGCTAAAAAGGTCACAAACACACAAAACTCTCACTCTTCTATCACAAAATGCTCATATCTCATGCATGGCTTGACTCCAACGCCCAAAACTTGATTTTTATGACATTACACCACTAAATACACTCAAAGGGGTTGATGTATCATCCCAAAAATCAGGTATGCTTTATTAACCCTAATATTTGGGAGGTTGTCTATATTGGTCCTTGTCAAGAAAAAGAATGGAAGACGGGTACGTGGGGCGTACTGGGGTGTACGCTCAGCGTACTCGTGCGCGTGCTTGATCGTGGAGGATTGCCTGATACGCGGGGCGTACCAATGTGTACGTGGGGCATACCCGGCCCAGTAATGAAAACCTAATCCTTTGTTAGCCACCTATTTAAATACCATTATGGCCTCTTTCTAGTCACCATTCCTAGAGACTTAACCTCCCAAACCCTAAATCTAGTTCTTGTAGCAAGAGAGTGCCTTGGAGAGCTTGTGGGTGTATTCTTAGACATTTGAGGTGAAGAGAAAGCTTTGGAAGAGAAGGAGCTAGAGCTCAAGCTTTTTGATCCGAGATTAGCAGTGGGAATAGCTTCATTTGGTGGTAAAAAGCTTCCATCTTTCCTTCTTTTTTGTTTTTGTTTTGTATGGGGATGTTTTAGGGTTTTATCCCCCAAGTTGATAACTTTATGTGTTGATAAGCTCCTAGGACCCGAGACCTGTCCCATGTTAGCTTATTTTGGGTTGCTATGTCATAAAAATCCAGTGATGGTCATTAAGAGTTGACCATGCTTGAGTTATGGGCTCCTAAACGTTGGAAATGGAATGATTTTGGTGTTGGTGACTTCTACAGCCATGCAAAGGGTTAAAGTCACCGACTTTATGGATTAAGAGGCTTTAGAATAGTCAGATCTGGAAGTTGAACGTGTGTCCTAAACATTTAAGACCCAAAATTAAAAGGAGTATGAGACTGGGACTTACGCGGGGCGTAATCCCAGTACGCGCAGCGTAGGGGGTCGCATTCCCCGATTCTGTGAAGTTGCGGGGTACGCTCAGCGTACAAATTTGGTACGCGTCGCGTAACTTGGAGGGTTGACTTTTAGGGTTTAGCCAATGTTTGGACCTTTGAGCCATGGGAGGGGTAAAATGGTCTTTTACCCTTATGAGAGAACCTAAAGGAAGATTAGCCTAGCCTTTGAGAGTCGTATTGATTAGAGTAATTATTCTATGTGGTTAGGCGGAGGCTAGACAAGTATTTCCGAGTTCGAGATTTACTAAGTTACCCGAGGTGAGTCTTCTCACTATACTTTACCTAGAGTGGTAATTAGGGTTATGTGATAGAGTATCTTGTATGTTATTTATGTGATGTGATGCACTGCATTATTTCTATGTGATTTATTCAGTGTGTGTTCCAGAGTTTATAGAGTTAGGACTGGAGGTCCACAGAGTTAGGACCAGAGGGTCCACAGAGTTAGGACCAAAGGGTCCATAGAGTTATAGCCTTGAGTGGCTAATATGTGTTGTATATGGTATTTTGGGGAACTCACTAAGCATTTATGCTTACCGTGTTATGTGTTATGTGTTTCAGGTACCAGTGAGGATCGCGGGAAGGCGCCGACATGATCGGTACACACTTCTGGAGTCTTTATGTATTGGGATCTTAGGATATGTTTTAGTTGGATAATATGTGAAACATTGATTTGAGAATTTCTTATGAATGAAATTATGTTTTTAAAATGAAAAATTGTTTCGAAAATTTACGGTATTACAGTTGATCAAAGTCGCTAGAGCTCAATATCTCATAAAGTCTCCAACTTTTGGGACAAAACCCCAAAATTCTCTTCTAAGATGCACAAATCAAAAGAGTGAGAAAGCTTGAAGCTTTATACCTCTATATGAAGCTCCCAACTCAGATATGATGAGATCGAAGGCCTGGACTTCTCACTCCTTCTTATCTAAAGATCTCTCTTTACTCCAAGAACACACAAGATCACTTAAGGCTCTCAAATGGACACACACAAGCTCAAGAACGAGGATTAGGGTTTAAGCGGGTTTATTGACTGAGGATGGTGGTCAGGAATGAGGCCGTCTCATTCTTTATATAGGGACACCGCTCAATTAGGGTTTTTCATTCTAAGCCTAGTACGCCAGCGTACTAGGTGGCTCCGCTTAAAAGTCACGCACATGAGTATGCTAAGCGTACACACACATACACCCAGGGTACTCAGTTGCCACCTTTTCTCAAATGAGGGATTTATCCTGCCAAAACTTCAAACTTCCATAGCTTCATCGATATAACTATGATTCCAATGAACCTCATACCCACGGAAAGGTGTCGATATGCCCTACGCTTCTAGCAACTCGTCGCAACCCCCGAGACTTCCTCCTGCCCGGGTTGCAGCCCACAAACCCTAATATCATACGATCCAAAACAAGATGTTACAATGTTCCATCTTCATCAAAATACGTTGATATCTTTACTAAGGGTCTATTGTGTAACATCCCAATTTTCAAGACCAAAAATTTTGTTTTTAATTATGTTACTTATAAAACCGTTTACTGAAAAACATCATCAATATCATATTAAACCATAAAACCATAATCACATGTCTCAAAATCATAACATCAATAGTAATATTATCAGAGTACAATCCCATGGATCTAAAAATGCGGAAATCATGTGTCTGCGATGCACTGCTACCGTGCCAGCTCCTTCCCCTTCGATGAAGAGGCACCTGAAACCAAAACCATAAACCGTAAGCACAAAGCTTAGTGGGTGTAACGACGTAAATTTTTAAAACCAAAATTTTCATTTCAAACATAAACATCACGTGTCATATTTCCCAAAAATCTCAGTATCAACATTAATACAATTTATTTATCAAAAGTTGTTTATCTCATAAACCAGGACCCTCCAAAATATGTTCCCAAAGCGAGTGTGTGTACAATCAAGTCGGGGCCTTCCCGAGATCATCAGAAGTACCTGAAACACATAACACATAACACGGTAAGCATGAAGCTTAGTGAGTTCCCCAAGATACCATACACATCTCATTTGCCACTCTAGGCCATAACCAAGGTTCTAAAAGGCGTGAGGCGTGGCGTGGCGGCAAGGCCAAGCCTCAAGCTTAACGAGTTATTGCGAGCCATGGCGTTTTTCAAGGCGTGATGTAAGGTGACGATTTTGTATTAATTTATAACTATATTACCGCATAAACATAAATTTATATCAAATATACCTAGTTTTTAGAAGTGTTATATCAACAACTAATAACAGAAAGTTAATAAAAAACACAATACTTGTATGTCCGATTAGAAAAGGTATAAAAAAGAGCAAAAAAACGTGTCTCAAACAAAAAAACACGCACCATAACACGCCATAACGCACCATGGCACGCCATATCACGCCTTGCCACGCACCACGCCTAACACCAACGTTATGAAGCTTTTCATAACGGAGACGCCGCGCCCCACGCCATGGCGCGCCTTTTAGAACACTGGCCATAACTCAATAAGACCCTTTGGTCAATGTGTCTTAGTGGAACCCTCCAGTTCCAACTCAATAAACTCATAGCAACAATATTCAACAATAATCACAAGACATAAAGCAGAATATTACAATACACAGATGAACACATAAAACAGCTCAGTCACATAAAGATACCACTCTTGGTAAGTATAGTGAGAAGACTCACCTCGTAAGCTAGCTAGTAAAATCGTGTGCTCGAAATCCTCGATCTAACCCCCGCCTATCACAAGGATAATATCGCTAATTAATATTCTCCTTACACTTAATTACACCATTTAGTGATCTCTCTTACACTCTTAGCCCTAGAAATGGGTAAAAGACTATTTTACCCCTCCCTGACCCCCATTACTCATTTTGACCAGTCCTTAAAGTCAAAAAAAGTTAAACTCTAGTCAATAGTCCAAATTAACCAGACTCGTCGAGTCCCATCGATTCTCGACACTCTCATGAAGGTCCAACTCGTCGAGTTAACCCCTAACTCGCCGAGCTTTCACCTGATCCAACTCATCGGGATAACCCTAATCTACTCGTCAAGTTGGCTCATCAATTTGGCGAGTCCATTCAGACTCAACTTGCATTCAGATGACTTTAAGGCAAGATACTTTCCCAAACTCCAGATCCATACTCTCAGGGCTCATTTATGACGTAAAGTCATAGACTTTACGTCCATGCATGGCATTTTGGGCATGAAAAGCCAGGAACACAATCTAAATAGGTTTTTCACTCATAAATTCCATCAAGGTTGAATAAAGCAGGAACCTTTAGATGTTAGGGACCTCCTAAGGTCCAGATTTGGAGTTCAAGCCTCCTCAAGAACCCCAAATCCTCAAAATCCCAAAATATAAAGGAAAGAAGCCCTGATCTTCAAAATGAGAGATCTACACAAACAAAAGAAAAAGGTTTGAACTTGATACCTCTAACAGAAGCTTTTGGACGTATAAGCAGTAGATCTAACAGCCTCTTCACAATCCTTGCTTGGAATCCTCCTTTCCTCTACCAAAATGCATCCACAAATCTCAAGTAAGGCTCAAAACTCAATGGGGGTGATTAGGGTTTCTTCTCAGTGATGTGTTGCCGCAAATTTGGCTATAAGTGCCTTTGAATAGGCCCCAAACCCGAGGATCTAGGGTTTCCACTCACAACGCCTACTCGGTGAGTCTACTCTCGGACTCATTGAGTAGATCATTAAACTCATGTATCCACACCCGCTTCTACTCGGCGAGTTATAGCGTCAACTCGTCGAGTAGATCAATGAACCTCCAAAATACATAATTAAAATAATTTACCTGGGAATCCGGATGTCACAATTCTCCCCCACTAGAATCAGACTTCGCCCTCGAAGTCATGCTCTGCAAATAACTCTGAATGTTACTCCCGCATCTCTGACTCCGACTCCCAAGTCAAATCGGACCCTCTCCGATGCTGCCATTGGACCTGAACCAGGGGCACTTCCTTGTTCCTCAAAACCTTCACCTGTCAATCCAAGATCGTGATCGGCCTCTCAATATAATTCAGGCTCGCATCTACCTGAATGTCCTCCAGTTGTACCACTACCATCTCATCGGCTACACACTTCCTCAACTGGGACACGTGGAAGGTGTTATGGATTTGACTCAACTCCGCAGGTCGCTACAAACGACACGCTACCCTACCTACTATGGCGGTCACCCTGAAAGGACCGATGTATCGGGGCCCAAGCTTGCCCCGTTTCCTGAATCGGATCACCCCTTTCCAAGGGTATACCTTCAGAAGGAAAAAAAATCTCCAACCTGAAACTCAAGCTCGAATCGTTGCCTATCTGCGTAACTCTTCTGGCGACTCTGGGCCGTCAGTAACCTCTACCTGACCTGCTGAATCTACTCGGTCTTGAGCACTATCTCAGTGCTACCCATCACTCGCTGACCCACCTCTCCCCAACAGATAGGAGTGCGACACCTTCTCCCATAAAGGAGCTCGAAAGAAGGCATACCAATGTTGGAATGGTGACTTTTGTTGTAAGAAAACTTAGCCAAGGGTAAATAAGTGTCCCAACTTCCCCTGAAATCCAAGACACATGCACGCAGCATGTCCTCAATTTTCTGAATCGTCCGCTCGCTTTTCCCGTCTGTCTGCGGATGGTACGCGATACCAAAGTGTAACGGAGTACCCAACTCCTCATGAAATTTCTTCCAGAATCTGGAAGTGAAACGTACGTCTCGATCTAACACTATCGAGGTCGGCACTCCATGCCTAGCTACCACCTCCCTCACATAAATCTCGGTCAATCTCTCTGCAGAAGAACTCTCGCTAATGGCGAGGAAACGAGCGCTCTTCGTCAGCCGGTCTACAATCACCCAAATCGCATCAACTCCAAGCACAGTCCTCAGCAACTTGGTCATAAAGTCCATGGAAATCTATTCCGACTTCCACTGGGGATCTCCAGAGTCTGCAACGGACCATGAGGACGCTGGTGCTCGGCCTTAACCTGACGATAGTTCAAGCACCTCTCAACTACCCAAGTCACGTACCTCTTCACACAGGGCCACCAATAATCTCTCTTCAGGTCCAAGTACATCTTAGTGGCTCCTGGATGGATCAAGAACCTCGATCTATGTGCCTCCTCCATCAAAATACGGCGAGCTCCGCCAGTGTACGGCACCCAAATCCTCCCTCGGAAGGTCAAAAGCCATCGACTATCAGGAAAAAACTCGGACACTTGCCCAATCGCCCTCTCCCTCTTGCGATTCTCCGGTCTCATGGCCTTCACCCGGGCCTCTCGAATGGTGTCTAAGATTGGAGTCATCACTATCATCCTCATGCACACATCTCGGATCGGAGCACTCTCTGCTCTACGGCTTAGGGCGTTGGCTACCACATTAGCCTTGCCCGGATGGTACAAGATCTGGCAGTCATTATCTTTCACCACATCCAACCACATCCTCTGTCTCATATTTAAGTTGGGCTGGCCCATGAGATACTTCAGGCTCTTGTGGTCCATGTAGATGGTACACCTAACACCATAAAGATAGTGGCGCTAAATCTTGAGGGCAAACACCACCACCCCCAACTCCAAATCATGGGTGGGATACCTCATCTCATGAGGCTTTAGTTGCCTCGACGCATATGCAATCACATGATCCCTCTGCATCAACACAGTACCCATCCTGAAGATAGACGCATCACAATAGACTACAAAGTCCTCTACTCCCTCCGGAAGGGCTAACACCTGAGCTTCGCACAATCTATGGCGAAGGGTCTCGAAAGATGCCTGCTGCTCAGGACCCCAAACAAAAGTAACGCCCTTCCGGGTCAACTTGGTGAGAGGAACCGCAATCTTGGAGAAATCCCGAATAAATATCTGATAGTAGCCGGCCAAACCCAGAAAACTCTGGATCTCGGCACCTCCCATCGCATAATTGCCTCAATCTTGGCCGGGTCGACCAATATCTCATTTTGTTTAAAGAGATGCCCTAGGAATTGGACCTCTCGTAACCAGAAATCACACTTGGAAAATTTGTCCTATAGCCTCTCCGGTCTCAAAACTCTCAAAACATCTCTAAGATGCTCTTCATGCTACTCCCTAGACCTCGAGTACATAAGGATATCGTCGATGAACACAATCACCGATCGATCCAACATGTGCATGTACACCCGGTTCATGAGGTCCATGAACGTTGTTGGTGCATTGGTGAGCCCAAAAGGCATCACCACAAACTCGTAATGCCCATAACGAGTTCTAAAGGCTGTCTTCTGAATATCCTCCTCGCATATTCTCATCTGGTGATATCTGGATCTCAAATCAATCTTGGAGAACCAGGATGCCCCCTGCAGTTGGTCAAATAGATCGTCAATCCTCGGAAGTGGGTAACGATTCTTGACCGTCAACTTGTTCAGCTCCCGGTAATCAATGCACATCCTGTGCGAACCATCCTTTTTCTTGACAAATAGGATCGACACTCCCCATGGTGAGCTACTCGGTCGAATAAATCCCTTCCCCAACAGCTCCATAAGTTGCAAGGATAACTCCTGCATTTCTGGCGGCGCATCGCGATAAGATGCCTTGGCGATAGGTGCCGCCCCCGAAACCAAATCAATTTGAAACTCCACTTTCCACTCGGGAGGCACACCCAGTAACTCCTCGGGAATAACATCAGGGAACTCGCATACTATCGGAACCTCAAATACAGAGCTTGGCCTCTCTGACACGGTTCGCGAATCCATCACATACGCCACGAATCCCATAAAACTTAGCTACAAACTCTTCCTTGCCCTAGCGGCAGAGCAGAAAGCTGACCTAGATCTAGTACCCTCGCCATACACTGTAAGCACTCCCCCACTCGGGTCTCGTATAGTCACCAACTGGCGCTCGCAGTCGATCACTGCTCCAAAACGGCTCAACCAATCCATGCCCACGATGACACAGACATCACTCATTGCGATCGGTGTCAGGTCAATCAGAAACTTGACCCCAAAAATCTCCAGTACGCATCCTCGGAACACCTCGGTAGAAAAAACCACATGCTCATCTGCTATAGAAACCCTCAGAGGTCGACTCAACACCTCACGTTGGACGCCAATGTGACAAGTAAAGGCTATAAATACGAAGGATCGACTCGCACCCGAGTCAAACAACACTAAAGCAGGCACAGAACTCACAAGAAATGTACCTAGTTATAGCACAGGATAAACATAAAGAGAAGCGCAAAATGAATAGATGAATAAAATACATACTAGCCACGACATTAGGTGTTGTGCGGACCTCCTCCGTTGTCAGCTGGAAAGCTCTCCCACGAGCCTTCAGAACCTCGGCCTTCACCGGACTAACATCAGTAACACGCAAAGCAGCAGGAGCGGATCCCTGGGCTGATCCCTGAACAAGTTGAGGGCAGTCGGACTTCCGATGGCTGGTCTGACTGTAGTGGAAACAGACTGCAAAACCCTTGGGGCAATCCTTCGCCATATGCCCCTCTTTCCCATATTTGTAGCAAATCCCCACCCGGAAAGATCCCTTGTGACTCTTGTCTCACTTGCCACAAGTGCGGCCCTTCTGGCCTCCTGATCTCGGATCAGCGGGCTTAGCCCGCTTGGCTACCGGCTGCGACTGTGCCGGCCACCGGTCTCTCCCCTGAGACTCCGCGTCCTCCCTCACCTGAGTCTCTAGCTTGATCTCCATCCTCCTGGGATTCCCCTGGAGCTCAAAAAATGTACGATAAGACAAGTTCGCCACGAATTCCCGAATATCCCTCCTCAGAATGCTCAAGTACCGACTCATGCGAGCCTGCTCAGTCGCCACGTGCTCAGGGCAAAACAACGCCCTATCGTGGAACATCCGCGTAATCACAGTCACCGACTCTGTCTTCTGTCTAAGAGATAGAAACTCCTGGGCCAACCGTTCCCTTTCCACAGGGGGAACATACTCATCTCGGAAAATCTCAACAAATCTACCCCAATTCACCGCAACATGCTCTGCAGGGGTGAAACTAGTTGTCACAAACTTCCACCAGTCCTTTGCTCCCAAGCGAAGCTGGTTCAGCACGAACCGTACTCTCAATTGCTCTGGGCATGAGCAAGTGTAGAAGAATCCCTAAACATCAGAGATCCACCTCATCGCAGCAATCGGATCTTGAGTCCCATCAAACTCTGGTGGCTTCGTGTTGCTGAACTCCTAGTATAGCAACGAGTCACCCCCGTGCAGTCTGACAGCAGTGACAGTTGCGGTGGTTGCAGCCGCAGCCACCTTGGAAACAACAGCATATCACTCATCAAGTGTCTCGATCAAAGTGGTCTTTATAGACCCAAACATCTCTGGAATGGCCTCTCGGATGGCTGCAGCCACCTCGTAGTGAATCATCCAGCGAATCTCATCATTGCTAACTCTACAGGTCTTTGGGGTGTGGCACGTACCAACCATGATGTATCTGAAACACAACACAAAATAATCAGAGACTCGCTCGAGCATACTCACACTAGACCACTCATCCCTACTTGCTCCTTAGCATCCTAAGGATTTTTACTTGGGTGTCCTACAAATCGAGTGATTTCAGTTGTACGGGCCAAATACTACCTTCCACACCCCACCTGTAGTCATCCCAAGTCCTCCTCCTAGGATTCTAATTCACGATTACTCTATATCTCACGAATCACCGACTACCTTCTCAGAAGACCCCCTTTAGCTCATCTAAGTATCTCTTCCTAGATTATTTCCCGAATCCGAACTCAGCACATACTCAAACAATAACCGATAACACTGATCA
Source organism: Lactuca serriola (assembly GCF_051521515.1). NCBI lineage: Eukaryota > Viridiplantae > Streptophyta > Magnoliopsida > Asterales > Asteraceae > Lactuca > Lactuca serriola. Next base: position 235,922,238 of record NC_136409.1, on the reverse strand, counting down.
AAGCATCCCTAGGCTAAGGCATCATAGATCAGGCAACTCTAGCCCTAGAATATGAAATACCTAGATTACCCCCTAGCATGCAATTTTAGTAAAACATCTCATAAATATCACATAATACAACATAAAGGTATTTTGGGAAATCACCATTCGGGCTCTAGCCAATTGTACACACCGCTTCAACTTGTTTCTCTTAAAACTCGTTCTCGTTTTGGAACAATTCTTTTCTTTTTAAAATTCTTCTCAAATCCTCAGTTTGAGTCCAAACACACCCGAAGGTGTATCTGAATCCCTCAAACCAAGGCTCTGATACCAACTTGTAACGACGCAAAATTTTCAAACCAAAATTTTCATTTCAAACATAAACATCATGTATCATATTTCCCAAAAATCTCAGTATCAACATTAATACAATTTATTTATCAAAAGTTGTTTATCACATAAACCAGGATCCTCCAAAATATGTTCCTAAAGCGAGTGTGTGTACAATCAAGTCGGGGCCTTCCCGCGATCATCGGAAGTACCTGAAACACATAACACATAACATGGTATGCACGAAGCTTAGTGAGTTCCCCAAGATACCATACACAGCTCATTAGCCAATCTAGGCCATAACTCAATAAGACCCTCTGGTCAATGTGTCTCAGTGGAACCCTCCGGTTCAAACTCAGTAAACTCATAGCAACAATATTCAACAATAATCACAAGACATATAGCATAATATTACAATACACAGATAAACACATAAAACAACTCAATCACATAAAGATACCACTCTTGGTAAGTATAGTGAGAAGACTCACCTTGTAAGCTAGCTAGTAAAATCGCGTGCTCGAAATCCTCGATCTAACCTCCGCCTATCACAAGGTTAATATCGCTAATTAATATTCTCCTTACACTCAATTATACCATTTAATGATCTCTCTTACACTCTTATCCCTAGAAATGGGTAAAAGACTATTGTACCCCTCCCTACCCCCATTACTCATTTTTTACCAATCCTTAAAGTCAACAAAAGTCAAACTCTAGTCAACAGTCCAAATTGACCAGACTCGTCGAGTGCACTCATGCGACTCGTCGAGTCCCATCGATTCTCGACACTCTCATGAAGGTCCAACTCATCGAGTTAACCCCTAACTCGCCGAGCTTTCGCCTGATCCAGTTAATCGGGATAACCCTAATCTACTCGCCGATTCGGCTCATCAACTCGGCGAGTCCGTTCAGAATCAACTTGTATTCAGACGACTTTAAGACAGGATACTTTCCCAAACTCCAGATCCATGCTCTCAGGGCTCATTTATCACGTAAAGTCGTAGACTTTACGTCCATGCATGGCATTTTGGGCATGAAATGCCTAGAACACAATCCAAATGGCTTTTTCACTCATAAATTTCATCAAGGATGAATAAAGCATGAACCTTTAGATGCTAGAGACCTCCTAAGGTCCAGATTTGGAGTTCAAGCCTCCTCAAGAACCCCAAATCCTCAAAGTCCCAAAATATAAAGGAAAGAAGCCCTAATCTTCAAAATGAGAGATCTACACAAACAAAAGAGAAAGGTTTGAACTTGATACCTTTAACAAAAGCTTTTGGGCGTATAAGCAACAGATCTAACAGCCTCTTCACAATCCTTTCTTGGAATCCTCCTTTCCTCTACCAAAATGCACCCACAAATCTCAAGTAAGGCTCAAAACTCTCTCAAAAGCTTAATGGGGCGATTAGGGTTTCTTTTCAGTGAGGTGTGGCCGCAAATGAGGCTATAAGTGCCTTTAAATAGGCCCCAAACCCGGGGATCTAGGGTTTCCACTCACAGCGCCTACTCGGCGAGTCTACTCCCGGACTGATCGAGTAAATCATTAAACTCACGTGGCCACACCCGCTTCTACTCGGCGAGTTATAGCGCCAAATCGTCGAGTAGATCAATGAACCTCAAAAATACATAATTAAAATAATTTACCTGGAAATCTGGATGTTACATTGGGTCCCTCATCATACCACATATCATACAACAAACATACTGTCGGGCAATTCTGGGGTGCCCGATCTACCCTGTCAGGCAATTCTGGGGTGCTCGACCTACCCATGTCAAGCAATTTCTGGGGTGCTTGACCTACCGTGCTAGGAAATTCTGGGGTGCCTGACCTACCCTTTGGTCCTTACGGCCGTACTCGGGGAATACTCCCCCTACTACCTATTATCACATAACATCATATCATGCTAACACATAAACATATTAGGTAGTAGTAAACCCATATGATTGTCACACAGACAAACATCTACCAAAAAATTCTACTAGTGGGCCGACATTGTGGCCTTAGACCCACTTCTACTGGAAGGTAACTCACCTCAATGACGTGAAGTGTCTGAACTATCCTCATTGTCGGGATCAACTCCTCTCAATTCCTACACGTAACAACCTTCCTTAATTCACCATTGCATACCCTTAACCCTCACAAGGGTTACTCAGGTCAAAGCCAAATTCAAGGTCAACACTTTGGTCAAAGTCAGCTCTGGGTCAAAGTCAACGTCTGGTTGACTCGACTCGCCGAGTTGACCCAACAACTCGCCAAGTCCCTGAATCCTTAAAACACTAAGACCTCGATCCCACTCGCCCAGTCTTGCACGCACTCGTCGAGCTCTACTTCATACAAAGTCGGGACCTTCATCAACTGACTCGCCGAGTTCATCCTTGAACTCGTCGAGTCCTTCTTCATGCAAGAAGGCACAAGATAAGATGTTTAAATATGGTGCAAACCCTAAATATTATGGCTTCATCTAGACAGTCCTATTCGTCGAGTCGGGCTCTCCGACTTGTCGAGTAGGTTACTTAAAACCCGCGTCCAAGAGTCTAGTCTACTCGACGAGTTGGGCCTCCAACTTGCCGCGTCCTAGTGTAAAAACATACAATTAATTAAATTTAAATACGTACCGGGAACCAGGTGTTACATATTGTCTACTCTTTTTCTAGAATTCAGATCTCGTTTGAATGCTCATTCTTGACCTCTCGTTCGAACTGCGGGGTGTTGTTAGATGTTTTTATATATGTATTTTGTAGTCAGCGCATTTTACATATTTGTAACTCATTTGTATTTTGTAGTATTTATATAGGTAAGAGGCATAATGCCAATTCATGAGAAAATATTCTCACTAACATTAAATAAATAGATCTTTTTTTTGGGGGGTGGGGGGGCTTCGAGATCACGATCCCAAGTCAATGGATTTTAGACCCATCGATAGATGTCATTTTATGTATTTTTTATAATAGTTCCTATTAATGTTTTTGCATCATATTTTGTAACGTCCTAAAAATACTACTAAATAATTTCATTTTCAAAATACCCAAAATGGTACAACCATTTGTTCCAAAACCAATCATAGTATAAAATAATCTCATCATCATAGTGAATCAAATAAATAGTGCGGAATAAAATTTAGAAGATATTGTACGATCATGTCGGGCCCTTCCCTTTGGAACCAGAAGTATCTGAAACATTTAAATCACAAAACCGTAAGCACAAAGTTTAATAAGTTCCCCAAAATACCACATAACCATACGAGCCCTGTCCATAACATATCGGGCCCCGGTCATTCAATTAAACGGTTTCCGCCCAGCTCATCTACTGAGCCCCGCCCATCATACATAACGGCCCCCAACCAATTTACATAGTAGGCCCTGCCTAACATACCAACGGGCCCCACTCGAAACACATACAAGATTCATAAAGACATCTAGCATCCAACATAGTATAGTGAGAAGACTCACCTCACAGTCGATCACATTATCACCTCAGCTAGAAACAAAAGTGCTGATACTAGGAACCACCTAGTTCATAACAGAAAGTCTAATCTCGGTCAAGGACTCAACCCCAAATGTTGACCCAAAGTCAAACAAGCCAGAAAGTCAACGAAATCAACATTAAGACAAAAGCACGTCGTGCTCTGGAAAAGTACACCACATTTTACCTTAATTTAAAGGGTAAAGTGACTTAATCAATTAAGTCAGTACCCCAAATTCCAGATCTGAACTCACATAAGGTCTAAATGGATAAAGTTTCCAACTTTATCCATTAAGCCTTTCCATAACCAACAAGATCTTAACTTAAAGTCACATAAAGTCCAAAAATGCATTATTCAAGTCTCAAACTAGCAAGTCCAAGTCTTCCACTTTTAGATATGAGTAAATATGATGTCTAAATGGATAATGTTTCCAACTTTATCCATTATAAGGCCACAATTTCCAAGATCTAAGCTTTTTTCACTCAAAATGGCCTAAAGCATCACCAAGGATTGCATGGCTTGAAGAAAGGAGTAAAGTTCCAAACTTTATAATCTCATAAGGTCCTAGAAGCATCATAGAGTACATTAAGGCTGTTGGATTCTATCCAACACCAAGATCCCACACCAAAAGGCAAAAATAAGCCAAAAAAGGGCATAAGCCAAGATCTAACAAACTAAAGATCAAGATTGGAGTTTTATACTCATAATGGTCCAAAAATAGAGATCTACACTTCAGCTCTTCACCCAACCACCTTGAAAACTACCTGACCTTCAAGCTTCATGCCAAAATATAAAAATTAGGCTTGTAAAAGTGATTTTAAGCTCCAAATGAGAAAGAGAGGGTTAGGGTTTCTCTAGGGTTTGTTTATGAGTGAAAGAAATTGAGAATGATCCAAACCTAAGACATAAGTGTGCTTAAATACTCATTAAACCCTAAAATTGCATAATTAGGTTGGGCTAACAAGCATGTCACACATACTTCAGAAAAAGCGCCTCGTGCTTTTGGGTTTAAACCGCAAGTTGCAGTTTTCAATAAATGAAATAGATCAGGTAAACACAAATACATACCAGGAAATAGATGTTACATATTTTATTCGTTTTCATGTGCATTACTTTAAATAATGTTTAGCCTATGTATTTTGTCAGAATTCTCTTACTACTCATGTTTTTATGTCGTTTTCAGAAATTTCGAATGGAGCGGTGACTTGGAAGCAGCTTGGATACATATTTGGAGCTTAATGGAGCTAAAATACCTGAGGAAGCTGGAAACTGGATTAGATTTGCTGAAACTGAAGAGTCCGCATCTGAAACGCGCGTTTTGAGTTTACACGATCGTGTTTTGGATTGTGTTTCATCTTCGCAACTTTTCCAATCCAAAAATCGACTTTCGAGACTTCGAATCATTTACACGATCGTGTTTCTTCATAAAGCACGACCGTGTTTTTGAGTTTTTATCAAATATAGTAACGTACTTCATTAAATAGAGTTTTTTCGGGGTTTTGAGGCAAAAACATGATCATGTTTCTCCCTAAAACACAATCGTTTTTTTATAAAAACGTGTCTGATACATATCTGATGCTTCTGGCTTGCATATAAATACACCTTATCTGTTCAGTTTAAACCAAAGCCATTCCTAGATGTTCCCAGACGACCAGAGAGGACTTTTGGAGGATATTTCTACATTTTTCATCAATTCCTGAAGATCCGAAGGAAGTGGATTGTCTCTTTCATTTAGTTTAGTAAGATTAGTCGTTTGATTTCTCTTTTTATTGTTCTAGACTCGTTGTAAATGCATGATTTTATGTACAAATCTAATTTGGAAGGAGTGATTGTTGCAATGATGACATAAGTGGTCAGTGGCGGTGTGTGGTAGTTAGTGGTGGTGGTAGAGTTTGGGTTTGATTTTTCTGAATCTTTGAATTGGTGTAAAATGTATTGTACTAAGTTGTAAATTTTAAATATTAAACTATAAGTCGACTGCAGTAAATTATATATAGAAAGCTAGGTTCAAATGTGGATTGACATCTATTGTGCGGACAGTGTTATTCTGTGAAAATGACAAATAAAATATGTTGTTTAATAATATAAATACGTTCAATCTTACATAATTATTGTCATTATCACACATTCACACTAATTAAATCGTCTATAAAGTTATTATAGATTTTTTATTATTATTCTCATTTGTAACACTCGTGTTTCTAGCTTAGGCATTTATATTGAGTTGATAGTCTAGGTTAACCTTTGTAACTCATTTTGAAGAAATGAAAAGGAGTTATATGAATATTATGTGAATTATGTGTTTTATGCTTAATTATTAGGCTTAATTAATTAAGAATAAAAATAAGCGTCAAAATTAAAGTGTGAGATAAGTCGATATCTTTACATAAATTTGTAGTGGTCGAAACAAGGATTTCGGGGATATAAAGAATACCAAAATCCGAGTTATAACGAAGAAGTTATGACCTGTTGAAGTTTCGCGACAAAACCGGCACGGTGCTGAATGTCGTAAACAGTGAGTTTTCGATAAACTACTTCTTAGCCTTAGTAATATAAACGAAAGTCGTAGTATTCATTAAACCGAGAAGTTTGATAAAAAGAACGCCCAAATCTGACTTCGTATGAGGAAGTTATGATTTTTCGAAATTTCAGCGTAGCAGTAGACAGCTAAAAACTCGAATTTTAGATCGAGCGATTTTTAGCCGACACAACCTAAACGAGAATTGAAGGTCTCGTCATTAGGAGCACAACGGTAAAAAGTCTGACGAAAACGGACGTCGGATGAAGAAGTTATGAATTTTTAACGGATTTCCTGTCCCGGTCTGTTAAAAATAATAATATAAAATTTAAAGTCAAAATTAGCCAATGAAGTCTAAACGGAAGTTGTAGATCGTAATTTTAGCTACGCGTGCATATAAAGAACGTCAAAAACGGAGCTCGTATGCGAAAGTTATGGATTTTAGAAGTTTTGGCGCGAAAACCGAGAAATTTCGCATAGTCACACTTTGCCACGTCACCCTCGCTTAGAATGTGACACGTGTTCTGCTGAGTCACCTGGCTGCTGAGTCACCTGGCTGCTGAATCACCGAGGCTGCTGAGTCATGCGAAGCCACGTGTCATCTTCTGATTCGACCGAGGAGGAGGCCCAATCCGAAGCTGCCAGCCTTCTGTCCGAGCCTCGCACCCAGCTCCGAGCCTCGTATAGCCTAGCTCCGAGCCTCGCAGGTGCGCCAGTAAGCCGCGGTCCACTTAGAAGCCGCCAGCGAGCCCTCGCATGTGCGAGCCATGCGAGCCATCCCCCCCTGCAAAGCCTCTTAGCCGTCGGATCAGGAGACTTCTCAGCCCTTGGATCAGAACTTCGGACCCTATAAATAGAAGGGTACCTGCGAAGGCTCTCAGGTACTTTTGGAATTTTGCCATTTTTAGCCCCTCTCTTCATATTTTCTTCATCTTAGAATCCCCCAAAGCCCCGGTATCGATTGTAAAGCCCGGAATACCCCACGAAGTGCCCGTGAAGCCCGGAAAAATTATCTTTTCGGTTTCGAAGCCCGACTTTTGCAGAGCCCGGTTTCTCAATAAAACTCCCGGTTTTCTTAGAAACGATCGTTTTAGGAAACGAATTGCTGCCCGATTTTCACCAAAATATGTGAGTGTGTAGTTACTTTCAATTTACACATAGATATGAAGTATTTACCTTGAAATACGTGTTATGTGTAAATATGCTAATTGTTTATTCGAGTTGACTGTTGAATTGATGTTTTATATAAGTTTTAAATTGTATATGCTTTTTATCTACAAAATGTGTTGGGTAGAACATGGGTAGATATAATAGTTGTTGTGTGATAAAATGAAATAATGAGAGGCCTCGTTATAGATGTTATTGATGATCTAGTCATCTAGCGGAGTATAGATGACGACCACGAACTTTCTAGATAGTCCAGTGGAACACTAGCAGGCTAGCAACCTGTAGGTGTTTATTCGAACTGTGTGTTTATTTGAACTGTGTGCTCACCAGATGTACTCCGTCCCCCACATGGTTGCCTTTAGGACATTTATTGCTGAGGAATCCCCTTAGCAGTAGTGTCCATCCCGATGATAATCCTTAGGCTAGGTCCCTTGTGATAGGTGTTTAGGGACATAAAGTGAGGACAACGGGAATGGGTAATCAAGGTTATTGTTGATTGGTGAACTTAATAAGTATATTATTATTGTGGGTTGAAAAACCCTATATGCTCACCAGGCTCCCAAGCCTGACCCACTCAGTTTTATGATTACAGGTAGTGGACCCCGAGCATAGTCGGAGGATGACGAGAGATTTTTGGATTATAGGCCAGTAGTTATATATATATATATATATATATATATATATATATATATATATATATATATATATATATATATATATGGAAAATATATACCTTCTTAATGAAGGATTTTGATAAACTTTTATCATATATTGTTTGGGGACCAATTCCGCAATATCTTATAAAAAGATTTCTCTGATTTTAGTTTAAAAAGCATAAATTAAATCGGTCTTTTCTGGCCGAGAAATGTGGGGATGTCACAGTTGGTATCAGAGCATTAGTTTAAGCGAACTAAGAAATTGTAGAATTTCTAGACTTGAACTTAGAATGCTAAGTGAAGATTGTGAGATTAGTGTCTACCATATTTTAGACACGAGCACTAGTTTATTTTAGGGAAGATGCCTAAAATGCCCTTATGTGCTAAATGCTATGTGTTTGCCATGTGTGCCATTATTTGTTCGGATCTATGGTCTGTTGCTGACCGGATCTGGAAACCTTATGTGTGTAGGATTCTAAGCGTTTGAATACGAGAGTAGAACTAACATGTAAACATTTCAGAGTGATAAGGGAATTGACATGTCTAACAAGGATAAAGACCTAAATTCGCCTTATTCGGTATATAGATTGTAATGGAAAGAACTCGGAGTGGAGCTGGAAATGCAAACAGAAACCAACAACCTCAACCTCAAGTGGTGGAACAGGTGCCTATAGTAGGAGCTGCACCCGAAACCATCACCATGGTTGGAGTACGAACCATGATTCAGACCATGTTGGCTTAACAGAGGGAGGAATTGAGGCAAATGTTGTTGAACGACAGGGATGAACCTTCAGTTCCTGTTGAACAACGTGAACTAAATGACGATCGATCTGAAGAAGGGAACAACAGTAGATCGGTTGGTCATAGTGAACCGCTTGTGGTTGGGAGGAATAACCATGAGGGTAGAATGGAGAGAAATGGGTGCAAGTATAAGGACTTTATGACTTGCAAGCCATCGACCTTCAATGGAAAAGAAGATCCTGTCGGAGTAATGGACTGGATTTCGGAAATGGAGTTGGCTTTCATGACTTGTGATTGCCAAGGCAAGTTACAAACTACGTTTGCAGTACGTCAGTTCAGGGGTAGTGCTGCTCGTTGGTGGAGCACTTTGGGGAAAACCCTAAGCCCTAATGAGCCACTGCAATTAACTTGGGTAGAGTTCTTGGTGCACTTCAAGCGCAAGTACTGCTCAGCCCAAAACGTACTTGAGTTAGAAAACCAATTTCTAACATTGCAGAAGGGGAGTATGACCGTTGATGAATATACGAATAACTTCACAGACAAAATGGAGTTTGCTTTGCGTATTGTCCCAGATGAGTTGGCAAAAATAGACAGGTACGCAAAGGGACTTCCATGGGAGTACGCGGTGCCAGTACGTCAGACACTTACTTTGGAGGCAGCTATCTGGGCTGCCAAGTCTGTGGAGGACATGATTAAGGGAAGAACCGCCAGCAAGGTTGAAGTTGGCAAAAAGAGAAAGTTTGAAGGAACTTCAGGTTCCAATAAAAAGAACAAGTTCTCGAAGTCTGGTTCGAGAAAGTTTGGAGGAGGAGCCGAAGCCAAGTGGTGTGACAACTGTAAGAAGAAACATGTTGGGAAGTGCAGCGTGGAAGTCACTTGTTACAAATGTGGAAAGCCAGGGCACTATGCCAATGAGTGCACCACCAACAAGAGGGTGTGCTACGAGTGTCGTGAAGAAGGGCATATTGCTAAGGATTTCCCAAAGAAGAAAGATGCGGGAAGGCCCAATATACCACTAAAGTCGAAGGCGAGAGCCTTCCAGATGACGCTCAAAGCTGCGAAAGAAGAAGCCGATGTCGCTTCAGGTACCTTTCTCGTAAACGAATTGCCTGCCCAAATTTTGTTTGATTCTGGAGCCAATTACTCCTTTATATCGCATGAATTTGGTAGAAAGCTAGCTTTGCCTGTAGATATGCTAGTTAATGCTATAATAGTCGAGATTGCTAGTGGCAAGTTTGTACCTGTTAGCCATCGTATGAAAAACATCCTCATTGACTTGGATGGGAATAAGTTCCAAGAGGAATTATTGCCTATCGAGTTAAATGGATTCGACATAGTTTTAGGAATGGATTGGCTTAGCGCCAATGATGCAGAAATACTATGTAGAAAGAAGATAGTAAAAGTAAACCCGCCAAGGAAAGAGTCGTTTATGGTGTACAGAGACAAACGCAGAGTAAACTCTGGAATCATTTCCTTAATGAAAGCCAGAAAGTGTTTGGCCATCATATCTAGCGTTCGTGATCGATGCTAAGATGGAAAAGAAGGAGGTGCAGAATATTCCGGTGGTGTGTGATTATCCGGAAGTCTTTCCCGAAGATCTTCCCGGATTGCCCCCTGATCGACAAGTAGAATTTCGTATCGACTTGTTACCAGGAACGACGCCGATAGCTAAAGCACCTTATCGATTAGCGCCAACCGAAATGAAAGAACTTATGACACAACTTCAGGAGTTATTGGACAAAGGTTTTATTCGACCTAGTTCATCGCCCTGGGGAGCCCCTGTGTTATTTGTAAAGAAGAAAGACGGAAGCATGAGAATGTGCATCGATTACAGAGAGCTGAACAAAGTGACGATAAAGAACAAGTACCCGTTTCCAAGGATCGATGACTTGTTCGACCAGTTGCAGGGTTCGAGCTATTTCTCGAAGATCGATCTTAGGTCGGGATACCATCAACTAAAGGTGAGAGAGCAGGACATCGAAAAGACTGCTTTTAGAACGAGATATGGACACTATGAATTTTTGGTTATGTCGTTCGGACTAACCAATGCCCCAGCATCTTTCATGGATTTGATGAATAGGGTTTGTAAACCATTCTTAGATAAATATGTGATAGTATTCATAGATGATATCTTGATTTATTCGAAAAGCAAGCAGGAGCATGAAAAGCATCTGCGTGAAGTGCTAGAAGTCCTGAAAAAGGAGAAGTTGTATGCAAAGTTCTCCAAGTGTGAATTTTGGATTCAAGAAGTCAAATTTTTAGGTCATGTGGTTAACCAAGAAGGGATAATGGTCGACCCAGCAAAGATTGAAGCTGTAATGAAGTGGGAACAACCAAAAAGTCCTACGGAGATTCGAAGCTTTTTAGGATTAGCTGGATATTACCGAAGATTTATCCAAGGCTTTTCTTCGATTGCTACTCCATTAACAGCTTTGACCCACAAAGGAGCTACTTATGCTTGGAATGAGAAGCATAAGGAAGCTTTTGAGAAGTTGAAGAAGAGATTGTGTGAAGCACCGAATCTTTCATTGCCTGAAGGAGTTGATGACTTTGTAGTTTATAGCGATGCATCTGGAGTTGGGTTAGGTTGTGTTCTGACCCAAAGGGATAAAGTGATCGCGTATGCATCGAGGCAATTGAAGGAACATGAAAAGAACTACCCTACTCATGATCTGGAGTTGGCAGCGGTAGTACTTTCCTTGAAGATATGGAGGCATTATCTTTATGGCACCAAGTGTAAACTTTTCACTGATCATAAGAGTCTCCAATATCTCTTTAATCAGAAGGAATTGAACATGAGGCAACGACGCTGGCTAGATTTACTCAAGGACTACGACTGTGAGATACTTTACCACCCTGGTAAAGCAAATGTTGTTGCCGATGCTCTCAGTCGGAAGGTAAACCTTGAAAAGAAAAGGCCAAGAGCGTTGAGAATTGAAGTTGTCTTGACAATTGTGGAAAGTATAAAGAAAGCTCAAGAGGAAGCTTTAGAGAAAAATGACCGAAAGGAAGAACGTTTGGGCAAAACGTTAGTGTTCGGTACAAACAACCAAGGGTTGAAGGTATTCCAATATAGAATTTGGGTACCTAAGACGGGCGGAATAAGGGATCTTCTAATGGAAGAAGCTCACAAGACCATGTACTCAATTCATCCCGGCAGTACAAAAATGTATAGGGATCTAAAACCCTATTATTGGTGGCCGACGATGAAGCTCGATGTTGCTAAGTATGTGGCCGAGTGTGTAACTTGTGCTAGGGTTAAGACACAACATCAGAAACTGTATGGGAGTTTAGAACCATTACCCGTACCCATGGGTAAATGGGAAGACATCACCATGGATTTTGTGACTAAACTACCCAGAAAAAGGAACGGTCACGACATGATTTGGGTGGTCGTTGATCGCTTCACTAAGAGTGCGCATTTCATAGCGGCCAAAGAGAAATGGTCTATGGAAAAACTTGTGAATTCTTACGTGAAGGAAATTGTGAGGCTTCACGGTGTTCCGTTAACGATTGTGTCCGATCGTGATAGCCGTTTTACCTCAAGGTTTTGGAGGAGTCTACAAGAGGAATTGGGTACCAAGTTGTGTTTGAGTACAGCTTACCATCCGCAGACCGATGGTCAGAGCGAGCGAACGATTCAAACATTGGAGGATATGCTGAGAGCATGTACCCTAGAATTCCAAGGTAACTGGGATGAACACTTACCTTTAGTAGAATTCTCCTATAATAATAGTTTCCACTCAAGCATTAAGATGGCACCTTATCACGCTTTGTATGGGGAAAAGAGTCAAACGCCATCATGCTGGCTGGAAGCTGGGGAAAAGCAGTTTATGGGACCTGAAATAGTCCATCAGACTGCCGAAAAGTTGAAAGTGATAAGGGAAAGGATGTTAGCTGCTCAAGATCGACAAAAGAGTTATGCTGACAAGAAAAGACAACCGATAACCTTTGAAGTTGGAGATTCGGTTTTACTTAAAGTCTCGCCGTGGAAGGGACTTATAAGATTTGGTAAGAGAGGGAAGTTGAGTCCAAGGTTATTGGACCATTTAAAGTTCTTCAGAAGATCGGGAATCAAGCTTACAAGCTAGAGTTACCGGAAGAACTAGAGGGTATTCATAACACCTTTCATGTGTGTTATTTGAGAAATTTCACAGGAGATGTGCCCGACATAATTCCGATTTTTGAGTTAAGGTTGGATGAAAACAAGAGGTTGATCGAAGAACCCGAGGCAATCATTGACCGTAAGACTATGAAGTTACGACGCAAGATGGTCGATTTAGTTCTTGTGCGCTGGAAACATACGAATGGACCAAATCTCACTTGGGAAACGGAGAGTGACATGATGAGTCGCTACCCGCATTTGTTTGGTGATATATGATTCCGGGGACGGAATCATCCTAAGGGGGAGAGAATTATAACACTCGTGTTTCTAGCCTAGGCATTTATATTGAGTTGATAGTCTAGGTTAACCTTTGTAACTCATTTTGAAGAAATGAAAAGGAGTTATGTGAATATTATGTGAATTATGTGTTTTATGCTTAATTATTAGGGCTTAATTAATTAAGAATAAAAATAAGCGTCAAAATTAAAGTGTGAGATAAGCCGATATCTTTACATAAATTTGTAGTGGTCGAAACAAGGATTTCGGGGATATAAAGAATACCAAAATCCGAGTTATAACGAAGAAGTTATGACCTGTTGAAGTTTCGCGACAAACCGGCACGGTGCTGAATGTCGTAAACAGTGAGTTTTCGATAAACTAATTTTTAGCCTTATTAATCTAAACGAAAGTCGTAGTATTCGTTAAACCGAGAAGTTCGATAAAAAGAACGCTCAAATCTGACTTCGTATGAGGAAGTTATGATTTTTCGAAGTTTCAGCGTAGCAGTAGACAGCTAAAAACTCGAATTTTAGATCGAGCGATTTTTAGCCGACACAACCTAAACGAGAATTGAAGGTCTCGTCATTAGGAGCACAACGGTAAAAAGTCTGACGAAAACAGACGTCGGATGAAGAAGTTATGAATTTTTAACGGATTTCCTGTCCCGGTCTGTTAAAAATAATAATATAAAATTTAAAGTCAAAATTAGCCAACGAAGTCTAAATGGAAGTTGTAGATCGTAATTTTAGCTACGCGTGCATATAAAGAACGTCAAAAACGGAGCTCGTATGCGAAAGTTATGGATTTTAGAAGTTTTGGCGCGAAAACCGAGAAATTTCGCATAGTCACACTTTGCCACGTCACCCTCGCTTAGAATGTGACACGTGTCCTGCTAAGTCACCTGGCTGCTGAGTCACCGAGGCTGCTGAGTCATGCGAAGCCACGTGTCATCTTCTGATTCGACCGAGGAGGAGGCCCAATCCGAAGCTGCCAGCCTTCTGTCCGAGCCTCGCACCCAGCTCCGAGCCTCGTATAGCCTAGCTCCGAGCCTCGCAGGTGCGCCAGTAAGCCGCGGTCCACTTAGAAGCCGCCAGCGAGCCCTCGCATGTGCGAGCCATGCGAGCCATCCCCCCCTGCGAAGCCTCTTAGCCGTCGGATCAGGAGACTTCTCAGCCCTTGGATCAGAACTTCGGACCCTATAAATAGAAGGGTACCTGCGAAGGCTCCCGGGTACTTTTGGAATTTTGCCATTTTTAGCCCCTCTCTTCATATTTTCTTCATCTTAGAATCCCCCAAAGCCCCAATATCGATTGTAAAGCCCGGAATACCCCACATAGTGCCCGTGAAGCCCGAAAAAATTATCTTTTCGGTTTCGAAGCCGACTTTTGCAGAGCCTGGTTTCTCAATAAAACTCTCGGTTTTCTTAGAAACGATCGTTTTAGGAAACGAATTGTTGCCCGATTTTCCCCAAAATATGTGAGTGTGTAGTTACTTTCAATTTACACATAGATATGAAGTATTTACCTTGAAATACGTGTTATGTGTAAATATGCTAATTGTTTATTCGAGTTGACTGTTGAATTGATGTTTTATATAAGTTTTAAATTGTATATGCTTTTTATCTACAAAATGTGTTGGGTAGAACATGGGTAGATATAATAGTTGTTGTGTGATAAAATGAAATAATGAGAGGCCTCGTTATAGATGTTATTGATGATCTAGTCATCTAGCGGAGTATAGATGACGACCACGGACTTTCTAGATAGTCCAGTGGAACACTAGCAGGCTAGCAACCTGTAGGTGTTTATTCGAACTGTGTGTTAATTTGAACTGTGTGCTCACCAGATGTACTCCGTCCCCCACATGGTTGCCTTTAGGACATTTATTGCTGAGGAATCCCCTTAGCAGTAGTGTCCATCCCGATGATAATCCTTAGGCTAGGTCCCTTGTGATAGGTGTTTAGGGACGTAAAGTGAGGACAACGGGAATGGGTAAGCAGGGTTATTGTTGATTGGTGAACTTAATAAGTATATTATTATTATGGGTTGAAAAACCCTATATGCTCACCAGGCTCCCAAGCCTGACCCACTCAGTTTTATGATTACAGGTAGTGGACCCCGAGCATAGTCGGAGGATGACGAGAGATTTTTGGATTATAGGCCAGTAGTTGTAAATAACTGTTGAAAGGCTTATAATGTCTTGTTTATGCTTTTGATCTGTATCGGAACATGACATCCCGAGGTTTTGATATATATATATATATATATATATATATATATATATATATATATATATATATATATATATATATATATATATATATGGAAAATATATACCTTCTTAATGAAGGATTTTGATAAACTTTTATCATATATTGTTTGGGGACCAATTCCGCAATATCTTATAAAAAGATTTCTCTGATTTTAGTTTAAAAAGCATAAATTAAATCGGTCTTTTCTGGCCGAGAAATGAGGGGATGTCACATCATTCTATCAGAATGTTTACTGAGTCGTATTCTGTAAGAATGAAAATGAGGGAAAAACGATGTGTAGGAACAAAAATGAATAAGAATTAGTGAGAATGTATGAAAATGACGATAGTTGTATAAGATTGAACGTAGTCAAATTACTAAACAACTCATTCTCTTAGTAATTCTCTTAGAATAGCACTGTCAATACGTCTGTACAATAGTTGTCCATCCATATTATAACCTAACCATATATATATATATATATATATATATATATATATATATATATATATATATATATATATATATATATATATATAAGAATGAAAATATTAGACCGTAAAGATTACGATTTTACATATTTCTTAACAAAAATATGAAAAAAAATCGAGATTTATATATATATATATATATATATATATATATATATATATATATATATATATATATATAACATGTATCCACGTGTTTTTAGAAAACGGGGGTTATGAGAATTTAGCAATGTTTTAAAAACCGGTTTGAATCGGCCAGTCGAACCGATTGTACCGGGAACCGGAAGAAGAAACAGTTTTGCTATCATCGATTTTACATTGATTTCTAAACCGAATTGAACGAGCCGGTTTTTAAAAAAACCTGATTGAAACGGTCAAAATAAACCAGTTAAACTGAATAAAAAAACATAAAAAAAAAAAAAAAAACCATTTACATAATAGACATTCGTGATTTTTTTCATATCTATTTAGTTTTTTCATAATAAAAACATATGGTAAATGTTATAAAGTTTTTTGATGTGTTTTTATTCATCCAAAACCATATTTAGTTTCGGTATTATACTTTTTTTTTTTTTGACGTATATGGATTGATGTAAAATATTAAAACTTATGGTTATGTGTTATTTAAATGTATTTGAATTTATCTACAACTTATTTTTATATGTATTTTTAATGTTTGAAATTGTAAACATCAAATTAATGATTTATATATGTATGTATATGTATAAAAATAAGAAAAAACATGAAAAAATAAAAACTGGTTTACTTGACGGTCGAACCGGTCACCATATCGGTTCAACTAACAAACCGGTTTTTAAAACGAATGCAAACAATTTAATTTTTGACGAGAAGAATGCAAACAGTTTTCAACTACAAGCTGCTTAAGTTTCTTTTATGTCATGATAAATGAAGAGACTATTTATCAAAGTTATTCATAATAATTTTTAATAAAGCTTATACGTGTTAAGCATAGCACTTACCAAGAAAATATCATTACAAATTATGAGCACACAATTAAAATAGGTCATTTTGTTTTTGAGTAAATAATCAATGAGACTCCAAACGTCATTTTTATGTCCTTTCTAGCATATTTTAAAATTTCTTTGTTTTTTCTTTTCACGGTAACATGCATGCCTTCACAAAAATAATATAATTAGGGTATGTCCCATCAGAATGGTATTAATCATGATTATATTCTTTTCAGTTCATTGTGAAAGATATATCGGACGCTTACCGGATCAAAATATCATTGAAAAATGTCTAAAAATAATTTTGTCATTGTTGGACCCTGCAGTCTCGAATAATTCATCTCAGATCCACAAATCATTAGATGGAACATCTTCAAGTATCAAAGACGGTGCACCTATTTTATCTCGGGTAAATTGACATCGCCACACATTTGAACAGTTCCACTGCAATCTAGGCTACCTATATCATTCTTGGTAGACCATGCTTTGCTTCATGGGACAAATAAAATTCATCAATATCACATCTCGTAGCTTTATGCAAATATATTTTACCGAAAACCTCAAAAACACATGCCCAAAACACAATCAACACACTCCTATGCAGTTCTCGTAGATACTTTCAAATAATCATTTGTTGCGTCAGTGGTGATGTTGTAACGTCCCCAAATTACCAAAGAGATTTTTATTTAAAATAGGTTGACCAATTAAAACTTTTTATTAAAATGGTGATACAACATTCGACTGTTTGAAAACCATAAGATTAACAAAGTTGATTTACAAAACAACGGAAACCAATATCTTCGATGCGAGTCTACAGTACCACCAAGCTCTTCTCATGAACAACTGTAAAAACAATTAATCCACAATTGTTCCGACTGGCGGCAGGAACGCCGGATTGTGCGACGTAGGGATATTGGACCACAGTCATTCAACATGCATTGAACAATACAAAATAAGATGTAACATAAATATCATTTTTATTCATAGATAAAACATTACATCGGATTACTAGAATTTCTAAAACAAAGAATGCCTTAACATGTGGGCATAATAATAAACAATAACAGTCTTCTAGTTGCTTCCTCATTCAAATACTGCTTCTGGGAGTGCAAACTTCAGTCTCACGGTTTCCTAGGAATACATGCGGTTTTGAAAACGTCAACGAAATGTGAGTGAGCTCATAGGTTTGAATATTATATCTTTGAAACTACTTTTTATACGTAACTTAATTAAGTTGTTAAAGTATTTTTATTTACTTTATCACGATTTGTTGAGATTTGAGAGACATGGACCACCATGAGTCAAACACTTGACAAGCTTTGGTTGGAGCCACGAATCATGTGCACGACGCACATAAGGTGCACCGCGTGCATAAGCCCTATAAATAGAACCTTTCACTTCTCAAAATTCCATATCACAAAGTCCGATCTCTCTCTCTCTCTCTCTCTCTCTCTCTCTCTCTATCTATCTATCTATCTATCTATCTGAAGTAAATTTGATATCCTTTTGCTGATCCTGATGGTGCAAAGCATTGGATGCAGTAATGAGAGTATGCATGATCATGCTACTAGGGTGAGTTCACGGCCTCACGTTTATGGTTTTAAAAATATTTTATCACGGGGGGGGGGGGGGGGGGGGGTTCTTATGAAACTATTTTGTCTTTATAAATATATTAGTATTTTATACATATAACATGAAACGATAGGATACATTGTCGGTACAAACTTTGTCTAGTTTTAATCAATGATATTATGCCTAATCATTATGCTACCCGATATACTAGGAAATGATTATACCTAGTCATTATGCTAGCCGTTTTTCTAGGATAACATAGTACCTTGAAGTAATGTTAGCCAAGTTTTAGGATAGACATTGTACTTAGCTGTTACTTTGTCTTAATATCATGTTATATAATCATAATTTTATACATATATATATATATATATATATATATATATATATATATAAGAATAAATATGGAATAATCACTCATTATAATTATCTTGTATATATATATATATATATATATATATATATATATATATATATATATATATATATATAAAGTGATAATTATGGAAGAAAACATAATGATAGGAAATGTACTTCTCTGTTCGATAACCTATCAAAGAAAATATATAAAAGATAATTATTTTATATAGGATTAAGGATATATATGAATAATTATGATATCAAATAAATATTAATTAAAGAAAAGATAAAACAATAATCATACTTAAGATTAGGCAAACACGTGTTAGTGAGCTATTATTATTCATCCTATAGCCTAATAAAATTCGGCCAAACCACAAACCTATAATCGTTAATCTTGTCAGAGTCAGAAATATATGTGTGTGTATATATATATATATATATATATATATATATATATATATATATATATATATATATATATATATAGGATATAGATCCGGTAAGAAATTTTTTTTGGTAGGAAGGTAAGAAGTTTTTTTTTTACATATTTTTTTGACGAACAAAATAAATGAATCACTAGATGATTCATTTGTAAGATGATTCACAAGAAAAAATTCCTAAAAAAAACATCTTTCTGAATCATTTTTAAGTAAATTAAGAAAAAATTCACTTTTATGACAATTTTAGTGAATAACAACAAAATCATTGTATAAATGAATCATCGAGATGTTTTTTTGAGAATTTTTTCTTGTGAATCATCTTACAAATGAATCATCTAATGATTCATTTTGTTTGTTCGCGAAAAAAATATGTAGAACAAAATCTTCTTACCTTCCTACCAAAAATTTCCTTCTTATTTGATCTTGACTATATATATATATATATATATATATATATATATATATATATATATATATATATATATATATATATAGGGGGTCACACCCCCTTATGCGATTGTTAGCTACAATCCCGACATGATAGCTTTCTTAATTATAAAAGTAATATTGTTCGACGTCCGATGAAGCATCGTGTTGGGGTTATTTATCGGTCCATAACATCGATTATAGGGGCTCATGGTAATGTTCGAAAAATATTAATTTAAACTGCCTAAGGGATTCCTTCAGTAGTTGTATGATTAGATTAAAAAGATTTGACAAAAATTATAAAAGTTTAGGATATGTATTACATTCTAAAAGAAAGAAAAGATTTTTGAAGAAATAATATTTTATAAGATTAGGTTAGATAGTATGTCCTAAGGATAGGATTTAGCAAACGAAAATAGGATTATTAGTTTTGGAATTCCTAGGAAATAAGGAACTCTTGAAAGATTAACATATTCACAAACAATAAATCCTAAAAGTTTTCAAAGAATTTTTATGAGAAAATGACAAAAATAGCCAATTACACTAATTGCATTACAAAAATAGCCAAAAAAAAATCGGGATTACATATTTAGCCACCCATTTCGCAGATGAGAAGGTCCCATCTGCGAAATGGGCTTCTCATCTGCGAAAGTACAAGTGCCTAAAGCACAGTTGTGCTTTAGGCACTTGTACTTTCGCAGATGAGAATTTTTTTTTTTTTTTTAAATTTTTTCGGTATAAATAGGGGTAATTTCGCAGATGGAATAGGTCCCATCTGCGAAATCCTCTGATCCTATCTGCGAAATGATGCAATTTTTTTTATTTTTTTATTATTTTTTTTTAAGGTTGACTACGAAATGAATTGGTTTGACTACGAAATGGGCTTTGCTATATAAAAACTTTTGTAGAAAAAATATCATTTTGGTTGTTATTTGGTTTGTGAAATACTCTCTATCTCTACAATTTGCTCAAAAAATGATTGAATATTTGGTTTGTCTTGTAACCGGTGGGAGATGGCAAGTTAATGGAACTAATCTGGAATACATATGTCCACAGGGAGGTATTTCTGAATTTGCTTTGATATTTTCTGAGTATATTAGTTATAGTGATTTTGTATCTATGGTAAGAAGCAAAATTGGTTTGTTAGACAAATATAGAATTAGTCTTCGTTTCCACCATCCTGAATTAAATTATTATATAGCTATAGTTGAAGACGTGGATGTTAGAATGTTGATAAACGTAATCAAATGTAGTGGAGGAAGGGTTGTGAAAGTGTTTGTGGTGGTTGATGAAGTTGAGGAGGTTAATGGGGGCGGTGAAATTGGAAACGAAGTTGTTAGTAATTTATGCAGTTTTAAAGGGAGCAACGATCCGATAGGTACTTTCAATACTCCTAGTGTACCTCAGTTTCACAGTGTTGCTGAAAATGTTAATGTTAGTTATTCACCTATTCAATATGTGGATCCCGAGAATTACAAGTATGTTGGTGATGATGATGTTGGTACATATCTTAATCATGTTGGTGGTCGTTGTGATGATGTTGCCGAACAAGAAGTTAAACTTATGAATAGGCGTGTGGTAGATAAAACTAAAAAGAAAAAAAATTCAACTCAAAAAAATGAAAAAAATCATGTTTACGGGCATTATGTTGATGTTGGTGATGTATGTTTAGATATAACCGAGCTACAAAGTAATTCCGATAGAGATGAGTTGGGTGATGAAGTTAAAGCTAAGTATCCCGATAACCTTTTTCACGGTATGCCCCCTGTACCAGCATGGCCAGTTGATAATAATGAAGATATCCCAACACAGATGGTAGACATTAATCTTCAAAAGATTCAATGTGAGAGTATATTTAAAAACAAAGAACTTTTAAAGCGGTGTATTGGTAAAAAATGTCTTCGAGAAGGTTTCCAGACGAGGACAAGTAGATCCACCAAATCAAGGTATGAAGCTGTGTGTGTTTCGAAAAATTGTTCTTGGTTACTAAGAGCAAAAGCAATTAAAAATACTGATGGACTTTTCCAAGTGAATAAATTTGTTGATGTACACACATGTTCTTCAACATTGTTGCAACCTAATCATCGACAAACAAACAAATATGTTTTGGGTGAATATGTTGCTGATGTTTTGGCTGAAGACTATAGTAGAGTTTATCGGGGAAAAGAAATTGTTAATGATATGAATGCTCAATTGAATATCAATATCTCATACCATCAGGCATGGCGTGCGAAGCAATATGCATTGTTGTCGTTAAGGGGTACGAAAGAGGATTCTTTTACCAAACTTCCGGCATATTGTCACAACTTGGCCAAACATAATCCGGGTACTGTCACACATATTAAAACAGATGCTGATGATCGGTTTGAGTTTTTGTACGTCGCACTCGGTTGCTCGGTTAGTATTATCATGTCCTAATTTTTTTTTAATATTTATTTTGGTGTATTTGAATAGATATACAATGTATTGTAGGTACGATCTTTTGTCAATTTTTGTAAGCCGACCCTAGTAGTAGATGGAGCTCACCTAAAGGGCGAGTTCAAAGGTACCATGCTACTTGCAGTTACTAAGGACGGACAAAATCAAATATTACCGGTTGCATATGGTATATGCAAAAATGAGTGTACTGATTCTTGGACATGGTTTTTTCAAAAACTACGTGATTGCATAGGAAATATGCAGGAGCTTACAATTATATCTGATAGGTATCCATCTATAGCAACATCCGTTGCCAACATTTTTCCTCACGCTCATCATGGAATATGTGGTGTCCATTTGTATTTCAACATAGTATCTAGATTCGGCAAGAGTAAGACAGTTAAAGGAATTTTTTGGGAGGCGTGTAGGGCGTACACAGTTGATGCTTTTGATGTTGCCATGGATGTTATGAAAAAGACAAAAGAACCAGTATGGGAGTACTTAAAAAGTATAAATCCAGAAACCTGGTCAAGGGCACATTTTAAAGGGAACCGATACAATCTTATGTCGTCCAACAGTGCGGAGTCTATAAATGCATTATCTAGGCACGCACGTAAGGTGCCAATACTTATGTTGATTGATTTTTTTCGTGCTACAATGCAACAATGGTGGTTTCAAAGACGTAACTTTGCAGGTATTACGTAAATTTGTAATATTAATGTTTTATTAGTTTCGATGTTATTGATTTTAACTTCTTCATTTTGGCTGTTTTTTTAGCGGAAGCAACAACAACACTTACCCCTTGGGCGGATGAAGTTGTAAAAGAAAACAAGAAAAATTTTACCAAATGGGATGTTCGCATGATCTCAAATACGAAATGCGAGGTCAAAAAGGGGGCACAAAATGTGATTGTTGATTTTCAACATATGACATGTACATGTAGGCATTGGCAACTTGATGGGATACCTTGTGGTCATGTCATAAGATGTTTAACAGTGAACAATTACCAAGACTGCTCGAGGTTTGCATTAAATGCTTACTTTACCGAAACACTGAGGAAAACATATGAGGAATCAATAAACCCTCTGCCGAAGCCATCCGAATGGGAGATCCCCGATGATTTGATGATTGTTAAGCCACCTATAATGGATAAACGTCAGCCAGGCAGGCCAAGAAACACAGACCGCATTCCATCCCAAGGCGAGGGTCCAATTATAAAAGAGTGTTCTACATGTGGTCAACTAGGACACACGAGAAATAATTGTACTGGAAGGGCGTCTGGTAGCAGAGCAGGTCACATAATTTCTACTGCAGAAATGGCATATAATATTGGTGGTTCAGCGGGTTGCTCACAAACCCATAACGCTGATTTTGATATAAAACAACCTTGAAATTAAGAGTAATGACGAGTTGTTAGCTTATTATGTATTGTAATATTTTTATTAACTCTTACAAGACATTGCTATGCTTTCATATTTTAGTTAAGTTTGTTGATTATAACAATGAATGAAGCCTTTATATTATAAAATATAGTTTGCAGATTTATTTTAACAGTTACAACATGTTATTTAAAAAAAAACAACAAACGATCCTTTGGCAACCTAATATGTTTCATGATAATATTACAACAACTTTATAACTAATTTTTAAACTCAGGGAACTGCAACGGGTACTTCTCTTTCTCCATCGTTATATAGTCATCCCTAATTCTCATTTTGTCTTCGAAACGATCCTTTTTTACCATAATGTGTATCAACTGCTCATCCTTCTCAGCAAGCCGTTTTTCAGTCGTTTTGATTGCCTTCTTACTCTTTTTTATCCAATCTTTATGCTCTTTGATTTTGTTTTTATTGAGGTCAATCCATTCTTCAGCTTGTTTGCATTCCGAACCTATATCATTAGCAAGTTGAGTGAGAAGTCGGGATGACTCTTTGTCCTCTTCTTGTTGTGCTTCAGCCTTCTTTAATTCTTCAAAATTTTCATGTGACATATATGACCCGGCTGAAGAGGGTGTAAAAAAAGGGTCTACCGAATCACAGTAGTAACAATCTACTTCGTTGCATGAGCAAATTTCGAATTTGTGTGAGGAACTCATAATAAAATCGATGTTGTATTAAACTGGAGCAATAAGTGGTATTTATACATACTAGACAGTAATGAGAAGTCCAACTTTGAAATGACTAGACAGTAATGACAAGTCACTGTAGTAACCTGCACATCCCAGTGGATCCCTTAAGTGACAAGAGATAAATGACAGTTTGACATGACAAAACACTGCATAAAGCTGAAATTCGTAGTCCAAATATAACCATTTCGTAGTCAAAGTATTATTTCATAGTCTATTTATTTATATAAATAGATGTTTAAGATCTATAAACCAAACACCCAAATCACCTAAACGAAACGAATTCCCATTATTAGAAATGTCGTCGAATGTAGCAAGTTCTTCGAATGAATTACCTGGTTCCAATTCTGAAAGGCCATGGACGACAAACGAGGTGTTAGTTCTAACACGGTGCTGGCTAAGTGTTAAGGATGGTGAACCGTTACTTGCTCCCCCGCATTGCCTAATTGGTGATGAATGGAGTCGCATCACATCTTTGTTTAACCATGAGATGGGAGAAGGGCAAAAAAGAGAAAAATCAGATGTTGTTACTAAGTGGACGGATGTAAAGGAGGAAGTGACATGGTTCAATCGAGCATGTAGTTATGCGAAACGTAACAATGTTCGTTGTCGTGACGAAGAAGAGTTCTTGGAAGTTGTTACAGAGTTTTACATCTTTGAGCATGAAGGCAGAGACTTCAAATATGAGGAAGTTTGGAAGGTTGTTAGAGATAAACAGTATTTCAAGTAGACCGCTCTAATTTGTGTTAAGAATAAGCCATGGACTTGTGTTTTACGTTAATGCTTTGTTCGTATTATGTCGTTTTTTTCATGTAATTGTTGTGATGTTTTAATGGTTCATGGAATCTTGTTACTAATGTATTCTAATATATTTTGATAACTAATGCAATGGCCATTTATTAACTCAAGTTAATCATACGAGTTTCTCACATAATAAACTAAAATATATATATATATTAACTCAACTTAATCATACGAGTTTCTCACATACTAAACTAAAATATATTTTAAACATATGAAATACATACGAATTACATACGAAATACATGAAAATAACCTAGTACTCACATAATAAACTAAAATAGATTTTAAACAAACGAAATACATACGAAATACATAAGAAATACATGAAAATAACCTAGTACATGAAAATAACCTAGTACTGAAATAATAAACTAAAATAGATTTTAAACAAACGGGATATATTTCAAAATATTCCAAGGGGCTTCAAACTGGAATTCCAACCCGTTACTTAATGACTTGTATTCCTCCTTAGCAGCTTCCAAGATGACATCCTCAGTAGCATTTAGACGGGCGTCGTCAATTTTGGTATAAAGATCGTTGAATAATAGAACTTCGGTTTTCATTTCATACCATCTTGCTAAGATGTCTAGTTCTTCACGATCGTTTCTTGTAGCCATTCGGTTTGCAGCATTGAAAATATTTGTTAGACGGCTCCAAAACATTGGATCATTCAACTTGCTTGTCTCGTACACATGAATATAAGCATGTGTAAGAACCAAGAACTCTTCATTGCTCCATGATATAGAAGTCATTTGGATTGAAACAAAGAGGGTAGAATCTAAAAAACAATATTTGAACAACTATATTGGTTAATTTAATAACGTTTTGCGTGTAACTTAGGGTCAATTTATAGTAGTTTCTACACAAAATCGCAGTTCAAACTTCTAATATGTCTGCAATTCATAATCAAAATTAACTGACGAATGCAGTGTACTATACTTATAACACAACAGATCACTGTTCGAGTTGACAATTCATCCCCAGTTGAATGACAACACAATACATTGTTGTTTGAGTTGACAACTCATTGCACCAGGAAAGTAAGGAGTCGTTATAAATAGATTTCAATATCCGTTGTAATTGTATTATATTACTTCCCTCCTTGCAATTATGGACTCACCACATATATGGAGGAACGCAGAGGAGGTCGCTTTGGTTCAAGCTTGGATTACAACTGTAGAGGTGGATTTTCCACCGGGTCCCCCACAAGTTCGTGCTGGATCATTTTGGTCTCGTGTCTGTCATTTGTTTCACCATTTAATGAACCGCACTCAATATCGAAGAAGAAGAGATGTCAAAGCGAAGTTTCTGGATATGAAAATGAAGGTGAAACAATTTCAACGTATTTATAACGAGTTGGATAACGAACATGCAAATACGGATGAAGACATTCTACGGCAGGTGGCTTTGGAACTATACCGCTTTCAATACGATGGTAGCGAGTTTACCCACTTAGATGCATGGAATGTTTTAAAGAATGTCCCTTATTTTTAATATGCATGTTGGTTAAGTTAATTGTTTTTCGTTATTTAAGTTGTTTTTTGTTGTATGTTTCTAGTCGTTACTATTTAATAAACATCCATTTCTTTTAATGTATGTTGTTCCCTCAATAGCCAATATTTAGAAAGCAATAAAATAAAAGCGGGGTACATAAATAACTAACACATAATACGACATAAAAAATAAACTGGGTACATGGATAACTAATACGTAACACAGCAGTAAAATAAAAACGGAGTACATAAAAAACTAATACATAATACTACATAAAACATAAATGTGCTACATGAATAACTACTGCATTGAGGGAGGTAACAGGACCACCGTTTCATTTGGTATTTCCCAATGCTCATATGATGGTATACCATTCACCAACTCAGATCCATATGCAACTCGATACACATAATTAGTGAACTTGTATTCAACCATTCTCTGAATGGACTCAGATGTACGGGTTCTTAGACATGCTATAGCGTGGCCACATGGTATACCGCTTTTTTGCCATTTACCACAACTACATACCTTTCGTTCAAGTTGTACGTTGCTGGTGGCAAAAGTGTCATGGACTTCAAATGTATCCCCATACAAACGTTTTGCATTACAATTGTAAGACTTGCTGAGACTTTTTTGAACCTTACTCTCAACGTAAGGGGTCAACCCACCAGACAACCTCCCTGTAAAATTTGATATTTTAATAAAAATAGCAGCACAATAAAAAAAAACAAAATATAACAATCTCCCTTACCAGCCAGTTCGGCCGTTCAGCATACTTTGATTTTATCGACGTGGTGGTTAACTCAATTATCGTTGTTATAGGAAACTCACGTGAGGATATAATTTGCAAAATTTCAGGGACGTCAATCGATTTAACATTGTAACGTATTTTTGGGAAAAATGCTCTTGTCCATTTTGAAATCGGTATATCGTCAAGCCAGTAAATTGGACTCATAAGCAAGGTGCAGAAAGGTGGTTGCCTACATGTACTTTGCAACCTTTCGAAACACAAGTAAAAATCATCAACGCTATATGCATTGCATGACTTCCAAAACAACGATTCGACTTCCGTATTGTTATGTCCGATAGACTCACGTATCTTTCGAGCTATATCTTTAGGACAATATCCATGATAGGAATCCGGGTAGGCACTGTCAACACCAAAGTCTATGTTATCACACATGTTGCTTATGAAACCAACCTCTGTGTCCTCACCTAAACAATCTCTTAACCTCATCATGAACCATCTCCATGATTCTTCACACTGTAAGGTTCCCAAACCAAGTGCTAAGAGTAGTGGCTCATGATTTCCATCTAAAGCCACTGCGAAGTACATTGTTGTCAGAAAGCTCCCAAGAAGGGGTAAATAACCCACATATATCAGCGGTATCATGCACCTAAGGAAGGTACGAATCTACATAAAAACGAAGACATATTAGTGTTATGTAAGAACTAATCGACATAGATTACCATGAAATATTGTATAACTCAATAAAAGAAGTATGTTATACCACGCAACCTAAAGCCACAAAACAGAATTGAAAGCGGTTGTTATCGGTTTTCTTAATGGCTGTGAAGGTATTAGGATTTGTTCTTTGAAGGTTATGCAAGAAAATTGGTAGTTGAGAAAAGGTTCTTTGGCTGTGACTACTCATTTTCAATACCGATAATTGTGCTCTACAATGATCACACAAATGGAATTATAAATAGAAGATATTGTATCTCTACTGATCAAAATTCATAGTTTAACCCTTTAAATTCGTAGTTGAACGTTTTGAATTCATAGTCAAACCAGTTCATTTCATAGTCAAATTTCACTGACCGACATGACAATACTACAAAATGTACTTGTCTGCATTTCATAGTTGACCTTTTTGAATTCATAGTCAAACCAGTTCATTTCATAGTCAAATTTCACTGACCGACATGACAATACTACAGAATGTACTTGTCTGCATTCCATAGTTGAACTTTTATGAATTCATAGTCAAACCAGTTTATTTCATAGTCAAAAAGAATTGTCCGTAATATGATTTATTCTATAAATGGGTGTCACTCATTATGAAAAAATTTAACTGAGAAAGTAACTCCGATTTAAAAGAATAAGAAGGCTAATGGCATACTGCAATTGTGGAGGAGAACGTATCGTTAGGATTTGGGTACAGCTAAAAACCCAGGAAGATTGTTCTATGCTTGCCCGTATTTGGTATCATATTCTTACCATCATTCAAATTTAAACCCTCGTGTTTACATGACACAAATTAATTTTCTTACTGTGGATATTAAATTTAACAGGGACCAAAATGCGGGTTTATCAGTTGGGTTGATGAAGAGAAGGACCAATCTTCTATGGTAATAGCTAAAGTAGCTAACTCTAATAAGCTCTTTCAATCAGAAAATAAGAAGTTAAAGATAACGTTGGTTTGTAGTTGGGTGTTGTTCTTGGCAGTTCTTGTTTACAAGTTGTAAGCTTTTCAATATTTTTTTTATGGTTTTGAAGTTGTTAGGTCAATAAATTGTTGTATTTGTAACGTTAAAACAAATGTTGTGGTCGTTCTTATGTTTTGAATTTATTGATAAGTAATTAGTAGGTCATTAAATTGTTGTAATTGTCGTAACGTTATATTTTTTGTCATCCGTTGAGTAAACTCTAAAGATAAACTAATAATGAAATCCAACATTAATTTGTATATACATTTATATAATCCAACTACAGAGGAGCAAGACTAGACCCCCAAATAATTTTTGTCATCCGGAGACGGAACTCTAAAGCTGCGTTCTTTGGGTCAATAAGAACACGTATTGGTTGACCTGAAACCAATTGCTCCATAAACATACAAAGAAAAACACCGCAATCTCCCAAATGACTACTTTGTTGGGGAACGTTTTCTTCATAAATGAATTGCATATTCAATGGAATCCTTGGGATGTTCCTCCGCGCCCAATACTTAATCTTGTCCAAATAATTTGCCACCCGACGTTCAAATTTGGAAAAGATTCCTTCGGATTGGAATTTTTCATAAGCACCTCTACCAAGACTGTCATAAATATGCACTTCCATTGACGCTAATCGTAGTTCCCCAAATAGCCAATGATTAGGGGATGAATGAATCGGCAATAAGACCTGTATAAGGATCAGAAAATAAAATTATGTTTATTTACATCACAATACAAAAACATCACAATACAAAAACATAACAAAAAAACGATATTATTTTCAATATAAACTATTAAGTTTACCGTATCAACATCCCACCAAGCAACCATGAAGTTAGGGTATGTAGCAATACCAGCCATAAACGCCCTCCAGTCCTGTCCTTCTTCCAAAGCATGAGAAACAAAAAAATTTGGAGGCATTATTGTATGTCGGTCGCTCTCAAACCGTCTCTCCATCAAAAGTCGGTACCAAATGGTTATATGCTGCACACATGATACTTTTGTTATTGACTAAAAAACAATTAACTTTTAAAAGAATTAATTAACAATTTATTTACCGCTGACTCCAACCATCCGTCGTGTGTATGCCCAAACAATGAGCTCCAAAAATCTCTATCTAACACGAAATTAAACAAACGATGTTGCACATCGTATGAATGCAATACATAATTTTGGATGACATCCTCACCGCCTGCTACGTAAGGTTGCAGGCGCAACCTGGAGAAGTCATGAGCAACACCAAAAACTGGAGGAGGAACGGGGCTTGTTGATTTCATACCAATCTTCTTTTTTGTTCTTCTTTTTTGTTTCGGTGTCGTGTGCAACTAAAAACAATATTCAAATGTTTAAATGTATATCTTTCAGATAATTCACATAAACATAAAATCAACAGTTTATAAATAAAACGAATACCTCGGTGTAAGGAGTGCATAAAAATTGTGATGGTTTTCGACTCCTACGTTTATCGGGTGTAACTTCTTTGTCATCATCATCATCATGAAAATAATCTACATTTCCCATTATTATAAGTTCGTCTTCATCCGGCACATCATCATCAAATTTGTTCCCTGCATTGTCATTCCTCTCCTCCCACTCCTACATTAAAGATAATACTTTATACTTAATAACGAAATACACATAATTTAATAAGCAATAATATCTAAATAAACAAAATATTAATATTAATGTAACTATATAATAACCTCTTTAACTTCACTATAATCGTTTACATCACACACATCATCATCAAATTTGTTCCCCGCATACTGAGTACTCTCCTCCAACACCTACATTAAAATATAACTTTTTACTTAATAACAAAATACACTTTATTAAAAAGTAATTATTAAAATCGTAAAGGTAACATCTATAACAACCTTGTCGTCTTGAGTATCACCAAAAACATTTTGAGTTGTATTGTTTTTATTCATCACTTCATCTTGCACAACCTATATTTTCAAAAATAAAATATGAACACAGGTATTCATATATGTTAATAAAATTTAATAAATAATGTAGCGTATAACTAACCTGTTCATCATAATTTATTTGTGACACTGTCGGTTCCTCAAAAATAATGTCGTTCCAAAATTGTCCATTATTCACTTCTTCAAAAAAAACCTCTGTAGGTTTTTGTTGATTCATAAACACATGCTGCTCCAGTGCATGTACCCGTTTCAACAACTCGTCTAGCTTGTGTTTCCCACTGCCCCGACCTCTACCATGAGAGCGACCACTGGACGACATACTAGACGAAAATTCGTCTTGTCTCCTAAAATGGTCCCGTACTGGAGATGGAACTGCTTTCCCTTCACCATATACATACTCTTGAAATGACATATAATAAAAAGATGTCATCTCACCATCACCCGGTAACATGTTTTGTCTTGGTGGTAGCCCCTCCTAAAAAATTAAACATATTAAAAATGCATATAAAACTATAATAATCAACTTTATTAATAATAAACGAAATATTTTTAAACCTGCATCTTTGACCAAATCTTGTTCACGTCAACCCATTTCAATTTTTTTGTTCCGCTCCATCTTTTCATCCGAGGCAAGTCTTTATTTTTCTCAATGCGAATCCACATGCACGAACAGCCGGAATCATCTCATATATCCATATCTACAATTTTGTACAATAACAGTAATAAAAGTTAAAATTAAAATAAAAAATATAACAATAAAACAATTTAAATATAAGAAAATTTTTATACCCTAATTGGAGCCGTAAATCCTGAGACGGAATACTTTAAAGTTTGACCACGCTGAGGAAGTGATAAATAATGATGTATCTTATTCCACGTATCCTCAAGGTCAACAAAAGTAAAATCCCATAGATAGCTACCCCAAGAGAAGCTAACAAAACAAAAAAAAAAAAACAAAATTGATTATTATATAAATTATAACTTTAATAAAATAGAACTTTTAACGTAAAGAAAATATACCTATTCCAGAGATCCAAATTCTCAGCCAAAAAAAACCAATCTTGTGGCACCCGATCGTTAACTTCTTTGCCCAAAAAACTTTCACACAAAATGTATATCAAACATACTCTAACTGCATCAAGGTCGTCAAGTGCTAAGAATGTTTGATTTAAAATTAAACTTTTCAGGTCGCCGATTTTCACCGAACTATTAGTATGGTCCGGAAATAGCCGTTCACGCAGTAAACATCTTTTTTTACTGCTTATTAATTTTTCCGACCATTTTCTCCCAATGTTTTTTGGATACTCCCCAAAATTGAAGCCGGTAATCAAACAAAACTCTTCCGGCCCATAAACCATTTTGGTATTGCCTACTCGAAAATATAAACGTTTTATTCCATCTGGAGATAAAACAGGGTCCGGCCGGATCTGATGAAGGAACATTTTATGAAACAATAAAGCGTCCCCTTGTAAACGAGGGACATCAATAAAATAGCCAAAGACGGTATTTCTGAAAATAGCACGTCGGGCATCATCTAAAACTTCAAAGACTTCCCATATGTTACCGCCAGAGCCTTTTAGGTTCGCAAAGGCTTTCGTATTCATTAAACTAAAATCATGCTGCAAAAAAAAACACAAAAACAAATTAGATAACTAAAAAATATTTTTTTTTTAAATATATGATTACGAACTGCAAATACTTTCTTAATTACTAATATATATATTTCCCCGATAAAAAACAATAACATACACATATATAAACAATTTTCCAAGTTATACAACAAATATATTTACGATAGAAAACAATATCATACATAATTATATAAATATTTTCAACTTGAACAAATTTTCAACTTAAACGACAAATATATAAACAATTTTTATCTTTCTAATTAAAACTAACATTATATAACCATATAAACAAAAAAATTTAAAAATAAAACGACAACCAAACTAACAATTTTGCAAGTTATACGACTACTTTATACAAATTTTTCAACTTATACGACAAATAAAAACAATTTCTAACAATATATATACGACAAATTTTCAACTTATACAAATGTTATACGACAAATATATATACAAACAACTATTTTGCAGTTTATATAAACAATTATAGGATAAAAATTTACAAGATTTCAGGTTATACAACAACTAAAAAAACTACAAAAATAACAAATTGTAAACATTATCTACGCAGTCTCTACTTGTCTCTACTTGCATTTAAACTTCAAGTATACTAAAAATATACTAAAACTATCAAACACAACAAAATTACCCTTTTTTAACACTAAATAATACAACAATTGATAAATAAAAAAAAAAAAAACTTTAAACATTAAAAGAGTTAAAATCTAACCATATTTGCGGGATTGTTGACATAATCTTCCATTTTCTTCAAAAACTAGCCAAAATTCCGAGAGAAGCCCAAAGTTAGAGAGAGTTTTTGTGTAGAGAATGGTGAAAATGAAAAAAAAAAAAAAAGTTTTTATACCTAAAAATCACCCATTTCACAGATGAGAAGGTCCCATCTGCGAAATGGGCATCTCATCTGCGAAAGTACAAGTGCCTGAAGCACAACTGTGCTTCAGGCACTTGTACTTTCGCAGATGAGATGCCCATTTCGCAGATGGGACCTTCTCATCTGCGAAATGGGTGGCTAAATATGTAATCCCGATTTTTTTTGGCTATTTTTGTAATGCAATTAGTGTAATTGGCTATTTTTGTCATTTTCTCAATTTTTATTGATATTTATAAAACATGTGAACTCACCAACATCAAGTAGACGTTTTCAAAAATTGCATGTGTTCCTAGGATGAAGGGAAGCTCAATGCAAGGAAGAGCAAGTTGCACGAAAATAGATAGGTTTTTAGTTTAGTCAATGTAATATATGTTATTAAGAAAACATAAATTTATGTTTTGGGATTGTACTGTAAGAGGTCAACCCTTTGCGCTTCCACCGTCAGTCGGGGGTGTGACAGGTAGGATCTTTTTTTCAGTCGTTTATGAGGATGTTTCTATTAACGATTGAGGTTTATATTTCGTTAGATCTACTGGTACTTCACCCTTTGGGTAAGGTTGTAAGGAAAACGCAATGAAGTAGATCCAGGGTTGGTTATGGGTTCTCTTGAGGGTATGTATTGTTGTAAGTTCATTAAATATTGTCGTGAAGGGTATATGTGTACTAAACAAGACAGCAAATGAGAACTTGGTTCGAATTATAGGAATGGTTTCTATGTGGGTTATAACCTTTGAATATGAGAAAGAGTACAACTGCCTGTCTCATTCGTTGGTTGTGTGCAACCATGTTTTCGTTTGATTTTGCGTTGGTAGCAGCCTGTACTGTGAAAGGAATTTTTCGTTATAGAAGGGTATGGCTCATGATGTATTTGGTTAGTGATTGAGAGGGATGTTGATTGGGTTCTTGCAAGTTGGTGAGTTGATGGTTAAGTATCTTTAGGCTCATGTAATGTTGGTTGTGAGTCCTCAAGACAGTGATAGAATAACGGTGAGATCGGTGTAGTACCATGAGATTATCGTTCTAGTTGCTAAAGCGTGTCACGATGTATCATGAACCAGTGGTTGTATGATTCCCATGGGTGGGAACCGGTAGTCATTTGATTGAGACTCTTAGGTCTCGAATCGTTGGTCTTATTCACATGTTTAGGTGTTAGCGCATTGTTGGGAGTCGGGAGACTCAATGACCAGCCGATTTGGATCATGTGGATAGTAAAATTTTGTTGGGAGTATTAATTGTGCATCAAAAGTCTCTTACTAAATGCTTTGATTATGAACCTGGTTTGCTTGCAGTCTTTCTATTAGGAGTTTGGTTACCAATTTTAGATATCGGTTCTGAAATCTCAATTCATGAAGATCGTCGTAAATGTATCGATTGTTTTGTCAGGTATATGTACACATTAGCTAATGAAGGGTTTGGATGCAACGTGAGATTATTGGAGTGGCCATCATTATACTCATAGGAGCAACGGGTTGGTGATGAATTTTTAGGAATTCAAGTGTGTACTTAAAGTTTTTGGGCACAACTTCGGATTTAGGATAAGATGAAATTCACGATCAGGATGTTTTGAGTATTCTTTTTGCATGGTTTGGTGGTGTTCCTAGTCATGGAACTAGGGGTAGGTATGACGATTGTATGATCATCAATCCCAGGGTATGGATGGTGGGTTCCAGGTTTCGGGGAGAATATTTCGGGAGATGGTTAGTGGTTGTAGTTTTGAGAGTTCCCAGTTTGAGTGGTTTTCTCGGGAAGTTGGGACATACAATTAGGGAGAGAAAGATAGTTGTTGTGCTTGAGTATTTTCAAGTTATTGGATTATTTGATGAAAATTGTGGGTTTCCGAGTGGTCTCTCGAGTTTTCTTTATAAGATGCCTTGATTTCGAAATGGTTAGAGGGAGCTTATGGAATATATTGGCATTGTTTCATAAATCCTAACCAAGACGGATTTCGAGGATGAAATCCAGTTTAAGTGGAGGAAATTTATAATATCCTATTTCGAGAAGTTTCTTATTTCAGGATTATGGACAATAAATATATCAAATTAAAGCCTTGGGCTTCAAGGGAATATGGTTTAGACCCTATTGGATGTTGATAATATAGGTTATTTGATCCAAGCCCTTAGTTTGTGTTTTAGAGTCAAAGGGTAAATGGGAAAAGTGATGTTTCAAACTTCTTTCATGAATTAAGGATTTTAGTTCGGTATGTTTTAAGTCAAAATTAATTAGATAGAATTTTGGTGTTATTCAATACCTTTCCGTGCATAAAAAGAACACCGAAACCAAAGATGAAACGAATAAGTTATGGTTGTTTAAAGTTAAAGTGAAAATTGGGGTTTTTTTGTCCTATGCAAGACGTAGGAAAGTTACGTAGGGCATAGCTACTACGCAAGGCATAGGCGAGTTATACAGGGCGTAGCTGGCTAAGTGTGGATCACGTTTCTAATATGCTACACATGTCATAACTTAGGTTACGCAGGGCTTAATCACGACATATGAAAACCCTAATTCTTCGGTTTTGATCCCTATTTAAGGGTTCTAACTTATAGGAAACCTCTCATGACCAACCTCCATCACCAAAGATCATTCCTTGAGAAACCCTAGCCTCCTCTCACCTTTTTGAGCCTTTGCACCATTTATGAGCTTATTTCTCCATTAGAAGGTGGAATCTTGAAGAATAAGGTTGTGGAAAGTGTATAGAAGAAGGGTTCAAGTATAGATCCAACAAGGTTACTTCATTCTTGGACCATTGTGACTAAAAAGCTTCAAACTTGCTCATTGGTTTCATAGATCTTGTTAATTGTCATTTTTGTCACTTTTTGGTCCCTTAAGCTTGTGTTTTGGGAGTTGAGGCAACTCCAACACCTTTTGAGCTATATAGAACACTCGTGGGACTTATTGGACTTGGAAAGTTGTGCTTTGGTGCTTGTTCATTAAGCCATGCAAAATTGCAAATTGTTTATCATTTTTGGGTCATTTTAGTGCATATAGTTCAGATCTTGAAAGTTTGTGACCTTGTTATGGATAAAGTTGGAAACTTTATCCATCTAAACATCATATTGATTCAGATCTGAAGGTTGGAGACTTGGACTTAATGAATTAAGTTGAGAAATATGCATTTTTTAGTCCCTTTGAGACATAAATGCTAGATCTTGGTTATTTGGACCATCCTAATGGATAAAGTTGAAAACTTTATCCATTATGAAGCTATTAGGAACCAAATTTGAGCTTTAAGTGAAATGTCTTAATGTATTAAGTGCTTAAAATGAAGTTTGGCAAGGGACGCCGTATATGAGGCGTAATCTGGGCACGCCCAGCGTTGCCTGATTCTTGCACATTTTCTGGATAGAACTCTCCGCCCTGCGTAGAGTAAGACGTACGTCGCGCGTAAGTCAACAAAAGGTTAAATATTGACTTTTTGACCAGTTTGACTTTTGGTCAACTGTGAGGGGTGAGGACCTAAAAGGGCAAAATGGTTTTTTGCCCACATGAGGATTTATCTTGGTATTTGGACTTGCTAAGTTGGAGTATTTATCTTAATTGCTAATTAGGGTTTGGTTTCGGATATGTTTAGTAAGAGAGACTTCAGCACCGACAACTCGTCTGTGAGATCTATTCTTTTACCGATCGAGGTGAGTTTTGTCACTATACTTGCATGTATGGTACTATGTGTATGCATGCTGACCAGTTGGGTCTTACTTGATATTTGTTATTATGTGTTATCCAAAGTTGTTGATAACTCACGGGTGTGCTGTTAGCCCACTGAGATTGTTGATAGTCTTCAGGGTTGCTGATAACCCACCGGACATACTGTTAGCCGATTGGGATTGTTGATAATCCCTAGGGTTGCTGATAACCATAGTTGTTTATTTTATTTTGTGATGTATGTGGTATTTCGGAGAACTCGTTAAGCTTTGTGCTTACGGTTTATCTCAGGTACTTCTAGTTTAAAAAGGAAGAGTCTGGCATGACCGCACGACATCTCCTGGATATCTAGTCTGCACTGAATGCTTCCAAATTACTTTGATGTTTTGAGAATATTTTGACTCTAATCGTCTTTTGGAACAATGAATGAATGATTTTGACTTATTTAAAATGAAATTTTTTTTCGATATTTTTGGGACGTTACAAAGTTTCCGATCAAAATTCTGTTGTAACTAATTTTGCAGAATAGTTGTGTATAAATGTTTATAAAGGTCAGTTAAAACCAAGGCAGTTGATGAAATATTACTGTAGATATATTGGCAATGAAATGTTTACTAGCTACATTATTTGATGCTAACACTATCTTCTTTCCTCACTAACATCATATGTGGACAACAGTTGGGAACTATCGCTTACGTATGAAGCATCGAAGTTTGATGATATCTCAAGTTTTTTTTGACATAAGCCTTAATTTTCTTCTTAAACCATATCATAAATGAAAATATTGCATTGGCCATAAGCCCATAGTAATTAATTAACCGTTCTTATTATTTAAAAAAAAAAAGCATATTGAAATCTTGAAATGAAATGTTTCTTTGGTTAAAATACTTCAAGGGGCTATCTATCGACCATCGGGTTGGGTGTCGTACTGTCTTTCTTTCTAAACTACTGTATCTCTTTGACAAAAAGGCTCCTCTGTATCTATTCTGCGTATTCTATTCTATATAGTCTATACTTTCCATTTTTGTTGTTCAGTCCAGAATTTACCCTTCTTGAAAATGTCAACTCTCCCTCTTCTCTCTCCCGCCAAATTGGCTCCAACGTCTCACAAACCCAGAAATCCTTCTACCAAAAGAACGCAATTGATTCAAACCCTAAAAAACCCCACTTTCGAACCTCTAAAGGACCGACTAATCCGTCTATCCAATGTGGGGCAGATTCAAGAAGCAATTTCAGTCCTTGATGTTATGACCCAACAACACCAGCTCACCCCAGACCTCACTACCTTCTCCGTCCTCCTTAAATCGTGCATCCGAACCCGAAATTTTGAACTTGGCAAGCTTGTTCACTCGAAACTCAACCAATCTGGAATAAAACTGGACGCAATTGTATTGAACTCGCTCATAAGCTTGTATTCCAAATGCGGGGATTGGGTTACTGCTAAAACTATATTTGATTCCATGGGTGATGATCGATTGAGGGATTTGGTTTCTTGGAGTGCCATGATATCTTGTTTCGCGCATAATGGATTCGAATTACAAGCGTTGCTGACTTTTATTGAGATGCTAAGGCACGGCGAAGCCCCAAATCAGTTTTGTTTCTCGGCCGCGATTCAAGCGTGTTGTAATGGAGAAAATGCTTGGATCGGAGAAGTGATTTTCGGGTTTGCTATTAAGACCGGATACTTTGAATCTCATGTTTGTGTTGGATGTGCTTTGCTTGATTTGTTTTCGAAGGGGTTTCACGACTTGGAGTCTGCAAAGAAAGTGTTCGATAAAATGTCTGAGAGAAATTCGGTTACGTGGACTTTATTGATCACTAGATATGCACAAATGGGACATCATGAAGATGCAATTCATTTGTTTTCAAGTATGCTATCATCTGGGTTTATGCCCGATCGGTTTACTTTAAGCAGTGTAGTGTCTGCCTGCGCTGAATTGGGATTCGTTTCCATTGGTCAGCAATTGCATTCGTGGGTGATTAAGTCAGATTTGTGTTCAGATGTCTACATCGGGTGTAGTCTCGTGGACATGTATTCAAAGTGTGCAACCACTGAACCAATGAAGGATGCTACAAAAGTTTTCGAACGAATGCCTAATCATAATGTGATGTCATGGACCGCAATCATTACAGGATATGCACAAAGTGGAGGTCTCGACACAGCCGCCATTCAACTCTACAAAAATATGATCACACAAGGTCATGTCTTCCCAAACCATTTCACCTTCTCCAGCCTTCTAAAAGCAAGCGGAAACCTTTCGAATCTTGAAATCGGTAAACAAATTCACACCCACACAGTGAAATCTGGTCTTGCATCCGTGAACTGTGTTGGGAATTCACTTATCACCATGTATGCTCGATCTGGTATCATGGAAGATGCCCAAAAGGCGTTTGAAGTTGTACTCGAGAAGAATTTGATCTCATACAACGCGATTGTAGATGGGTATGTTAAAA
This sequence comes from Lactuca serriola, assembly GCF_051521515.1. Classification (NCBI taxonomy): domain Eukaryota; kingdom Viridiplantae; phylum Streptophyta; class Magnoliopsida; order Asterales; family Asteraceae; genus Lactuca; species Lactuca serriola. Next base: position 235,882,667 of record NC_136409.1, on the reverse strand, counting down.
ACACGGATTCTCACGAAGCTTTCAAGATGTTTAATCAAATTGAGGAGACAAAAGGTACAGAGGCGGTTGATTCTTTCACATTTGCCAATCTTTTAAGTGCAGCAGCCAGTCTCGGTGCTCTTGGAAAGGGTGAGGAGATGCATGCACGGTTAATAAAGTCGGGATTTGATTCGAACCAAAGGGTATGTAACGCTTTGATCTCAATGTATTCAAGATGTGGGGACATTGAAGCAGCTTCACGGGTTTTTAGCAAAATGGAAGAACGGAATGTCATATCTTGGACTTCAATTATTACCGGTTTTGCAAAACATGGTTTTGCAAGAAATGCCCTGGAGAAGTTTGATGAAATGGTTAAAGCAGGCGTGAAGCCAAATGAAGTCACTTATGTTTCTGTTTTATCGGCTTGTAGTCACGTAGGAATGGTTGATGAGGGTCTAAAACACTTTGATTCCATGTACCATGAGCACAAGATTAACCCAAAGATGGAACATTATGCGTGTGTGGTTGACTTATTGGGAAGATCCGGTTTTCTTGAAAAAGCTCTCGACTTTATCAAGTCAATGCCTTTCAAGGCTGATGCTCTTGTATGGAGAACATTACTTGCAGCCTGTCAAGTTCATGGTGATGCAAAACTTGGAAAATTAGCTGCAAAAATGATTACAGAGCAGGATCCAGATGACCCATCTGCTTATATCTTGTTGTCTAACTTATATGCTTCAAAGGGTGAATGGGATTCGGTGGTTAAAATCCGGAAAACCATGAAAGAAAGGAACTTGATGAAGGAAGCAGGCTGCAGCTGGATAGAAGCTGAGAATCAATCACATAAATTCTATGTTGGGGACACGTGTCATCCTCGTGCCCATGAGATATACAAAGAGTTGGATGAATTGGTGATGGAGATAAAGAAACTGGGGTATGTTCCGGATACTGGTTTTGTTCTTCATGAACTGGATGAGAAAGAAAAAGAAGGATATTTGGTTCAGCATAGTGAGAAGATTGCTGTGGCGTTTGGGTTGATAAGTAGTACGTCAAAAACGAAACCGATAAGGGTGTTGAAGAATTTGAGGGTATGTGGAGATTGTCACACTGCAATGAAGTATATATCGGTGGCAAGGGGAAGAGAAATTGTGGTTAGGGATTCGAATAGATTTCATCATTTTAAGAATGGGTCATGTTCTTGCAACGACTATTGGTGATTACGAAATAGAAAAAGTAAATTGAGTGCATGGCGGAGTTTTTGTTGTATGTACATTCTAATTTCTAAGTTCTAAGTTCTAACAACTTGATATGAAGGGGTGAACTTTATATGGGGGTTGTTTGTGTTTGTTTCTTATTATTTGATTGTTGTAGTTAAATTAAATCATCTTTTTAGTACAAGGTTGTTAATATCGGAATCTTACCTAAGATCGTTTCACATTTTGCAAGATCGTGTTGTAAGGTCAAATCAGGACCGGAAAAACCTACCAAAATGAACTATTTCTAAATTTGTTTGCTAGGTCACATTGTACGTTTAGTTCCTAAGTCGGGTTATCCATCTGTGGAGTCCTTAAATGTTAAATTTGTTGCACGTTTGGTCCTTGTTATACCTAATAAGACTATATTGACCTTATTTATTTATTGTTTATTATTTATTATTTATTAAATAGATAAAATGTACAACCCCTTAAAGCTATATTACAACCACCAAACGTTACAGGTAAGACATGTGGAAGATATGATGAATAACCTATTGACCCATGTTTAAATCCTGATATTACTCAACCCTAGTGGCCATGGAAGTTCGCCTGCAGTAACTCCAGGGCATGAGGCAAAGCCTTATGGTTGCAGCGGAGGATTAGTCGGTGCGCGAAAGCGAGCCCAAAAACCCTCATTAGGGACCAAAAAACAATCACCAAACCTTATACATTTATTAGATCATAGCATCAGTGAGAGGTTGAGACCATTTCCTCCTTTCCTATGTCGCTTGTCCTCTCCTTCCTCTTTCTGTCACCGATAACCCACGCCACCACTTCACCTTCCGAATGTGCAACCTTCTACGCCACCACTTCACGTCCAGATCTGCCCTCTCGTTAGAAAAAGTGCACTGACAAAGGAGATGGTGGTGGTTTTTCGAAGGTGGTTACCGACAAGAAAGAAAACGAGAGTTGACTAGGATTTGGCGGCCAGAGCATTATTGCCATCGAGGTGTTGTATCTAGTTTTTTTTTTGGGAGGAAGTGCATGTCGGAGAAGACAAAGAAGATGGTGGTGGTTTTTCAAAGGTGAAATAGCCACGAAGTGGGTGAGGGTCAAGGGTGAAGGTGAGGGGAATGGGGCATTTGTTCATCTCCATTGTCAGCGACTCTATTGATGTCTATGGGTTTAATTTCAGGTTTGAATGGATGGAGGGTTTTTTTTAATGGATTGATTCTAGTTTTGCTTTCTGATTTGAATTTGTGGTTATGATTTATTGTTTGGATTCTTAGTTCAAATGAATTGATCAGTTTAACGAGACATTTTTTTTCCGGTAGTAGAGGTTGTGGTGATCTAGTCTGGTGTACACCACACTCCAACATATGCAGGATTATGGTGGCTTGTGAGCTAGTAGTGACGAGATTGTAATTAAGGGAAAGAGGCAGGAATTATGTGGGCTGCAATGGTGTGAGTTACTTGTGTTGGGTGGAATGACTGATGACGATATAGGTTACCGGTGATGCAGGTGTCAGGGATGTTTATAGTGGTTGAGAGAATTACTCTTAACGCTGCTTAGACTTTAGGGAAATTGATTTGCTTAATTTATTAATATATAAATCATAAATTTTATTACAAAGGAATTAATAAGAATATAACTGTCTTTTTAGGTAAAAAAAGAACTAAACGTACAATAAAAACATATAATAAAAACAAAACATGCAGCAAATTTGACATTTAAAACTCAAAAGAAACAAAACTTAGCTTAAAGACTAAACATGTAAGTAGCACAATGCCACAAAAAAAAAAGAGAAAATGACAAAAATAGCCATTTACATTAATTGCATTACAAAAACAGCCAAAAAAAATCGAAATTACAAAAATAGCCAGCGATTTCACAGATGAGAAGGTCCCATCTGCGAAATGACATTCTCATCTGCGAAAGTACAAGCACCTAAAGCACAGCTGTGCTTTAGGTGCTTGTACTTTCGCAGGTGGAATTAATTTTTTTTTTTTAATATTTTTGTTGTATATATAGGGGTAATTTCGCAGATGGAATAGGTCCATCTGCGAAATACTCTCACTCTATCTGCGAAATCGTGGTATTTTTTGTATTTTTTTTTAAGTTTGACTATGAAATGAATTGGTTTGACTACGAAATCATGTTGCTATATAAAAATTTTTGTAGAAAAAATATTTATTGGGGTCTTTTACAACCTTTTTTTTTTTTTTTTAAATAATCTTCAATATAATTTTTTTTAACACGGAATTCACGATAGCTAAACATCTTAACCAATTTTACTAAAACTTATTTGGTTTACCTTTGAAAAAAAAATATTTTTATTAGACGAAAATATTGCAAAAATTATGACTGAAAAAAATGCAATTTTCTTTTTTGAAAAAAAAAACTGCAAAATAATCAAGTCCGCAAATTGGTGGTCATATTGATTTAGGTAACGGATTTTAATAACAACCAAAATGATATTTTTTCTACAAAACTTTTTATATATCAACATGATTTCATAGTCAAACCAATTCATTTCATAGTCAAACTTAAAAAAAAAAAAATACAAAAAATACTACGATTTCGCAGATAGAGTGAGAGTATTTCGCAGATGGACCTATTCCATCTGCGAAATTACCCCTATATATACAACAAAAATATTTAAAAAAAAAATTAATTCCACCTGCGAAAGTACAAGCACCTAAAGCACAGCTGTGCTTTAGGTGCTTGTACTTTCGCAGATGAGAAGATCATTTCGCAGATGGGACCTTCTCATCTGTGAAATCGTTGGCTATTTTTGTAATTTCGATTTTTTTTGGCTATTTTTGTAATGCAATTAGTGTAAATGGCTATTTTTGTCATTTTTTAAAAAAAACACACACGTGTAATTTACTTTAATTTTAATTTGTTTTAACCTTAATAATTAATATGTATAAAAGTAAAATGGACCTACCACAACCTACTCTCACCCAAAATATGTTTTATTGTTATTAATTTTATATGTATAAAATTAAAATAAACCTACCACAACCACTCCAAGTCCCGATCAAAATATTTTTAAAGAATGTTTTTTAATTATGGAACAACAAATAACCTATATATTTTTCAAGATTCAACTATTTAAATCGTTTCTTAACCTTGAATTATATAAAGACATTTTATTATTTGTTAAGCTAAATCGATTCTTAATCTTTATTTTCCAAAAATTAAGTTGGTTTAAGATAAAACCTCAAAGGTTGAACCTAGAGAGATTATTATAAGTTTCTTGATACTGTAGATATCATGTTTCCAATCAATTAAAAAATTAACTCAAACAGAGCAAAGGCACCAATGTGTATCCATATTCATTTTTTTTTCCCTCTTGTTCCATATGTGAAAATGATGTTGCACATCAAAAAGACATCAATAGTTTTCGAGTTGCATCCCTTATGATGAATTATAATTTAATTGAAACTTTGATACGTTTTTGGGAAATAAATGGAATATTTATGGTGTTAGTCAAAAGTGATCAAAACTAACCAAAATGTTTTTGCCTAGCGGTAGGGAGTCAATATCAATTGAAAGGTCGTGGGTTCAAATCTCACATAAGATATAGATTCTAATTAGCAGTGTTGTAGAAATCGGCCTTGCCGGCCGATTAATCGGGGATTAGTTATTTGGTGGTCTAGAACCGATTACGATTAGGGGTGTTTGCCAGAAATTCGTCAATATCGGTCAAACTCAGTTTTGGTGATCTGTGGCGTTCCTTGGCGCTCCTAGGTGGGAAAAATTAAAAACTTCAAATATTTAAATTTTTAAATATAACACCAAAATTTCAAAATTTTATTTTTTCAAGTATTTAATTTTTTCAATATTATATAAATATTTCATATTTTCATAATTTGAAACGTTCAAATACTATTTTCTTAGAATATATTATGTTTTTAACGAGTTTTATTAATAACTTTATGTTTTTGATTAATCTCTAATTAATCTACATCTAGATCGATTAATCATTAACCCTAGTCTTCAGTCAACCGTAGGTCCTGCCAAACATTTTTTACAACATTAATAATTAGTAACTTGATTAGTTTATGTTTCAAAAAAAATCGAAGTTCAAATTTGCAATATTAAAAAAAAAAAAAAAAAAAAGCGAGCTAATAGTAAAAATTAGTGGAAAGCTTATGGGACTTTTGCGAACCATATCCTGTTTTGGCAAGGGCCGAAACCTTTACCAATTCGTCATTTAGCATTAATGTATCTGTGCACCCACCTCACGCCATTTCATCGACTCAAAGCACAATCCCCAAAAGCTGCGACCACATCGAGGGAGAGATTACCACTGTATCTCTGTGTGTGTATGTTTTTTAATCTCTTCTGTGTAACTGTGTTGCCTGAGAGTACGTTTCGGTTGACCACATTTACACAATCAACAAACTACTGACGTTATGTTTCAATTTCCCTGACTTGGACCTTTCATCTCTCATATAATCAATTATTTTTCTTATATTCATGTTTATATATTGCGGTAGATTAGAAAGTTTCTGGGTTTAAACTTTTTGTGGCTATAATTAGAATTTCTGTAAATCCCCCTCGTGTTGCCGCCCAAAAGTTTTCAATCCCTAGCTTATATATTGTTCCATTCACGTTCTCCAGGCCCTTGTAAGCTTGTTAAGAAATTACTTTTTGAACTTTTTTTTTGATCGAAATTCGAAAATTAGTTGTACTTTGGCAGTTCCAATCAAAAGTTAGTATTTTCACATGTACCTTTTCCTTTTTTTTTTTAATTAATTCTTTTATGTATTTATATTTTTCTTCCTGCTGCCAAGAATCTTGATCTTCAGCTTATATGTTACGCTGTTTTAGGTAAATGTACACGTCTTCGACTTATAGATTGATTTAATCACGTTATGTTGCTTGATCTGTTTACAGGTCTAATTAGAATCCACTTTGTGAAATGTTCTTGGTAAAGTAGATGATTGCTTTTACTTTAGAATGTCACAAAAGGAGGGAAAGGGGAATAGAATTGATGGTTTCTATACTAAAAAATTTTCAAAACAGAATATTGTGATTGCTGAATTTGATGTCCATGTGTCTTTGCAAGATTTCCCCCTTTAGTCTATCCTTTTTAGCCTTTGTTGTATTCTATATCTATCCTATTATAAAAGCTGTTGATTTCTATTGTTTCATGTTCATGTTGTCGTACCAGTAGCAACTTAAAGTGTAAGGTCCATATTTTGGTGTTAGAGGCTGAAACTGGAGAAGGAAAAGAGAATCTATGGAGGGAGACGCAGGGAGAGACTTGGAAGTCCAGAGAAGTTTGGATGGGAGGGTGAATGAACCATCTTGTTGCCTGAAAGCAAGAGCTTCCCCTGTTGATTCAGAGCTTGAAGCCAATTGTCATGCAACAGTTGTTTCTGGATGGTTCTCTGGTAATCATTTGAATAAACAGAATCATGAATCATGTGGTTACTGTTTGAGATGATCATCATTATCTTGTTAATTGCTGCAGATAAAGGTGGCAAAAGCATGTACTTTAACAACCCCATGTGGCCAGGTAATTTAAGCTAGGGTTCATATATGTTGAATATGCAACCTGAGTTTCCTTTTGTGTATAATAAATATCAGGAGAAGCGCATTCCTTGGAAGTAGAAAAGATTCTGTTCAAGGAAAAATCAGAGTACCAGGAGGTTGTAGTTTTTGAGGTATCACATGTCAACATGGATCAGCCCTAGACTCTAGTACTAAAACTAGAGAATCACATGTTAATATTTATATATATATATATATATATATATATATATATATATATATATATATATATATATATATATATATATATGCTGAAGTTGTTAAATTATTGATGTGTACAGTCTGCAACATATGGGAAAGTTCTTGTTCTTGATGGCATTCTTCAGCTGAGTGAGAAAGATGAATGTGCATATCAGGAAATGATTGCTCATCTTCCCCTTTGCTCCATTGAATCGCCAAAAAAGGTAACTTTAGCATCAAGATGAAGTTTGTGATCTCTTTATTTCCATGCTTATTGATATTGGATGGTGTGTTTGTATGCAGGTTCTGGTTGTGGGTGGCGGGGATGGTGGAGTTCTAAGGGAAATTGCTCGCCACAGATCTGTGGATTTAATCGATATATGTGAAATAGATAAGATGGTTATAGATGTGAGTATGTATGTATTTGGTGAAACTAAATCGATAAAATTTATTAACTGTAAGTAATTGATGTTTTGTTACATGCTCATTATATTATATATGTAATTGTAATTTTGTAGGTAAGTAAGAAGTATTTTCCTGAGTTAGCTGTTGGTTTTGAAGATCCTCGTGTTCATCTCCATGTCGCTGATGGTAATGTTTTTATTATTTATTACATTTATGTTTAAGTTTGAGATTTGATATTGTGGAATTTGGACAGCTGTTGAGTTTATCCGGAACACACCTGAAGGAAAGTATGATGCCATTATTGTTGATTCATCTGATCCTGTGGGTATGTTTTTTTTTGTTTTGCTTATGATGAATGAATATTCATACATGTATGGTGTGGAAAGTATGATGATGTAACATAACGTATGTAGGTCCTGCTCAAGAACTAGTGGAAAGGCCTTTTTTTGAGTCGATAGCAAGAGCATTAAGACCTGGAGGGGTACTTTGTAACATGGCAGAGAGTATGTGGCTCCACACTCATCTTATCCAGGACATGGTCACTGCATGTCGCGATATATTCAAGGGTTCTGTTCATTATGCATGGGCAACTGTACCTACATATCCCAGGTGTCTCTCATTATTCATTAAACCCTACTGCTACTGTGCTACATTGCTGCTGCTGTTAACAATAATTCTAGAAAGAAAAAAAAAACTGATTGATTGTTGATATTTCAGTGGTGTTATTGGATTCATATTGTGCTCAACGGATGGACCACCTGTAGATTTTAAGATTCCTGTAAACCCCATTGAGAAGGTAGAGGGAGCACTGGAGCACTGGAGAGAACTAAGGTTCTACAACTCTCAGGTTCCTAATTAACCTGCTATTTGCTATACACAGTTTAGTGAGTGTATGATGATATGTAACATGATTCATTTTTCTTTTTCTTTTTTTAATATTAAACAGATGCATCAAGCTGCCTTTGCCTTGCCTTCATTTGTGAAGAGGGAAGTTAGCTGTCTTTGAGGGTTGTTAGTCTTGTGTGGGCTTGAAATTGTGGTGTGGGTGCAAACCAAATTATGAGTATGGTGTAGGTATTTTAGTGGATATATATATATATATATATATATATATATATATATATATATATATATATATGCATGATGATATTGGGTGAAAATAATGGTATTCATGGGAGGGTTTGTCATTTGTCCTCTGTACGTGGTCATCAATCTTTGTTTTGTGCTTCCAGATAAATTGTGTGTGCGTGTTTATCTGTCATAAAAGTGAACTCGGATGTTATGTTTCCAAGAAAGTGGGTTTAGATTTGGGTGTTTTATAAAAACAATTTTGATCAGCATTTATCAAATGTTGAACAGAAATATATTATAATTTAGTACGTAAATTAACTACACATTACATCAACTGCATTAACCACCATCTATGCATTAAGATTTCTGGTTAACACACATGATGCTTTGGGGTTAAATGGTGCAAGGAGAACTTGTTACTAGTTATTTGAATTTCTGTAAGAGATCAAAATACAGTCAAATGATTCTTTAACATTTGTGCAACTCCCAACTTTAAACCATTAAACATATATACTTTCAACATCAAGCGAAGCATGAAGTTGCATCAATGGAGTGAATCCAACATAAGCTAATACAACTTTTTTGGCTATCACAATCAAGCAAGCATGCAGATGACAAGACATTTTTCTGAAAAGATACATTTACAATACAAGTAAAGAAGATGAAGATTTAAGAGACGAGGTTGGGTAATACGAGAGGTCTGACATCTGGCTTTACCTTGGCACAACTGCCTTTTAATATGGTATCTAAAGTCGCAATAGCTTCCAGAATATGCTTCCCTTTGTTCAACATTATACAAGTAGCCCTGTATAATAAATGACAACACAACATGGCTGAATACATGAGAAGAAAGAAATAATTGGGGCCTTGAATAAAAATAAATACACAAAACCTAACCTTGCTCCACATGCCACATCAGTTATTTCGGCTCTAGTAGGCACACCGGTTTTTACGAGCGACTCAAGTACCTGTGTTGCCCAAATAACAGGAACATGTGCTGCGCTGCATATCGATAGAATTTCCTCCTGAATATCCCCCATCATCTCCCACCCACACTCAACTGCAAGGTCTCCTCTAGCAATCATAACCCCCAAAGGATTTGATAACTTCATTGCCTCTAAAAGCAAGAGAGGCAAGTTCTTAAGCCCATCTTTCGTTTCAATCTTTAAAACAATTCCCAATCCGTCAAGTTTCCTTTTCTTAACTTCTTTCCCAAGCAGAATAATATCATCAACATCCCGAACAAATGAAACCCCAACAATGTCAGCATGGGCGCCAACAAAGTCAAGATCAACAATATCTTTGCAAGTCAAACCTTCATACTGAATTTTGCTCTCGGGGATGTTGATGGATTTCTCTGGGCCAAGTTTGGTGCCCCGCGGACCAGCACGGGTGATGGAAACAACTATTTCTGAAATACTCGTCCCTTTGATCACTCCCCATATTTTCCCATCATCAAAAGCAATCGGCTCTCCAGGTTTGACCGAGTCAAACAGATACCCAGAGGAACAAGTCACTCTAGGACTCCCACTACCAACCACGGAAGAAGTCAACTGTGGTTGTTGTTCAAAATCATCTCGTGTTATGACCAGCAGGTCTCCGACTCTCAATCTAACAAATGTCTCTGTAGGAGGGACATCCACCACAGATCCAAACAACGACCTTTTCTTGTTCCCTTTTAATTTTATATACAATTTTGTTCCATTCTCGACATAAGCGGTGTTTGTACAACCAGCCATGAATCCAACGCCACTAAAAACAGGGAATTTCTTTGAAATCTTGAGTGACCTTTGTTTGCCTCGAGCATCACGGAATCTAAGAGTATCGCCAACTTGTAGCTTTTCAAGAAGCTGCTGTCCGTCCACATACATGACCACATCTGGAGACACATGAGCAGGTGGCGAGCCAGCGCCTTTTTGTGCCACCCAAACCTGAGCAGCATTGATCACATTTCCAGACGCGTTCTTCTTTGGAGATATTTTCATGACACATGGACCGGATTTCATTCTACCTGTTCGCAGCTTTGGTCCAGCCAGATCCATGAGAATCCTACATGGTTTCTCAAGCATCTGAGAGTTTATTTTCACTCTTCTGATTGTCTCGCTCCAGACGCTTGGATCACCATGGGCACAGTTGATACGCACGGCCGTGGTCCCTGCCTTAAGAATATCAGTGATAAACGTTTCATTGGTTATGGCTTCTTCACCAAGTGTCACCATGATATGACTTCTTTTGTCTTCAACTGGACCGATAAGAAAATCCCGGTTAGAATTTACCCTTTTTCTCATCATACTTGCTGTCAACTGGTTGTTGAAATTTTCTGAAGATTTGGATTTTAGATTTTCCAACAGCTGGATTCCTGTGGAGAGGCCTGCAATCACATACGGATTGATTGTTTCCAAGTTCAGGAGGCCTACAGAAGAGAGCTCATCTTTTAGTTGGTCGACATCAAGGCTTTTAAGAGCCAAATAATGTATCAGGTTTGCAGCACTAACAGCATGTCGTCTGCAAGGAAAGTGATGTTACTGTTAGTGTTAGTACCCAAAGCACTGATGTTATTGCATCATTAACTTCTAGAAAACTAATGGCTTATAAATCACAATATAAATAGCGATACCTATGACATAGTTTTAGCCGGGAAGCATTCCACTGTTCCATTGCTAAAGCATGCATGTGAACAGCTTTTAATTTATCCAGAAGATTTCCCTGATTTCCCAAGATTTGAGCATGCTGCAAGTGATTGTCATCCAAGTATACTGAAGAAGCAATAATTTCCTTCTCTGAATCATTTTCTTCAGTAGACTTCCTACTACTCTCTGAAATGATGAGTGATTGATCATCAGCAGCATAAGCACCCACACTGCTTTCAGGTTCATCATTTCCATTTCTAGTAGCAGAGACGATATAGCTCAAAGGAAGTGCCCGTTTACGTCTCCTTAGAGGCTGAATAAATTTATCCTTAGAAACTAATAGTCCACATGACAAGTGCAGAGGTTTTTCATGTAAGTTTGAGGATGCCAACACCAATGCTTCAGCTGTGTAAGGGCCCTGGAAAAATTGGCCCAATAAAGAAGGCGTGTTAATTGGGGAATTCAAAGATAAAGTTTGAATTAATCATTATGCTTGAGTTGCTACTTACATAATTTGAGGCATGGTTGGTGACCGAGCTAAGTGAAGCCACACCAAACATCATCTATAAGATAATGTTTCAGCAAAAAGATGAGTATCCAAACACTTTTTTAAAAACAACTTACTCACTTTTTCCACCACAAAAGCTAATTCAAACACTTTTTCTAAAAACTCCTTTCCTCACCACCATGAGTCAATAAAGTCATTATGCCTAAAAGTCCTTTTGAAGTTCAAAATAAATCCCAAACACCCTCTGATAACATCACAATGAGAGTAAATGAGGCTATCATTCCAAATTAAAAATGTTGCACACCTCATTCTAAGGTCCTCGTATGATTTATCACTACGCTTATGTTCTCTATTTCAGTCTACATGTAAAACCAATGCAAACTAACATAGATTATCTCTACACATAGACGAGTATTGATTAACAGCTAAAAGTTGTTTTTTTTTTTTCATGATAGTAGAAGTTTCAAGAAAGAAAGGCCGACTTCTCTGGATCTTTGCATACTTAAAATGACCTATAATCGTCAAAAGGATAGCTTCATACAAGCAGGTCACATAATATAAATTTAATCTGTGAAGTTTGGGGGAAAAGATAAACTATAAATGAACACAATCACAAACTAAAAACAAAAGCCAAACTAAAACCAACCCCTGATATCCACAGATGAGAAATAAAACGACCGATTTGACCTAACTAAATTAACCCCATGGTGTCATGAATGTTAAACAACAAACAAGTGCTCATTTTCAAATCAATACATGCCGTGTAACAGGATGATCAAGGCGATAAACATGACGTAGGAAAGAATCGAACAATATATATATTATTTAAAAGTTTTTATTTTTTTTACCTTTTTGAATCTTGGTGACGGGCTGACGGCAAGGAATATTGGTGGTTGGAGATGGAGAATCTGTGGGAGAGAGGAAGCGAGAAGAAAGAAGAGTGTGGCCAACACGAGCTAGATTCAAACAGCTGGACTCTTTATATTTGCCAATCTTTTCATATTATCGACTATCGACCCTAATTTTCTTTTCCTTTTCGTCGTATTATAATTTATTTTTGGGAAAATGTTTGTGTAGCATAACGAACTTAGGTTATTAGTTGAATTTGATCATTTATGTTGTTCTGTGACCTAGGTCTTCTAAGTTTTACCGTATAAATTATCGTTAGTTTTTTTATTATTTTTTTCGTTAACAGTTATTCTAAATTATCCCTATGGTTTACCAGCATGGTGATCCGACACCACCCCGTTCACTTTCGGTAACCACCGCCATTCACCTCCGGCGGACTCCACCGTGCCAACCAAATGTGCAACATATCACAATTCCTTAAAATTTCAATTCATTTGACAAATTTAATTGATTTCAATAATATTCTTTGAACAAACCATTCAATGACAACGAATCAACTTTTGTTCAAAAAGATAGCGACAGATTCGTCCATAATTGTACCCGGTTTTATAATAATGAGATGCCTTACTGAAAACATAAAAGGGTTGTATACCTCTTCGGGCGAGTGTATATGAGATACATGCATGTCATTTAGAAGCTTCACATGTTTATCAAATGAATTGGCAAGGATAGAAACCAATATATTTAGCATATTTCTTCTTTGGAAGAAAATGACCGAAATGCCCCTTTTAGCAAAGTAACAGAGAATCTTTTTATGGTGTTCCATCAAACCTTGCATCGATCATCAAGATTGTTTTCAAATAACATCAACAGATAATGATAAATACGAACCTCAAATGTTACCTGATGAAGCATCCATTTGAAATTGATCGCAGCAGAACAACTGTTCTGGGATGAATAAGTAATCAAACCCATACTGTAAACCCTATTGAGGGTATTAAAATTTGATGAAAGATTTTGTCTCCTATTTTTTGGACCAAATATCTCGTCATTCAACCTTATATTCATATGATTGTTCAATAGGGATTCAAACCAACCGCTTCCTGATCTTTGCATCGACATAATGACAAACAAATGCATATGGTTTCTAGTAAACCGACAAAATAGGTATTTATATATTTATATACAGACCAAATTTTTTAGAAAAGAAGTATATATATAAAGATTATACCTGTTGTTGAAAGGTTTTGGTTTTGGGTAATGCAAGTAAATGATTGGAGGGTGATCAATGATATTATTATGATGGGATGTCTTGATTACTTGAAACTCTACATATTCCCTCATTTTTTCACTATGTAGATGATTTGAATACGTAGAATATGCATAAACATAGAACTGTTGCACATATTAACATCAACAACTTCAATCCCCACACATACTTTTTTGGACGTATGAGGATAATGGTATCCTGTTTATTCATGAAAATGATCAGCTGTCTTGATTGTCAAGTGTTAAAACAGTAAATAAATCTTCTATGATCAATAGTTAGGAGATGAAATAACCAAACTTACTAATCGGAACAATAAAGAAAGCATTGATCGAAATACCATTGTAATGAGAGCCAGGCAGTACCGTGTATATAAATTTTTACATTATCGACTTCTTAAATGTCTTCAATTGGTTTCCCACCTAAAATTAGGATTGTACTTGACAAGTTTGTTAAATTCATTGTTTGAGTTTTCTAAGTTGTTGAAAGATTAGATGATATCAATACTCATTCCAAGATAATAAATTAATGCATTGATTTGACCTTTTAACGGAGGTTTTAGTGGAAATTTGGTCTTCTAGCTACAAATCATTATTAACGTTCATGATATTGATTTTGATTTGTTAAAAGTTATTTTAGATATGACTTGTTTTATGTTCGTATGACTTGATCATTAGGCTTTTGGAAATATGTCATTGAGCACAGAAAATAGACAAAATGAGCGATGGATGGTTTTACACTTGGATATATGCATATGGAAAAAGTAAATTATCAATCACATAAAAGCTTCACAAAAGAACCTGAGACATATAATAGTCATCCTCGCCATCTTCGGGCCCATCGTTCTCCTTATCATTACCATCGATATGTTCATCTTAAACCATAGAGATCATTTGTGTAATTTAGAATAACTGGTTAATGGGGAATGATTAAAAACTAACGATAATTGATTAACTGACATGTAAAGTAAAAGTTAGATGGTCTATTGTGCAAAAAATATATAAATGGTCAAATCAGACCGAACACCTAAGTTCATTGTGCTACATTGAAAATTTCCCTTTATTTTTCTTACATCAACCTTTGCTTATACATATACACCATGTTGGGTGACAACAAAACAAATTAGGCACTTCAGAAAAATATCAAAAAACAAACTTCAGTGAAATCACAAAACTTCTAAAAAACGTAAATCAAAAGAACACAATATTTAACGTGGTTCAGTCAAGGTGACCTACATCCACAAGCGAACAAGAGAGAGAGAGAGAGAGGATTTATTAACTTTTTGGAACTATTACAAGCACTCAAAATTGTATCTCACTTTGAGCTCTCACGGAAATCTAACAATTTACAACGATGGGGATATGGTGTAACATTTTGATTTCCAAGTATTTCCTTTTTGTGTAACATCCCAAAAATTCAGATAAAATTTTCATTTTTAAATTCATTTCAATCATATGATAATCAGATCAAAACAGTCGAGAGTATATCATAGTAACATATTATCAGAGTACAAAATCCCAAAATCATGTGATTTGGAAAATCATAGGTGGATGCAGTGTGATCAGGTCGGGCCCTTCCCTTTCGAGTTGGAAGTACATGAAATATAAACTGAAAACTGTAAGCACAAAGCTTAGTGAGTTCCCCCAAAATACCTCATACCATACATACAAAGCAGTCAAACATATCTAGGTATTTTTCAACCAATTCGATCTCTTTCAACCGGTATTGGGTCTTTTTCACCCCCTTCGGTCTCTTTCAACCGGTACTGGTTCCATTTCACCCCCTTCGGTCTCTTTCAACTGATATCAGGTCTATTTCACCCCTAAAAATAGCATGCAATCAAAAACAGTAAGAGTCATAGAGACATCAAGCATATACATGCATAACATGTAATTGTCACGAAGACAATCATCATCTTACAAACATAATATAGTGGCCCGACATTGGTGCCTTCGATCCACAAGTATAGTGAAGGAAAATCACCTCTAACAAAATACAATTGAATCAACACTCAATCTGTTGCGAACACTGCTCCTCCCACTAAACATAGTCTAGAAACGACTCCAATAAATAACTAAGGCTTTATCCCATACCAATGGTCTACTCATCCTTCATCATATTAAGGGCAAAAGACCATTTTTCCCTTTTCCCTACAAGACCCAACTAATCCAAGCCCAAAACCCTAAATGGCCCAAGTCCCAAAATCGATCCAATGGGCCTCTAAGAGAACGCCTGGAATCCACTCAATGACGCTTGGTGTCTGAACGCCCAACGTTCTAACCCAAACGCCATGCGTAATCACTAAATCCCAAATCCTTAGCCAAGAACTTAATGGCTTAAGACCTAACGTTCAAACTTCAGATCCAATGCTAAAAGAACGTCTAAAGTTATAAACTTGCAAACTTTATGAATTTGCATGGATACAAAGAGCCCAACACCAAAATCTAACTTAAATCACACTCTAAAGTTCCAAAACTCTTGCATAGAAGAGTATTGAGGTCCAAGCTTACATTTTTATGATTCTAAACCCTCCAAAATGCTTGAAAGGATAGCCCAAACCTCTAGAGAATTCCAAACTCACAAAAGTCAAGTTCTTTGGACCAAAAAGAACATAAAACTACACCTAAGCAAGATCTAATAAAGAAGTCATCAAGATATGAACTTTATACCTCCGAAAGGTGCTCCAAGATGCCAAGAGTCCAAATCCAAAGGCTAGAGAGCAACACCAACACTCCAAAGATCTTCCTTCTCCACCAAGAACACTAAAATGATACCAAAATGTTACTCCAAGGCTTCAAAACACTCATACGCACTTACGATTTCGAAATGAGGGATATAAGGAATGGGGTTGGAGATAAGAAACGTTGTAAGGCTACAATGACCTTTGTAACGCCCGTAGATCAGGGCTAGTCAATTTAGAGACGATAAGCATCAAAAATGACTTTTTGATGGAAGATTATTTAGAAGGATTAATCTTAACCATGTTGTAGTATATGTCACAAGGTTTCCGTGCATATAAAGAACGCCAAAATTCGAGTTATAACGAAGAAGTTATGACCTGTCGAAGTTTCGCGACAGAACCGGCACGACCCAGCGCGACGTAAATAGTGAATTTAAGGTAGACAGGTATCTATCTTTAGTGATCTAAATGAGAATTGAAGATCTCATCGATAGTAGTGCAACGACGGAAAGACGGACGAAAACGGAGTTCAGATGAAGGAGTTATGAATTTCGAACGGAGTTTTCTTGTCTCGGCCTACTAAAGATAATATATAAGTAATATATTTATAATATATTAAAAATAAAGTCCAAATTAGCCAATGGAGTCTAAACGAGAGTTGTAGAGCATAATATCACCTTCGCGTCGATATAAAGAACGTCGAAAACGGAATTCGTATGCGAAAGTTATGAATTTCTGAAGTTCGGGGCGCGAAACCCCAAAACTGTCAGAGACCTCGACGTGGCAAGCAGTGCCACGACGTGGCAAGTCCTCTGACACCTCCGGGAGTCCCCCAGATGCAACTTGCGATGACGCATGCAGTGGCGACCAAGCCCACGACATGGAAAAAGGGTGTCACGACGTGGCAAGGGCCAAATTTGCCCTATAAATAGATTTGAAGGGCCAGCCGTTTAGGGTTGCTATTTTCTCTTCTCCCTCTCCCGTTTTACCTCGATTTGCGTGCAAGAAATATCTCGAAGCCACGGTATCCACCCCGAGACCCGAAGCGAGTCCCGAAGCCCCGAAGATCCCGAGAAGAAAAGAGTTTCCGAGCCGAAGCTCTGCCCATGAGAAACCCGGTGTGTGAAGATATCCCGGTTTCACCGAAGAATACTATTTGAAGAGTCGTAGTGTTGTCCGATCATCTTCTGATCAAGTGAGTGTATAGTCACTTTCATCTTACACATAGATATGAAGTATTTTATAAAATACATGTTATGTGTATATATATTGTTGTTTATATGTGTGAGTGTGTGGTTATTTTCTTCTAACATAAAGATATGAAGTATTTGCTATGAAATACATGTTATGTGTTTATATAGTGGTCTTGATTTGAAGGGGTACCTAATCTCTTTCAAATGCACAATTTTATAAAAGTATCGATTTAACGTACTAAGTATATGTGTTATGTGAGTGTATCGATGTTATCTTCTAATCTCATAGATATGATTTATTCTCCATGAAATATGTGTTATGTTTATGTGCCTCATCTTTTATCTGGAATGTGTTTTGAACGAACATACTATACAGGTTTTAAACTATGTCTAAAAATGTATATTTTATCTAATAAAATGTTGGGTAGAACATGGGTAGATAGTTGTCTTCTGATAAAAGGATGAGAGGCCTCGATGTCATTGCAATCCAGTCATCTAGCGGAATTTAGATGACGACCACGGACTTTTCTAGACAGTCCAGTGGAACGCTAGCAGGCTCATAACATGTAGGTGTTAATGAACTTGGGTGTTCATTCGCTGTATTCCATCCCCCTCATGGTTGCCTTATTTGACTTATATTGCTGAGGAACCCCCAAAGCATGTGTTGTCGCCCCGATGAAATATTCTTAGACTAGGTCCCTTGTGTTAGTTGTCTTAGGGATGTAAAGTGAGAATAACGGGAATGGGTAATTGGGTTATTATTGGTTGATGAAATTAAATTAATTATTTATTGTGGATTGAAAACTCTATATGCTCACCAGGCTCCCAAGGGTGACCCACTCAGTTTTCTTTGCATTACAGGTAATGGCACAAGGGTATAAGTTGGTGGACTTGACGAGAGAATTTGGATTATAGATCAGTAGTTATAAATAACTGTTGTAAGGTCTAATTTATATTGTTTATGCTTTTGGTCTGTATCGGAACATGACATCCCGAGGTTTTATTATTTAATGAAAATACATTCTCTTTGAGAAATGTTTTGATAAATGGTTATCATATTTTATTTTGGGAACAAATTCCACAACCGTTTTCTTAAAACGATCACTCTGATTTATAAAACAAAGCATAAACAAATCGGTCTTTTCTGGCCGTGAAATTGGGGATGTCACAACCTTTAAATAGGGTGCAAACCCTAAAAATTAGGGTTTGTCCTCTGTGTGCGAACGTTTGGCGTCCACAAACTTACGTCTGGCGTTTGGGACCAAAATGAAAAGTTAGTACAAAGCAAGGCCGCCAATGCAAATACCTAGAATCTGGCGTTACAAATCTCCCCCACTTGAATCAGACTTCGTCCTCGAAGTTCGCTGCTGCAAATAAGCCTGGGTAGTGCTCCCTCATCTCATCCTCTGGCTCCCATGTTTATTCAAAGCACTTTCGATACAACCATTGCACCTTCACCAGGTTCACCACCTTATTACTCAAAGTCTTGGTCTTCCTGTCGAGGATCGCTACCGATCTCTCAATGTAGTTCAGGCGATCATCCACCTGGATATCCTTCAATGGAACCACTGTGGAATCATCAACCAAACACTTCCACGACTGAGAGACGTGAAAAGTACTGTGAATTTGACTGAGTTCCTCCAGGAGATCCAAACGGTATGCCACCCAACCCACCTGAGCTTCAACCCTTAAAGGACCAATATACCTGGGGCCTAGTGTACCCCTCTTCCTGAACCGGATGACACATTTCCAAGGTGACACCTTTAGAAGTACCATATCCCCGACCTGGAACTCCAAGTCTGACCGGCGTCTATCTGCGTAGCTTTTCTGCCGACTCTGTGCTGTCTGAAGTCTACCATGAACTTGTTGATCTCAGTCATCTTGAGTACCACCTCGGTACTCCCCATGACTCACTGACCAACCTCGCCTTAACATATCGGGGTCCTACACTTCCTCCCGTAGAGCATCTCAAAAGGAGGTCAATCAATGTTGGTGTGATTACTTTTGTTATAAGAAAACTCCACCAAAGGAAGGTAGGTATCCCAACTCCCACCGAAACACAATACACAAGCCCGAAACCTATCCTCCTAAGTCTAGATAGTCCAATCACTCTAACCACCAGTCTGTGGGTGAAAAGTCATGCTGAAGTGTAGATGAGTACCCAACTCCTTGTGAAATCTCTTCCAGAACCTGAAAGTGAATCGAGATTCCCTATCGGAGACCACAAAAACCGACACCTTATGGCGTGGCACAATATCCCGAATGTATATGTCTGCCAGATACTCTACTGGATTGTAACATCCCCCTCTGGCACGTATCACAATATTGTCCGCTTTGGAGAGGACTTCCCAGGGGGTCACCCATCCTGGTACTACTCCTGCCCGAGCACGCTTAACTGCAGAGTTCTTATGGGATCTGTTGCCCTCACGACTTTAAAACGCGTTGTAATAGGGAAGGTATCCACACCCCTTATAAGGAATGTTTAGTTCTCCTTCCCAGTCGATGTGGGATCAGATCTAACCCCCTTTCACCCCCCATTATAGGGTTCGACGTCCTCGTCGAACACATCGACCCATGCCCTAGCTCTGATACCATTTGTAACACCCCCCTCTGGCACGTATCACAATATTGTCCGCTTTGGGCCACTCGGCACGAGGACTTCCCAGGGGGTCACCCATCCTGGTACTACTCCCGCCCGAGCACGCTTAACTACAGAGTTCTTATGGGATCTGCTGCCCTCACGGCTTTAAAACGCGTTGTGTTATGGAAGGTATCCACACCCCTTATAAGGAATGCTTAGTTCTCCTTCCCGGCCGATGTGGGATCAGATTTAACCCACTTTCACCCCCCATTATAGGGTTCGACGTCCCCGTCGAACACATCGACCCGTGCCCTGGCTCTGATACCATTTGTAACACCCCCCTCTGGCACGTATCACAATATTGTCCGCTTTGGGCCACTCGGCACGAGGACTTCCCAGGGGGTCACCCATCCTGGTACTACTCCCGCCCGAGCACGCTTAACTGCAGAGTTCTTATGGGATCTGCTGCCCTCACGAATTTAAAACGCGTTGTGATAGGAAAGGTATCCACACCCCTTATAAGGAATGCTTAGTTCTCCTTCCCAGCCGATGTGGGATCAGATCTAACTCACTTGTGGATCGGGATAAAATATGCACTCTTGGTCATTCGATCCACGATGACCCGTATCGAATCCACTCTGCGCGCCATCCAAGGCAATTTGGTGATAAAATCCATCGTAATCACTTCCTATTTCTAAACGGGAATATCTGACGGGTCCATTTTGCCGTGGGGTCTCGGCCTTGACTTTCCTGCAAGTCAAAAACCTCTCCACATGCCATGCCACATCCCATTTCATACATATAATCAGGCTGGAGATCTTTATACATCTTTGTCGCTTCGGGATGAATAAAGAATCTTGACTTATGCGCTTCTTACATCAAAATTTGTCATACACCACCCCAGTACGGAACCCACACCCTCCGATGAAGGGTCAATAACCCTCAACTATCATAATTGAAGGAAGCCACCTGACCACAATGTGTTCACTCTTCCGGTGCTCTTCCTTCATAGTCTCAATCTGAGCCTCTTTAATCTGATCTAATATCGGAGTAATCATTGTCATCCTCAAACATAAATCCCTTATCGGAGCCACGGCCACCTTGTGGCCGAGAGCATCGACCACCATGTTGGCCTTCTTCGGGGGATAAAGGATCTCACAATCATAATCCTTCACCACATCCAACCATATGCGCTGCCTTGTGTTCAGATTTGGCTGATTCATCAAACACCTTAGGCTTTTATGACCCGTGTAGATAGTATAGCGGACCCCATAGATGTAATGTCGTCAAATCTTGATGGCAAACACCACTGCCCCCAACTCCAAATCATATGTAGGGTAATTATAAGGCTTTAGATGCCTTGACACGTACGCAATCACATGACCCCGATGCATCAACACTGCACCTAACTTGTGATCAAAGCATCATAATATACCACAAAATTGTAACAACGTAAATTTTCAAAAGAAATTTTTGATTTAAAAACATATAAATCCTCATGACACGTTTTATTAAAATCTCATTTGTTCAATTCACAAAACATAACTCCATGTTTTAGTAATTAATAATCCAGGATCCTCATAACTCTTTCTCTGGTGTGTACAATCAACAGGTGTCGTCCCGCGATCCTGAGAACCTGAAACACATAACACATAACACGGTAAGCACAAAGCTTAGTGAGTTCCCCAAAATACCACATAAAACACATATTAGCCACTCGAGGCTATAACTCTATGGACCCTCTGGTCCTAACTCTGTATACTCTGGAACACACACACAACATAATTCACATAGAAATAATGTAGTGCATCATATCACATAAATAGCATACCAAATACTCTATCACATAACTATAATTACCACTCTAGGTATAGTATAGTGAGAAGACTCACCTGGAAAGCAGAAAGCAGCTATCCTCACACTTTAATCTCAAACTCGCCACCGCCTAACGCATAGGATGAATATCTCTTATAATAACTCTTTTTCACGACTCAGATCTCTTTATGTCTTGATTTTTATGCTTTTGGTCCCTTTTTGGGTTGGTTGATGAGTTAAGACGTATGAAGGGCTTATTCTTTTAGATCAGAGCATAATATGAGTTTCTTTTGCATAAAGGTGTAAACTTTATGGGGTTTATGGTCTCATGCATGCACTAAGTCATCCATTAAGTCCTCTTCAGCTTAATAGCTTCATTAAGCCATGCATGCATGTAAAGTTAGCAACTTTACATGATAAGCCATGTGAGGTAAGTCTTCTCACTGTATCCATGGATTGAAGGCACGAATGTCAGCTCATTATTGTGTTATTTAGGATGATAGTTGTTATGTAGCTTATATGAGTTTGTATGATGGGTTGAAATAAACCCCAAGGCGGGGCCCATTATCGTATGTTCGGGATGAAATAGACCCCAGGGTGGGGCCCACTAATGTATGATTAGGTTGAAAGATACCCCAGGGCAAGGCCGTAGGGCTGTGCCCATATATGTTGATCGGGTTGAAATACACCCAGGGGCGAGGCCCCATGGTTGGGCCCATATATGTATATTGGGTTGGAATATACCTCAGGGTTAAGCCCAGTTGTATGATTGGTATGTGGTACTTCAGGAAACTCATTTTGTGCTTATAGTATATGTTTATGGGTTCAGGTACTTTCGGTTCGAAAGGGAAGGATCCAACATGATGGCACAACATCCTCCCCTCATGATCCGCATTTTGAATAATTGTACTATGATATTTTGGATATTATATTTGGTGATGGTTTTTAAAACATTTAATGAATAAAATTGATAGTCCTTCAATGAAAAATTTTATCATTGTTTTTGGGTTGTTACAAGTACTATACATCTTACATTTGTTGTGAGATGGACTTTAAGATTGAAAAATGGTTGGGAAGCATATATTGCATCTTACTTATTGTGATTGATCTTGTTTTACCCTTTGTATATCGTGGGAATTATTTTGTCTTTTTTTCAAAACTAAAATGTTTTAAGGATCCTTTTTGGGCAGGTAAGACCCTTATTTTATGTTTTGTATAATAAACCTAATTTCTTCTATTTGTTTTGGATGTAATGGAAATATTGAATGTGAAATATTGATTTCTATCATGTTTTAGCTTGCATGAGCACTTAATTGTTTAACTACTTTATTTGGATTTTGATCATTAAAAGGTGTCACTCTAAGTACACCCAATTAGTAATGTTTATTCAACAACGAAGTTTATGTGGGAATTGTCATAAATGACAGTGTACGCTGTTAAAAGTTATATTTTTTCCCAAATTGACTATATATGTTTTTGTTGTTTTGAGAAGTACGAGTTTGTATATTTGTATATGAGTTGAGTGTTCACTCATACATTATCGGGATTGTACTCATTAGGCTCCCCATAACCTAACCCACTACGTTAGTAAATTTTGCAGGTTAGTAGATATTGTGCGAAGCTTAGAAGACTCATAAGCTTTGGATATTTAGAAGACGTTTGGTTTGTAATGTCTTATTAAACCTTTGTTTTGATATGTGTGGTGACACTCTCGCATGAAATGTTTTTATTAAACAACTAAATGTTTGAAAAATTATATTTGGGATTATTGTTTGCATTTGAACTCTGTAAATTATTTTGAATTAAACTTTGAGACCGTTTTTCCGTAACTAAAACTTTGAAAATATTTTTAAATATTTAATTAAAGGTTATTTCAAATAAGCCCATGTGAGGGGTGTTACAGTCCCATTTTAGTTAGGGTTACGTTTTGTATTTTGCTTATATAATATGGCTTATAGCTAGGGTTTCAATTGTATTATCGTTTTCAAGCTTATGAAAATACTTCGTCATGTCATGTCTTGTGTATGTAGGTCATATTGACCAACCACAATAAAAACCACATTAAATATTGTGTCTTTATATATGTGATTTATTCTCATTTATTCCTAACAACTTACTTTTAACAACCTTATTTAACTTCTTCCATAGTTGGCACTCGACTTGTTCCTCTAGGCATCTCTTTGACTATTGCATTTGAGGATGGGAATATATGGAGATTGATCAAAATTCAAAGGGACTATTTCAGAAATAGTTGTTCCCAGATATCCGTCAACATCCCTGTGAGCAAAATTCAATATGAAGGCTTGACTTTTAAAAACATTATTGATCTCGGCTTTTTTGGTACCGATGCATTCATTGTTGGGATTTCATTTGTTCGAGATGCTCATGAGTCATGATGTTATTAGGCAGGCTTTGGCAAGAACTCAAATTGACCAGTTGGGAATTGTTCTAATAGTTGGGACTAAATATGGGCTTATCAAACCCTTTAGGGGTTATGATTGCCACTTCTCTCGCATGATCCAAACACCTTTCTAAATCTTCTCAGGTTGTATTCTAGTGCTTGTACATATGTTTCAATAAAACATCATTTGTATAATTTCTTGAACATTTTAAAAGTATAATAAATGGTTAATGATGATTGATGCAGTTGTAGGTAGGGCTATGATAAAGAATCATTTAACTAATTTTTTTTCTTTTTATCTTTTACAACAATCGGAATAGCTATTAAGTTGTCATTGTACAACATACACTATAAACAAGCCCTAAAAAAGGTAAAGGCTATAATAAATTAAATAAATTAAAAAAAAAAAAAAAAAAAAAAAAAGGCACATGAGTAACATATATCATTTATCTTCGGAAGTGAAATCAGGCTCTGCAGGCTTCTGAAGCATCAATGGAGGCAGCTTGTCAGGAATCCTTGCTTTCCTTGCACCATTCCGCCTTAAAGCACGAAGGGCATTGGCTGCAAATCTTGATGCATAGATTGTAGCACCCAAACTGGGGGAACTCCCACTCCCACCACCACCTCCAGTCAAGGCGTTCTGCAGCCTATCCTCTTCTTCCCGGAGGGAATCTTCCAGTTTCTTCCTGCAACGCCGCCGCCATGCCGCCTGTATGAAACAAGCGGCCCACGTCCGCCATTGCTGGGAGTAGAATCTGAAAGTGTGGCGCAGCTGCTTACTGTGAAGTCTCCGGAACTGAGAAGCTACAAATTTGAGGTCATCTGCCATGAGAGCAAAGGCCTCGACTTCTTCAAGTGCTTGGACTGTTCTTGTGGAGATGGGGAGGTTTGATGATGTATGGGGATCCAAGGCCCATGTCAGCAGCTCTTCACCACAAAAATCACCCGCTCTCAGATAATCAGAGTTGAAGAAACCGGTCCTACCACCGTTTGTTGTAACTGTCAATAACTTCCCACGCATTACAAACAGCATCTCATCAACCGGGTCCCCTTCCCTCACTATATAACTATCTTCCGTATACAACACCGGTTTCAAACGGTCGCACATCGCATCCATCAACTGATCATCCATTTTTTCAAACATCGGCACCTGAAAAACCAAGCCATTATTAATTATAGATAAGATACCATTTGATTTGATTTTTTTTTTTATATTTTATAAAAAAAAAAAAAAAAGAACAACAAGTCACTCACCCTTTTTAGCAGTTTCAAACAAAGATGGCGCTTTATATCCCTTCTAAGGTCCTTGGGAAGGTTCCGGATCAAATTATCTTCATCAACACCTCTCGTTTCCTGCCATTTATATTGTTCGTATCTTCTGATTCGTTCCTTGAGAGGTTCCGGAAGCAACCGGTGGGACATCCACTGCTCTGCATCTCGTCTTTTCACCCTCATCTCCTCCAATCTTATTGTTGTAGATTGCAGGTATGTCTGTAATACAATAAAAGGTAGGGGTACTCACACCATTACATCTTCTTAAATTAGATGCCAAATCTTAAGTAACATATATTTATATATATGTAAAATATGAGTTACCAACCTGCATGTTTCCGATGAGAAACGAGAATAAAACCAAACCAGATATAGAAATGAACACCGCAAAGCAAATTTCCCACACAAAGGTGCTTGTTTGAAGGTTTTGACCGAGAGAACTGCAAGTTTGACCAAGAAAAAAAGTATCACATAGCGTGATTGATTGATGCGATGCCATGTGTGTTGGCAATAATAATAAACATCCAAAGAAATTGTTTTGAGATACCTAAGGTTTTGCAGACCCCACCAGAAACAGTAAAAAAACTTCTGTGGAAAATCAAGTGAGTTGACAACACCGGATTGAAGGGCAGGAAGAAAGATTCCAAAATCATAAGGAGGGTTTTCCATTTCTATTATGGGGCAGCTTGAATTCAAATACTCAACAGGATGCGATTGATTACCACAAGAAAACCAAGAACGGGAACAATTTGTTATATTTTTCCCGGTTGTATTTTTACACGCCTCTTCCCAGCAGGTTGTTTCACGTTCAACAGAAAACAAATACCAAAATGCCCCGAATACCTACAACCATCATCAAACACTCAAAAGGGTGTATATGTAATGTTTAGATAAAAGGCGATTGAAATCAAGTTATATTTATTTATTTATTTATTTATTTATTGCCACCTCTTACATGACTAGCGAGCATGTAAAGCAAGAGATTGAAAGCAGCTCCAGCCCATGCGGTTTCAGTAAGTATGCCAGAAGTTCTTGTGACCTCTTTATAAAGAGGATAGATTCGAAGCATCCTGGGGATATATTGGAACACAACAACAAACTTCAACATGTTTTTTGTATTCAAAGATCTTGACCCATGCATCTTCGGTATAACCAACCAAATCACAATCTGAGATTATAAACAAAAACTTGAATTCAGGTTCAGAGCATTCACAATCAGAAATATTTTTGATCCTCAGTCTCACCTGTGGCAATGGAAGAACCGCAAGAATGTCAACCAGAAAGTAAGAAGACATGTATCTCTTTGCAATCTCCCAAGAATTTTCAACAAGAACACCCCTACCAAATACCCGTGAAGAAGGAGCTATAAAACCAGTGCGAAACTGAAAGATGATATGAACGATGTAGAAGATGTCAGTGAAGGACCGCAACACACTGGCTGTGATCTGCAACTTCTTGTCCAGATCAAGGCACTTCTTGTCATCTATAACTATAGGAATATAAAAGAATAATGGATCTACAGAAACAGCAATCACACATGACAACACAAATATTTTGTTCCACTTCTGAAGGAATTTCCCTTGAGGGTTAAGTGTATTCTTCCAAGAACCAAGGCCTCTGCTCACGATTCTCTTGAAGGAATGGGATTCCATTGATCGTTTCAGGCTTTTAATCCCTCCCGAACCATGTTCTAGACCTTTCCGGAACATCTCAGAAACTGAACCCAATGCTGTTTTCAATCTCCCTGAAGAACCTCCACTGCTGCTATTTTCTGATCTCAAATCCTGAAACCTGGTCACATCATCATCATATATATATCAAATTTATGCACTACCATAACAAAAAATCAAAGGATGCGTTACAAGTCAAAAACAGTCTTATGTATTTTTTCTACACTACAAACCTCACAAACTTCTCAGGTCGAGGATTCATTGTTATAGATTATGCCTGAAGGAGTTCAAAATTGCAGCATCAACCTTTAAACTCTCATTAAATAAGGGGGCATCTTCAACTCCATAAATACAAAAAAAAAAAAAAAAAAAAAAAAAGCTTCTTTAAATTGATTCAGAATGCTGAAGGCGAACCACTGGAGATGAATATAAAATCCATTTCAGATCGCAATTATTTTTATGTATGTAAGAACCGGAAAACAATGATGAATCTAACGGCAAGTAGTACATACAACATATATATAGCGGAATTCTCTTTTCTACCCATAAATCAAACTTGCCCAAAAGGAAGCGTTTTGTACTTCAAACTAAAAGAGATTGATCTTCAACCAATTAGCAGTTCAAATCAAATGATGAAGATAAGTTGAAAAACAGGATGACGACCTAAGAAATTACAAGTTTCTTTTACAGTGGCAAAGTAAAGGGGCTACGGAATGAGAATCTCCCTGAAGGCATTGATCTTTGTTCGCTTATTACTAACTAAATAAGGCCGTGATCTAAGAAAGTCAATCTACTCTACATATAACTTAAGAAACAACTTAGACACGCCAGTACATAAGTTTCAAGTGTGATCTTACAGTTATTTGCAATTCAATCCAAATTAAGATAAACATCCCAATTCCCTTTTAGAAGGTCAAGAAACAGAAAGTAATAAAATTACCCCCAAATCAACAATACCCAGTACACCCAAGTCAAATTCAGACGTCTCAAACAAATTTAAGTGAGAAAGAGTAAGAACCAGAAACAAACAAGAAAGATGACTTCAATCAAACACAGAAAGTGGATTAATTATAAAAATCAATAGAGCAGAAAAGTCGTACAAGAACAGATGTTGAACAAGGTGTGAAGTCTGCGATGATGCACAAGAACCATACAACCAACAGATACGTTGATAGATTTCTGGGGGTTCGTTTTGTAATAAAATAAATTAAAATGCGATATGAGGTTGGGTTGAAGAGGAAGTTTCTTCGATATTTCTGAGTTTACCAAGTCTCGATGAGAGATGAGAGAGAAACAGAGGAGCGCGAGATATGGGTCGGAGAGAGAAAAAGATTACGAGTCCACGGGACGGGGGTAGGGTACAATCAGAGAGAGATGAGCGAAGATTATAAGGATGTGGGCCCCGCGATTCTTTTGGTCCTTGACATTTTCGCCCTTGCTTTCTGTCGTAGTCGTCATTTAGCCACCTCCATGAATTAATGACTTCCACTTCCACACTTCCACCTTACCTTCAAAGTTGAATAATGCAAGTACCATTTCATAATCGAATCTAATATACTTACTTGTTTTATATCACACCAAGTAAACCGTTTTGGATTTTGGGTTTGGGTCATAAATTTGTCGACATGGTTTAGCTGTTCACAGGATTTTATATGATTGGATTGAATTTTTTCAAATTATTTGGCTAGTTAGTTTGTTGAAGTTTTATATTCTAAATTATCAAATGATGAAATACAAAAAAACAATAAAATAAATACGCTAAATGGTTAACCTTAAAACTTTACAAGTATTGCAACCATCCTCTAACCTTGTCGTCCACTAATGCCACTTTTGAAGACACCAACCAAAGGTGACAACTACTCACATTTGATTGTTTTTATAATAATGCTATATAATATCGTTTTTTAGGATTGTCGAATTTATTAAGTTCGACTCTTTTGATCGATTGTGTAATGTATCATCAACTCAATTTGACAATTGTGAGAGTGATGCATTTTATTTTGGATCTTTTAAAATGTAAAATATGCAATCTGGTCATAGGACCATGTTGTATGAAAAATCATTTCTTCTCCATTTTGCCTACCGAATATTTTTGAGTAAATTACATGTTTGGTCCCAAACATTTCTGTTCCGTATCATTGTTGTCCAAGTATTAGAAATGTTGCAATGTTGGTCCATATTTGAACAAACTATCATGTTTGATCCCTTTTTCGCTCTCTAAAACAACTTTGGCATCTCCACTTTCACTCTCTAAAACCAATCACCTTGTGACTTTCCCTGATCCAAGTGTGAGTCATGTGCTTCCGGTAGTATATGCATCTACTACCTTTCACACCTACTCATACTCGTCCCAAGTATTGTCCCGCAGTCGACCAAGTCACCATACAAGAAAATCACATAATCAATCAACACATCAGATAGCAAAACTAGGGTTTATATTATTTCCTAAAACGATTACACAAAGGTTCAAGTTCACCCTATACTACGCCTCTAGCAGGCTACACCACATGTTACTTTTCATATCGTTACTTTATAACTTGATCTTTTGATATAAAATCCTCATTCCTGATTCCTTGCATTGCCATCTGCTTCATCAAGGATCATGTGGAATGCTTTTGGCTTTGGTGGTGCATTTGACCTTATAGCCTCTTCTCTTCTTGGGCAGTTTTGCTTGAAGTGCCCTTCTTTACCACACTTAAAGCAGACTTCTCTTTTGGTTGGGCATTTGTTGGCGTAATGACCAGTCTTCCCGCATTTAAAGCAGGTCATTTCTTTAGAGCATTCCCCAATGTGCTTCCTTTTGCACTTGTCACACCATTGTGCTCCTTCCTTGAGCTTCTTCGAATCAGACTTCGAAAATTTTCTCTTCTCATCGGACCTTGAAGATCCTTCCATCTTTCTTTTCTCGCCCACCTCGTTTCTCTCCAGACCCCTTTCCTTTAACTGGGTCTCCACATTTTTAGCTGCTCGGACTGCTGTCTTCAAAGTAGTTGCCATCTTGACCGTTGGGCCAAAGTCGGCAGGCAGTCCATTTGCAAACCTCTCAATTTTTGAGAGTTCGGTTGGCACTAAGTATGGAAATAACTTCATCTTTTCGGTAAATGCAGTAGCATAATCATCAATGCTCAATTTACCTTTCTTCATGTTCTGGAATTCATTGTTCAGATCAATCAGATCTATCTCTGAGCAGTACTGCATCTTTAACTGCTCCAGGAATGATTCCCAAGACATCTTCAGGGCTTCCCCTCGAGGCATCATATATGCCAGTAACTTCCACCAGCTCAAGACTCCGGTCTTCAGTTGTCTAACTGCAAAGACAGTCTTCTGTTTGTTGCTACAGTCGCAACTCTCAAACACCATCTCCATTTCGGAGATCCAGTCCATAATCTCAACAGGCTTTGGGCTTCCAGAAAGACTTGGCAGCTTGGCACCCAAGAAATTTTTATACATACGCCCATCCCTGTTTATTTCCCTTTCTGGGTCATTCCTTTCTACCACTGGTGGTTCTGCTCGTCCAACCGTCCCACTGTAGTTACCTCTCTCTGAATGCCCTCCATTCACTTCAGGCTCTTCCACTTGAAGTGACACTTCCTCACGATTCTGTTGGAGTAATCGCCTTGTCTCCTCCATTTAGCGATCCAACATCATCTGTATCATCGTTTGCACCCCAGCCATTGTCATTGGCTTTGGTGCTGCTGCTACAACAGGTGCTTACTCAACCACAGGTGGTTGATTCCTGTCTTCGTTCACATTTCCAACTCCACTTCTGGTTCTTACCATTTTTGATCTACACACCATATAAGGTGAATTCAGATCCTCAATCACGACAGATAATTAAATCATCCTTATTACTCCGAAACGTTTATATGCTAGTTCTAATATCGTAGTCGTACGCTTAGAATCCTAAACACATAAGGTTTCCAGATCCGGTCGGCAACAGACCATAGATCCGAACAAATAATAGCACCAATATAGCTATCACACAAAACATTTAACACATAAAAGCATTTTAGGCATCATTCCTAAAATAAACTAGTGCTCGTGTCAATTTAGGTGTACTACCTAACATATTTTAGACACACTCCTCACAATCATTACTTAGTATTCTAAGTTTAAGTCTAGAAATTTCCTACAAATTCCTAGTTCGCTTAAACTAATGCTCTGATACCAACTGTGACATCCCCATTTTCACGGCCAGAAAAGACCGATTTTGTTTATGTTTTGTTTTATAAAATCAGAGTAATCTTTTAAAGATAACGGTTGCGGAATTTGTTCCCAAAATAAAATATGATAACCATTTATCAAAACATTTCTCGAAAAGAATGTATTTTTATTAAATAATAAAACCTCGGGATGTCATGTTCGTTACAGACCAAAAGCATAAACAATATAAAATAGATCTTACAATAGTTATTTATAACTACTGATCTATAATCCCAAAATCTCTCGTCAAGTCCACCAACTTATACCCTTGTGCCATTACCTGTAATGAAAAGAAAACTGAGTGGGTCAGGCTTGGAAGCCTGGTGAGCATATAGGGTTTTCAACCCACAATAATATAATTATTATATTTAATCAACAAACAATCAACCCAATTACCCATCCCCATTATCTTCTTAAGGTTTTACCCTAAGAACCAACTATCCTTCATTCATTTATTCGTAAGGAATTGGCACGAATTCCATTGCTACAAAAGTTTATTTATCAAGTACTAAATCCATAGTTATCAGGCGCTAACTCCATAGTCACCAAGGTTCACTTAACAAGCGCTAACTCCATAGTCACCAAGGTTTACTCAACAAGCGCTAACTCCATAGTCGCCAAGGTTTACTCAACAATAGGCGCTAACTCCATAGTCACCAAGGTTCACTTAACAATAGGCGCTAAATCCATAGTCACCAAGGTTTAATCAACAAGCGCTAACTCCATAGTCGCCAAGGTTTACTCAACAATAGGCTCTAACTCCATAGTCGCCAAGGTTCATCAAATAGGCACGAAGTCACATCGTCGCCAAGTTTATACAATAGGCGCTAACTTTATAGTCACCAACTATTCCATCTACCTATGTTCTACCCAACAATTTTGTAGATATAAATACTTACACAGTTTAAATCATTTAACACCTGTATAAAACTCCAATTTGCATGCCCATCTCAAATAGACAAATAACATATAAACACATAGCACGTATTTCATAGCAAATACTTCATATTTATGTGTTAGAAGAAAGTAACTACACGCTCACACGTATAAACAACAATATACTTAATACACTCAACCCATACTTGTATTATTATCGTGTTTATGAAAGGTAGTATACACTCACTTGATCAGAAGATGATCGGACAGCACTACGACTTGCAGAAGTAGTATTCTTCGGTAGATCTGGAAGATCTCCACAAAAATCGAACTTTTCGCGGGCAGAGCTTCGGCTCGGGAATCGCACTTCTCGGGATCTTCGGGGCCTCGGGACTTGCTTCGTGGCTCGGGAATGATACCGGGGCTTCGGGATAATTCTTGCACGAAAAACGATGCAAAAACGCAAGAGGAAGAAGAGAAATGAGCAATTGAATCGGCTGCACTCGACTCCCTTTCATAGGGTCTGGATCTGCGATTTACGCGGGGCGTACACTTAGGTTACGCGGGGTGTAACCTGGATAAGCCCGGTGACTCCTCCCTTGGATAATATCGAAAATTTATATTTAAATTTAATTTCGTAAATATTTAATAAACTTCAAAAATTCATATCTTCCTCATACGAACTCCGTTTTCGACGTTCTTTATATCCACCCGTAGGTGAGACTACTATCTACAACTTTCGTTTAGACTCCGTCGGCTAATTTTGACTTTATTTTTATTATTTATTTTTAGTAAGCCGGGACAGGAAAACTCCGTTATAAAATCATAACTTCTTCATCCGACGTCCGTTTTCGCCTATCTTTTTATTGTTTTACTACAATTAATGAGATCTTCAATTCTCATTTAGATTGTTTTGGCTAAAAACTGCTCGGTCTCAAATCGAGCATTCGGGCTGCATACCGCTAAGTCGAAACTTAGAAAAATCATAACTTCCTCAAACGAAGTCAGATTTGGACGTTCTTTTTATGCACGCTCACGGTTTAACGTATTCTACGACTTTCATTTAGATTGCTAAGGCTAAATATCGCTCTAACGTAAATTCACTTTTTTTTACGTCGCGCTGTGTCGTGCCGGTTCTGTCGCGAAACTTCGACAGGTCATAACTTCTTCGTTATAACTCGGATTTCGGCGTTCTTTATATGTACGGAATCCTTGTAACATATACTACAACTTAGTTAAGATTATTCATTCTAATTAATCTTTCATCAAAAATTCATTTTTGACGCCTATCGTCTCTAAATTGACTAGCCCTGATCTACGGGCGTTACAACATGTCATGATTTCAAACCAATTCTTTAATAAAAATACATGTTTTATTTATAATATTTTAAGGTATACTAATTATAATTATATCCCAATATCAAAGGTAATACGAACATATTGATTTTTCAGCTTTCATTTGATATCTATATATAATTAATACGACTCATATAGTAGACTAAGTTTATAACATCCTAAAATTTGTATTCTATTTAATAAATGTTATTCTTGAATGTAAAATAATATTTGGGACTTTTTCAATATTAATTTAATTGGAAAAAAATCAAGTGATTTGTTTGATATATTTATTTCACATATTGAGTAGAAGGCCTACTTGTGTCATTTGCCATTTTTATGTGGCAAAAGCATGAAAATAGGAAAGTTTGATAAGCCCGATAAAGATAAACAAAAAGTTTCAAATCTTTTATAAGATATATTTTAGGATTTTGTGATTACATGGGAACTAAAGATTAACATTAAGATTAAGATTAAGATTCAAGATCGATAATCAAAGACTCTTGGTATTAAATAGAGTAAATTACACAAATAGTCTTTATGGTTTGAGATAATTTGTACGTTTGGTCTCTAATTTATTTATTTTTTACTCGGAAGGTCCTTACAGTCTGTTTTTGTTGCACGTTTGGTCCCTGTCTTACCTAAAAAAACTATTTTGTCCTTGATTTTTTTAATTTATTTAAATAAAGTGGGGTAGGTAAGATGAGGTGGTAGTTGAATCGATGGGATGAGATAAATTATTTTAGAGATATGATATATTTGTGTTAATGATAATAGTTGGTTTTGCAGGTTTGAGATATATATATTATTATCACATTGTGGGATTGAAATTCATATGTACTCACCAGGCTTGTAATATTTCGTTATGCTTATTTTCTGTATTGACGATGACATCCTAATGTTTTAATATAAATAAAAATACATTTCTTCGAAAATGTTTTGATAATAACATTATCATGTTTTTGGGAACAAATTTCGCAATGTTATTCCTCAAAAAAATACTTTGACTTTTAAATAAGCATAAACGAACCGGTCTTTTCTGATCGTGAAATTGGGGATGTCACAGTTGGTATCAGAGCATTAGTTTAAGCGAACTAGGAAATTTGTAGACTTAAACTTAGAATGTTAAGCAATAATTGTGATATGAGTGTCTGTTATATTTAGGAAATACGCCTAAATAGACACGAGTACTAGCTTATTTAGGGAAGATGCCTAAATTGCTTTTATGTGCTAAATAATTTATACTATAAGATGTCTTATATGCTTTATGATGCTATTGTTTGATCGGATGTATGCCTATTGTCGACCAAATCTAGAAATTTTATGTGTTCAGGTTTCTAAACGTTTAATTACGGTATTAGAACTGGCATGTAACTTTTCAGAGTAATAAAGAGGATTACACATCTAAACCTTCTCTATCTATATCCTCGTCTCGATATACTGAACGCCTGCTTCGGTGTACAAAACGTCATGGTGAAGACTCGTAGCGGACTAGGAAATATCAACGGAAGACGACAACCTGAGCATAAACATGTGATGGGCCATGCACCGGTCATTGCACCTGTACCCGAACCTATCACGTTGGAAGAAGTTCAGGTAATGATGTGAACCATGCTAGACTGAGCAAATGAAAGAAATAAGGAGGCTTATGATAGTGAATGATACATATTGGAAGATATCGTAAAGTAATACCTATAAAGTGGTACCTTGCCTTTAGAATACATCTGATAAAATAACAGTATGTCTAGAGGAGTACGGTACGTCTGAAGTACACCTTTAATTAGTGGGATGATAGAACTTTTGGTGTAAACCAAATAAGGCCCAAACAACCACCATACTCATCCTCAGCCTGAACAACCATAACCAATAAAACAAATAAGACGGGAACACATTGTTATGAACCATGGTGCCAAAACATACAATCTACCCTCAATCTGCTCCTTAGAATCGCCAAAATTTTTCCTCGATTCAAGTACAGATCTTGTGTTTTCAGTAGTGCGGGTCCAATACTACCTTCCACGCCTATCTGTACTTTCCTCAAGGATCGTTTCAAATTCTCTAAGTAACTACTCAATTCAGTACTCCAAGTACCTACTAAACAGCGCAACCAAGCCTGCTAACGCACTTCTAGACTCTCTTAGGTACCGACCTTACCCTGCCATCAGCTGCTGAAGAACTCTCAATAATGTCGGTTAACTACTTCATGAATACAGTCACATGCCATAAAGCATAGATAATCCTTCGAGTAACATACTCGACCCTTCAACGATTAGAATTAAACGAGAACTGTGCAATATAGTCTAATCCGTCACTCTGAGATTATTTAACCTTTGCAACAAGTGACTTAATATATTCACTTAAAAGTTAACTCAAATCATTAAGAGTTCTACAAAGCACAAAGCAAGCAACATTCATGCAGTAACTCTCCAAGCCACAGAACAAACAAAGGACATCCCCAAGCTCACTTACTACTAACTATGCTAGGAACTTCCCATCTCATCGTTGGTTGCCTTATGCATGAAAATTATATACAATATATGATCAAATAGATTGTCGAATAAAAGAATCTACCCTAAGTGTAACGACCATAAAAATGCAACCAATTTTAACTTTTCGAAAACAACTCGATTTCATTAAATTATTACAAAAAGGTTTTCAATACAATTAATTTGGAGTATTCCCAGAATCACATCACAACATAAACATGAGGAGCGGTACGATCACGTCTTCGCCTTGCCATAGTCTCCTGAAGAACCTGAAAAACATAAAACCACAACTGTAAGCCCGAAAGCTTAGTGAGATATCCCCCAAAATACCAACCACATATACCATACACGCATAACATGCCATATCATATCCGATCATAGAACAGCCATGCACTTCGGGTTTACTGTGTGACTGGTCCGCCGTACAGGCCAACAGTCCACCTGGTCCACCCTCCGAGTCTAGCCATATACATCGAGTCTGCAGTGTGATTGGTCCGCCCGCTCCGGGCCTTCAATCCACCTGGTCCACTCTCTGAGTCTACAGTATGACTGGTCCGCCCGCACCGAGCCTTCAATCGGCCTGGTCCACTCTCCGAGCCTCGGTACGTCTGGTCCGCCCTCTTGGGGCCTACAGCATATCCGAACCGCTCGCTGGGCCTTCGGGACAACCGGTCCGCCCTGGGTATCTTGGCCTACAACACAAAGCAGGATCCGCCTCAACCCAACCCCAGTCCAGTAACCATGTGCACATAAGCATACAATCATATAACAATTCACAGTCAACAAGCCGATCTAGCAGATCACATAACATATCATCATCCTAACCAAGATACCGACCTAACCGATCACTAGCATAGCACCACTCTACATAACAGGATACCGACCTTAACCAGGTCTCTAACATATACCATCCTAGCTACCAGGATGCAAACATATCAAAGCAATAACATAACAACAAATACCCGGATCTCAATCTGATAAAGGGCCGGCCTTGGTGCCTTAGACCCTGTTGATATAGTGAGGATAACTCACCTCGCACTGCCGAAACTCTGAACTGAAGAAGCAGATTCTCGAATCACCGACTCACCGAAAATCCCGAACTAGCCAACATAGCACAAATAATCATTAGGCTAAGCACAATACCCTTCCAAGGGTAAATTGACCATTTTACCCTTAACTCAATCTGACCCAACATTAGGTAAGCTCCCAAGCCCACCAATGGTCCAAAGTCCAGGAGTCCAAAGCAAAGCTCACTATTGGCCCAATTTACTAAATTAGGCCCACCCCACCAAATGGGCCTAAACTCATGATCCATAACAACCAATGGGCCCACAATACTCTGTCCATAATTTCCAGTCACGGCACAAAATCCAGCAGCCCAATAACAGCCCAAACTATAAGGCCCAAATTGAAAATGCCACAGGTGGGGTACGTTGAGCGTACCCTTCTTGGTACGCTGGGCGTACAACAATGCTCGCAATAAGGGATCGGGACACTGGTCCGCTACGTTGGGCGTACTCATAGGTTACGCGGGGCGTAACCTTACTGCTCAACAACATCACATAACGTCTTAATGGTTTAAGCTCTTAAGCCCAAACTTCAGATCCTTAGGCCAAATATGCCTAAGATTCATAAAGTCTCAAACTTTATCACTTGGGATGTCCATAAAGCTCTTAATCCAAGGTCTTAATCCATTAAGACCCACATATTTCACACATGGAACAACCACAACCCTTGGGACCTCATTTTTCTCACTCAAGACCTCTCCTAAGGTCTGAAAGGACAGATAATCTTGACCAACTCGAAACAGGCAACAAGATGAGGACTTTTGGGACAAGAATGGTGTCAAAGCTTCACAACACATAGATCTACCCAATATGAATGTCAAGCAAGAAGCTTTTTACCTCAAATAGGCTCCAAAGGATGATGTCTTCCCAGATCTATAAGCTCCAGCCGTTCCTCTCCTTCTTTGACAACTTCTCCTTTCTTCCTTTATGCTCTCCTTTGCTAATCCAAGCTTTTCAATACCAAACACACCCAATCAAGGGGGTGGGACGGCTATCTTAGGGTTTCTGAGGTTAAGAGAGTGATTATGGAGGCTAAGGAGGAAGCCTTTATGTTCTTTATATAGTGGTTGCCTTTAAATTAGGGTTTTGGGGATTCTGAGAGTACGCTGGGCGTACTCACTCAAACACCCGCGTTTCTTCCTCCACTACGTTGGGCGTACCCAACATGATCCTTTTTTCATGCATGGTCTTCCCTTTCCACTTTTCCCATAAAAGGACCAACATTACCCTTTCTCTTAAATCTCAGGGACTCATACATAAATACGTTTAGGAACGGGGCGTTACACTAAGACCACAACCAAACAATGAACAAGAAATGAGGCGAAATCAGTCATTATAGGGCTATATGATCCCAATCGTATACAATTTTTAAAGCATACACTTAGCAATCAATTCTACCAATACAGATTCCAAATCTAGAATAATGTCCAATGCTTCCTAGGCTACAAGGCATCACATATCGGGCCAATCTAGCATGCAATTCCTGAAAGTATCCCTAGCCTCATCCTTGCATGCAAACATTCATATAATATATCATATCAACATGTATGGGTATTATAGGAATCACTTACTTGAGCTTGACTGATTGCACGCATCACACCCCCTTTTCTTTATAAAAGTCTTTTCAAAAACTTATTTTATTTAGAAAAATCTTTTCAGAAACTTATTTTCATTCAAAAGATAACGAATTCCTCAATTTGAGTTCAAACATACCCGAAAGTGTGCTCGAATCCATCAAACCAAGGCTCTGATACCAACTTGTAACGTCCCGAAAATCCAAGGTAAAATTTTCATTTTTTTAAAACAAATAATCATACAACGAGTTGTTCCATAACCGATCAAAATGAATATATTATTTAAACATCAAAGTATTATCATTAATTGCCAATGCAGAAACCTCAGGGGGATGTTATGCAGTCACGTTGAGCTCTTCCCTTTTGAACCGAAAGTACCTAAAACCATAAATATGAAACCATAAGCACAAAGCTTAGTGATTTCCTCAATATATTATTGGATTAGGTATCTAATCCCATAACTATAAATGGTATGTACTTGACCCGATAGTAGCATGGTCCTTTTGTGTTGCCTTCACCAGAGCAATTTGATAGGATGGACTTTTGAGATAAAGGTTATTTGTGATTTATTAATATATTATAAGTATAATATATTAATTGAGAAATCATATTATTTAATTAGTATTGATCAAGAATTAATTTGAAACTAATTTAGTGATCAAAAGAGAATGATTAAATATACGAGGACTGATTAAGTAAATCATTGATTCTTATAGTGTGGGCCAATGATCCATGGTTGATTAGGATGAGCTAAACCAATATGATAGTCCATGGAGGTTTAACACATGGAGCCTAAGAAATATGAAGGGTCATGGTGCATTAGGGTTTGCATGGATGAAACCCTAGCCTTTGTTACACTATAAAAGCAACCCCCTAGCCCCAAAATCGGTTGCCCATTCATTATAAGATAGTGATAACCAATTTTGAGCTAACTAGCCTACTATCTCAAGCCTCCTTTTACAGTTGGTGTTTGTGACACATTAGAGGCAACTAGAGGTGCTAAAGCTTTCTAAGGCCAAGAACTACAAACTACATCAAGAGGTATTCATCTAACTTGGTTTTTATGTTGTATATCCTCTGTTGCATGCTAGTTAGGGTGTATGCTTTGGAAAATTGAAATTGCATGTATAATTAGAGAAAACATAGATTCAATGCATCTAGGGTTGCATGTGCACCATAGGAGTGTTATAGTGCTTAAAACCTAACAGTGGTATCAAAGACTAGGATTGTTTTCTATTATATTTGATGCTTGGTTATTTTTCAAAGCTGAAAAAATCGATTTTATGGCTTCTGACTGATGAACTCGCTGAGTCCCATGTTCTAACTCAATGAGTTCACTCACTAAAAGGGCAACTCGATGAGTCCAGTTCATGTACTCGTCGAGTAAAGGCTTCTGTTTGCAGAATTTCGAGTTTTTGGCTAGAATTGGATTAGGATCATTACCACAAACTGTTTTGTATCATAAAAATCGTAATTTCTTATTTGGTAATGATGATCCTCATCCAATTAAAAGATAAATGTCAAAGTTTTAAGATAATTGTTGGTTATATGATAAACAAAGTTACTTGTAAATTGTTGATTTGATATTATCATGCCTCATGAGTTTAGTTAGATCAATCATGAATTATATGATATTTGTTGGAATTGATCTAAATGTTTTAATGAGTTCCATAAATTGTCCTTAAGTTATGGAACATGAAAAGTCCCACCCATTAAAATAAGATTAAACTCATAAGTTATGGAAATGAAGAGTTTTCAAGAGTTTCAAAACTTGCCCTCAAGTTTTGGAATTTGTAAAGTCTCACTAATGAAACATTTAATTCCAAACCCTAGGATTTTAAAGTTAAAATTCAACCTTTATACTATTATAATTGTAACACTGTATATTTTCAAACAAAATTTTCATTTTAAAATCACATAGTTCTCATAACACATTTCACAAAAATCCCAGTTATTTAATTTACAAAACGCAACTCGATAATTGTTTGATTAATAATCTAAGGTCCTCAAAACATAACTTTTTCTCTTGTGTGTACAATCAAGTCGACGCCTTCCCGTGATCATGAGAAAAACCTAAAACACATATCACATAACACGGTAAGCACGAAGCTTAGTGGGTTCCCCAAAATACCACATACACAAATAATAAGCCTCTCGTGGCTATAACTCGGCATGGACCATCCGATCTCATGCGTCTCGGTGTGGACCCTCCGGTCATGTGTCTCAATGAGGACCCTCCGATTTCACAGCTCGGTTTGGACCCTCTGTTCATGTCTCAGTGGAAACCCTTCAGTCCCACAACCCGGTTTGGACCCTCCGGTCCTGTCTCAGTGGAAACCCTCTAGTCCCATAACACGGTTTGGACCCTTCGATCCTATCTCAGTAAAACACAAAATATAGCATATATATCACACAAACAAAATGCATAATATCATGTAACTTGACGAGTCTTTAGAGGGACTCGACGAGTGGATTAGCCAAGTCGCGACTAAGCAGCTCGATAAGACTCGACGAGTCGGTGGAGCGACTCGACGAGTTGAGTCGTGATTCCAGGATTTCTGAGTTATAGAACTCGTCAAGTGGAAGGTTGACTCGACGAGTTGGTCAACCCATAATGT
This sequence comes from Lactuca serriola, assembly GCF_051521515.1. Classification (NCBI taxonomy): domain Eukaryota; kingdom Viridiplantae; phylum Streptophyta; class Magnoliopsida; order Asterales; family Asteraceae; genus Lactuca; species Lactuca serriola. Next base: position 235,841,242 of record NC_136409.1, on the reverse strand, counting down.
TGACTTTGACTAGAGTATGAACTTTGACTGTGGGTAAAATGGTAATTTTACCCTTAGATACATTTTCAGTTTTCTGACTAAGTAATATTGTATAGAGCTAGCCGGGGAGTCGTGGGAGCAACTAACAACGATACCTCACACACGAGTTCAACATCCATTTTGAGAGGTGAGTCCTCTTCCAGTATGAATAGGTCTAAGGCCACAATGCCGGACCGTTTTAGTTGTTAGTAGTTCCGGACTAAGGTCTGATGCCGGGGCGGTCCCGAGAAGAGTATATGTATGCTTGATGTCTTTGTAATTCATGCATGTTATGTATTATGTGTCCTGGGGCAAACCCGAAGTGTGTTAGTGTATATGTTATGTGTCATGTGTTCCGGGGTGAGCCCGATGCCGAGGAAAGCCCGATGCATGTTAGTTTATATGATATTTGTTATATGTTCCAGGCTTCGGTCCGATGCCGAGGTAAGCCCGATGTATGTTATATGCTTATGTTATGTGTTTATGATATATGATATGTTGTGTATGTGACGGGGTAAGACTGATGTCGGGGTGAGCCTTATGCCAGACATAGTCTGATGCCGGGGTGAGCCCGATGCCGGACATGAGTCTGATACCGGGTAAGCCGATGTCAGGTTCGTTCCATTGCAGTTGGGCGGTATCCTATATTTGCGTTATCTGTTATATGATATATGTGTATGGTATGTGGTGGTTTAGAGGAGCTCGCTAAGTTTCGTGCTTATAGTTTTCAGTTTGGTTTCAAGTACTTCAACTAGTAAGGGAAAGAGCTCGGGGTGATCGCATGACACACACCATAATTTTCTAGCATGAGAGATTTACTCTGATATTTGGCATGAGATTTTGATATGTTAACAGATATTACGATATTTTGAGATACATGGTTTATGATTTTATACTATGGTGATGATATTTATGGTTCTAATAACGATTTAAAAACGAAAATTTTGGACCGTATTTTTGGGATGTTCCATAAAAGCATAAAAGATCAAATACCTGAATCATGTGTTACATTTAGAACTAGATTATGACCCGCATTAAACGCATGGAACACATAAATAAAATACAAATTTATATAGACATCACATAATAATTATAAAAAAAGCAGGGTTACTGGTATTATTGAAATGTGTAGATATTACACTAAAATCGGTAAATATATATAGCATTGAAGGACCTCTTTATATACAACTTTTTTGTTTAATTAGTTCAATGACCTTGCTTGTCACATATAAGTACCTTCAAACATTTTTTACTTGTGACACGGAAAACAACTATATATAGCCAACCATGTGTGAAAATGGGTCTACACAAGTATAATCCAACATTTGACAGTGTACTTTCAAAATACATTGTTATTTTATGTCTATATTGCGAAATATAACTGTTTATTTCAAAAAATAGCAACTTATTTATGTTCCTTTAAAATGAACCACATAAACCCCCCTCCCCCCCCCCCCCATAATATTAAATATAAAGAAACTATAACCAATAAATCTGCAACGAAGCTAATCATCTACCTCTACTTCATCTCTAATATCAAGTCTTTTTTTCCTTAATCTGAGTTATTGTCACTATCATCGACAATGTTAAGATTCATTGATGGCTTCGTTTTATTTTAAGGATAATATGACATAAATCATTTATCAGGTCTATCATTTATGTTTATATCTTCGTTTTTTTGTTATTTATTTATTTATTTATTTATTTTTGTGTGTGGATTTTGATATGCCTTCTTCGGTTTACCACCATCTTTTTTCTTCAGGCTCTTTTTTTTATGAAAAACATTTTTTTTGTGAAATTCGTTCTACGGTTTTGAGTATGTGCAGGTACGTTGATTTTTTTAAAGTAAAGAAAGTAGGGTTTTTGTTCGATGTTGGTTCCTAGGTTTGGTTCTTATTTTTTGTGATTTCTTATAATCCATTGCGTTTTATTTTCCATCTTTATCTACAATCTTTATGTATAGAACACTTTATCCATACAGTCATTCACTACATAGTTTAATGAAGGAAAAAAGAATCACCCCCTTAGTTTTATTTACTTTGCAGATTATCGAGCCTCCATGCAAAGCTTACAACATAATAAAAAAAACAAAAAACTCTTATGAGGTAAATGCCAATTACGATTCTACCCATTTTCCTCTTGTAACAATTATTTCACTTCAAAACTTCAAAACACCTGTTTTTGTGTTTCAGCATATTATTGATAGCATGAAAGATCCAAACATTGTTGCATTTTGGTTAATCACAATGCCTCAAATTATGGGAGGATTTACATATGATGATGAGGCCAAACATAAAATATGGTGGTAATACAAGGTTCTTCTTCTTCTTATTTATTTATTTACTTATTTTTTAATTCAACTTTATTACGAAATTAAATAGCTTCTTTTGTTGATATTAGTGTTTCTTATTTAGAAAAATATGTGATATGATCAACTTCGTGATGCTATAGCAATGAGAAAACTTGGATGAACAGGAAGTGAGATAAATTTCTAATTTATTAACTTCAATGAGAAATTAATAAATTATAGTTTTGTTATTGAATTTGAAATACAACAGAGATTATATCAATGGATCCTGAACGTGTAAGAAATGATACAGTGGTAGTAAAGAACATTCCTTACTATAAAGCAAAGAGCAAATTAGAGGCAGAAGCGATGAAGCTCAATCCACCACCATGACCTCAAAACTGTGGAGGGGAGGGTGTGACATCCCCAAAATCTCGGCCAGAAAAGACCGATTTCATTTATGTTTTTTAAACATTTTCAGAGTAAATCCGTTTGATTTTAAAAGAGATGCGAAATTTGTTCCCCAAAACAAAACATGATAAAATAGATATTTATCAAAACATTTCATAAAGAAATATGATTTCATTTCATAATCAAAAGTCGGGATGTCATGTTCCGATACAGATCATAAAGCATAAACGATAACATTACAAGTCGTTCAACAAATATATACATATACAGACTTGTAAACAAAAACAACTTGATGATTCGCCCATCTTAAGCTCTTGCGCCACTTCCTGTAATACAAATAAACTGAGTGGGTCAGGCTTGGGAGCCTGGTGAGCATATAGGGTTTTCAACCCACAATAATTATATTTAATTTCAACAATCCAAAATAAACCCGATTACCCATTCCCGTTATCCTCACTTTACGTTCCTAAAAATAACGTCTATTATAAGGAACTTATTTCAGGATTTTCATCGGGACGGACATTACTGCAGAGGGGCTTCCTCAACAATAAGTGTCCTAAAGGCAACCATGTGGGGGATAGAGTACACCGGTGAACACGTCGTTCACAACACCTACAGGTAATGAGCCTGCTAGTGTTCCACAGGACAGTCTAGAATAGTCCGTGGTCGTCATCCATACTCTGCTGAATGACTAGAATAACACCAATAACACCGAGGCCTCTCATCTGTTTATTTCACACCAATTGTCTACCCATATTCTACCCAACATATTAGTAGATAAAAATATACATTTTTATACGTTGTTTAAAAACTTGTATAGCATGCTTTAATCAATACATATTCCACATAACAGATGAGGCATACACACATAACACGTATTTCATAGATAATATATCAGATATATGAGGTAGAAGAGAGTGAATATACATTCACACATATAACCACAAAATATTTACACGTAGCATGTATTTTATATTAAATACTTCATAATACTGCGTTGGAATGAAAATAACTACACACTCACTTGATCAGAAGATGATCCGACAGCACTACGGCTTATAGAAGTAGTGTCTCTCCGTAGATCTGGAAGATCTTCACAAAAACCGGGCTCCTCGCGGGCAGGGCTTCGGCTCGGAAATAACGCTCTTCGGGATCCTCGGGGCTTCGGATCTTGCTTCGGGGCTCAGGAATAATACCGGGGCTTCGGGGTATAAACGGCACGCAAAACGAGGCAAAAGACTAGAGAGAAGGAAGAAATTGTAAAAAGAAAAGAGCTGCCTTCGGATCCCCTTTTATAGGTGCTGAACCCTCGCACGTACGCGGGGCGTAACTTCGGGGTACGCGGGGCGTACGCCTCGGTTGTCGTCAGCGCTTACGTCATCGGTCCTCTACGTCATTGCATACGACTCCGGAGTACTCGAGTGCTGGTTCGTCACCCTTCGCTGTACGCGGGGCGTACTTCGGATAGACCGACTGACTCCTCTTCGGATAATATCGGAGGTTTAATTAAAAATAAATATTAAATATTTAATAAACTTCAAAAATTCATATCTCCTTCATACGAACTTCGTTTTCGACGTTCTTTATATTCACGCCAAGGTGAGACTACGTTCTACAACTTTCGTTTAGACTCCGTCGGCTAATTTTGACTTTTATTTTTATTATTTATTTTTAAAAGGCCGGGACAGAAAAACTTCGTTATAAATTCATAACTTCTTCGTCTGACGTCCGTTCTCGCCTAACTTTTCATCGTTTCGCTACTAACAACGAGATCTTCGATTCTCATTTAGATTGTTTCGGCTAAAAACCGCTCGATCTCAAATCGAGTATTCGGGCTGCATACTGCCCAGTCGAAACTTTAGAAAATCATAACTTCCTCATACGAAGTCAGATTTGGGCGTTCCTTTTATGCACACTCTCGGTTTAACGAAATCTACGACTTTCGTTTAGATCGCTAAGGCTAAATATCGGTCTATCTTAAATTCATATTTTACGTCACTCGGCGTCGTGCCGGTTCTGTCGCGAAACTTCGACAGGTCATAACTTCTTCGTTATAACTCGGATTTTGGCATTCCTTATATCACCGGAATCCTTGTTTCAACCACTACAACATTATGCAAAGATATCAGGCTTATCTCACACTTTAATTTTTGACGCTTATTTTATTCTTAATTCATTAAATTATAATAATTAAGAATACACACATAAAACACATAATTCACAAATAATACATTTTTATTATTTCAAATTGGGGTTACAAAGGTTAACCTAGACTATTACATTGCTAAAAATGGCAAGCCCAGAAACACGGGCGTTACAATTCTCTCCACCTTAGAATGATTTCGTCCCCAGAATCACACACCAGCAAACAAATGTGGATAGCGACTCATCATGTCACTCTCCGTCTCCCAGGTGAGATTCAGCCCATTCGTGTGTTTCCATCGGACAAGCACTAACTCAACCATCTTACGTCGCAATTTCTTATTCTTGCGGTCAATGATTGCCTCCGGTTCCTCAATCAACCTTTTGTTCTCATCGATCCTCAACTCCGAAAGTGGAATTATGTCGGGAACTTTTCCCGTGAACTTCCTCAAGTAACACATGAAAAGTGTTATGAATTCCATTCAGTTCTTCGGGTAGTTCGAGCTTGTAAGCTTGGTTCCCAATCCTCTGAAGAACTTTAAACGGTCCAATAAACCTTGGGCTTAACTTTCCCCTTTTACCAAATCTTATAAGTCTCTTCCACGGCGAGACTTTAAGCAAAACCGAATCTCCAACTTTAAAAGTCATCGGTCTTCGCTTTTTGTCAGCGTAGCTCTTTTGACGGTCCTGAGCTGCTAACATTCTTTCCCTAATTATTATCAACTTTTCAGCAGTTTGATGGACTATCTCCGGTCCCATAAACTGCTTTTCCCCAGCCTCAAGCCAACAAGACGGCGTACGACACTTCTGTCCATACAATGCTTGATAAGGTGCCATCTTTATGCTCGAGTGAAAACTATTATTATAGGAAAATTCTACCAAAGGTAAATGTTCATCCCAATTACCTAGGAATTCCAAGGTACACGCTCTCAGCATATCTTCAAGTGTTTGTATCGTTCTTTCGCTCTGACCATCAGTCTGCGGATGTTAAGTTGTACTTAAACACAACTTGGTACCCAATTCCTCTTGTAGACTTTTCCACAATCGTGAGGTGAAACGACTATCACGATCCGACACAATCGTTAGCGGAACACCGTGAAGCCTCACAATTTCCTTCAGGTAAGAATTCGCAAGCTTTTCCATAGACCATTTCTCGTTGGCTGCTATGAAATGCGCACTCTTAGTGAATCGATCAACGACCACCCAAATCATGTCATGACCACTTTTTGTTCTGGGTAGTTTAGTGACCAAATCCATAACAATGTCTTCCCTCTTACCCATAGGCATAGGTATTGGTTCTAAACTCCCGTATGGTTTCTGATGTTGTGCCTTGACTCTTGCACAAGTCACAAACTCGGCCACATACTTCGCAATGTCGAGCTTCATCGTCGGCCACCAATAATAGGGTTTCAGGTCCCTATACATTTTTGTGCTACCAGGATGAATCGAGTACATGGTTTTGTGAGCTTCTTCCATCAGAAGATCTCTGACTCCTCCTGTCTTAGGTATCCAAATCCGATCTTGGAACACCTTCAGTCCGTGACTGTTTACACCGAACACCAACGTTTTGCCCAAACGTTCCTCCTTTCGGTCATTCTTCTCAGAAGCTTCGCTTTGAGCTTTCTTTATATTTTCCAAAATAGTCGAGACAACTTTAATTCTCAACGCTCTTGGCCTTCTCCTTTCAAGATTAAATTTCCGACTGAGAGCATCAGCAACAATATTGGCTTTACCGGGGTGGTAAAGTATCTCATAGTCGTAGTCTTTAAGTAATTCCATCCAGCGTCGTTGCCTCATATTCAATTCTTTCTGACTAAAGAGATATTGGAGACTCTTATGATCAGTGAAAAGTTTGCACTTCGTGCCATAGAGGTAATGCCTCCATATTTTCAGAGCGAAAATTACCGCTGCCAACTCCAAATCACGAGTCGGGTAGTTCTTTTCGTGCTCTTTCAGCTGTCGAGACGCATATGCGATCACCTTATCCCTTTGGGTCAAAAAGCAACCCAATCCAACCCCATACGCATCGCTATAACTCCATCGGGTAGAGAAAGTATCGGTGTCTCGCATAGTTTCTTCTTTAGCTTCTCGAATGCTTCTTTATGTTTATCATTCCAAGCATAAGTAGCTCCTTTGTGGGTCAAAGCTGTTAATGGACTAGCGATCGAAGAAAAGCCTTGGATAAATCTTCGGTAATATCCGGCTAATCCTAAAAAGCTTCGGATCTCCGTGGGACTTTTCGGTTGTTCCCATTTCATCACAGCTTCGATCTTCGCTGGATCAACCATTATCCCTTCTTGGTTGACCACGTGACCCAAGAATTGGACTTCACGAATCCAAAAATCACATTTGGAGAACTTCGCATACAACTTCTCCTCCTTCAAGACTTCCAACACTTCTCGCAAGTGTCTGCCATGCTCTTCTTGGCTTTTCGAATAAATCAGAATGTCATCGATGAACACTATCACAAATTTATCAAGGAACGGATTACAAACCCTGTTCATTAAATCCATGAATGCTGCTGGAGCATTGGTCAGTCCAAACGACATAACCAAGAACTCATAGTGTCCATATCACGTTCTGAATGCAGTCTTCTCTATATCCTGCTCTCTTACCTTTAGCTGATGATATCCTGACCTTTGGTCGATCTTCGAGAAATAGCTCGAACCTTGCAATTGATCAAACAGGTCATCGATCATCGGCAACGGATATCTATTCTTTATTGTTTCCTTATTCAGCTCTCGGTAATCAATGCACATCCTCATGCTTCCATCTTTCTTCTTTACGAATAACACCGGAGCTCCCCAGGGTGATGAACTAGGTCTAATGAAACCTTTATCCAATAACTCCTGAAGTTGCATCATCAGCTCCTTCATCTCCGTCGGTGCTAATCGATAAGGTGCTTTTGCAATTGGCGTTGTTCCGGGCAACAAGTCGATACGAAATTCTACTTGCCGATCGGGTGGTAATCCAGGAAGATCTTCGGGAAATACTTCCGGATAATCACACACAACAGGAATATTTTGCATCACCTTCTTTTCCTTCTTAGCGTCGATCACGAATGCTAAGTATGATGTACACCCCTTGGTCAAACATTTTATGGCTTTCATTAGAGAAATGATTCCAGAGTTTACTCTGCGTTTATCTCCGTACACCATAAACGATTCCTTCCTAGGCGGGTTCACTTTCACTATTTTCTTCTTGCATAAAATTTCAGCATCATTGGCGCTAAGCCAATCCATTCCCAAAACGATGTCGAAACCGTTAAGTTCAATAGGCAATAATTCCTCGTGGAACTTATTCCCATTCAGATCAATTAAGATGTTTTTCATACGATGGCTAACAGGTACAAACTTTCCACTAGCAACTTCGACTAATAAGGCATTATCTAGTCTATCAACAGGCAAAACTAGTTTTCTACCAAATTCATGCGATATAAAGGAGTAGTTGGCTCCAGAATCAAATAAAATTTGGGCAGACAATTTGTTAACGAGAAAGGTACCTGAAGCGACATCAGCTTCATCTTTAGCAGCTTCCAGTGTCATCTGGAATGCTCTCGCCTTTGGCTTTGGCGGAATGTTGGGTCTTGCTGCTTCCTTCTTTTTCGGACAATCCCTTGAGATGTGCCCCTCCTCACCACAACCATAACAAACATTCTTGGTGAAGGTGCAGTCGTTGGCATAATGCCCTAACTTTCCACATTTGAAGCATGTGGTTTCCCCGCCACACTTCCCATGATGCTTCTTCTTGCACTTGTCGCACCATTTCGCCTCTACCTTTCCTCCACTTCCCTTCGAACTAGACTTCGAGAATTTACTTTTCTTGCTGGACCCTGAAAATCCATCGATTTTCCTCTTCTCACCAAGCTCTGACCTTTCCAGACCCTTTTCCCTGATCTGGGTCTCAACATTTCTAGCAGCCCAGATGGCGGCTTTCAATGTGGTTGCTTGCTTAACCATTGGACCATAGTCCGCTGGTAGTCCAAGGGCAAACTTGTTGACCTTAGAGAGTTCTGTAGGCATCAAATATGGGATAAACTTCATCTTTTCTGTGAAACTTGCAGCGTATTCAGTAACGCTCAATTTCCCTTTCTTCAAATTCTGAAACTCATTACTGATTTCCAGAAGGTCCTGCTCGGAGCAGTATTGCATTTTTAGTTGTTCCACAAAGTCTTCCCAAGACATTTTGCTTGCTTCTCCCTTGGGCATAGAGTCAACTAACAGCTTCCACCAACTCAACACGCCAGATTTTAGCAGAGGGATCGCAAGAGCGGTCTTCTGCCTGTTGCTACATTCGCAACTTTCAAACATAGTCTCCATTTCAGAGACCCAGTCCATAACTTGCACCGGCGTCGGGCTTCCGGATAGACATGGTGGTTTGGATGCCATGAAATCCTTATACTTGCACCCACGACCATCATTTCCTCCATACTGGTTATTGCATCTAATCACTGGTTGTTCGTCTTGACCAATGATCCCACTAAAGTTTTCTCCTTCAGACTGCCCTCCATTCTCCTCGGGCTCTTCCGCTTGAATTGACGGTTCTTCACGATTCTGCCTAAGCAGGCGTCTTGTTTCTTCCATTTGACGATCCAACATCATTTGAATCATCATTTGTACACCAGCCATTGTTATCGGCTCAGGTGCAGCAGCTACGACAGGTACTTGTTGATTTACAGGCGGTTGATTCCTGTTTTCATCAGCATTTCCAACTCCGCTTCTTGTTCTCACCATTTTTGATCTACACACCGAATAATTTCACCTTATTACTCCAAACGATTAGATGCTAGTTCTAATATCGTATACATACGCTTAGAATCCTAAACACATAAACCTTCAGATCCGGTTGGCAACAAACCGTAGATCTGAACAAACAATATCATATATGGCAACATATAACATTTAGCACATAAAAACATTTTAGGCAACTTTCCTAAAATAAACTAGTGCTCGTGTCTAAAATTTATCAGACACACATCTCACAATCTCCACTTAGCATCTTAAGTTTAAGTCTAGAAATCCTACAAATTCCTAGTTCGCTTAAACTAATGCTCTGATACCAACTGTGACATCCCCAAAATCTCGGCCAGAAAAGACCGATTTCATTTATGCTTTTTAAACATTTTCAGAGTAAATCCGTTTGATTTTAAAAGAGATGCGAAATTTGTTCCCCAAAACAAAACATGATAAAATAGATATTTATCAAAACATTTCATAAAGAAATATGATTTCATTTCATAATCAAAAGTCGGGATGTCATGTTCCGATACAGATCATAAAGCATAAACGATAACATTACAAGTCGTTCAACAAATATATACATATACAGACTTGTAAACAAAAACAACTTGATGATTCGCCCATCTTAAGCTCTTGCGCCACTTCCTGTAATACAAATAAACTGAGTGGGTCAGGCTTGGGAGCCTGGTGAGCATATAGGGTTTTCAACCCACAATAATTATATTTAATTTCAACAATCCAAAATAAACCCGATTACCCATTCCCGTTATCCTCACTTTACGTTCCTAAAAATAACGTCTATTATAAGGAACTTATTTCAGGATTTTCATCGGGACGGACATTACTGCAGAGGGGCTTCCTCAACAATAAGTGTCCTAAAGGCAACCATGTGGGGGATAGAGTACACCGGTGAACACGTCGTTCACAACACCTACAGGTAATGAGCCTGCTAGTGTTCCACAGGACAGTCTAGAATAGTCCGTGGTCGTCATCCATACTCTGCTGAATGACTAGAATAACACCAATAACACCGAGGCCTCTCATCTGTTTATTTCACACCAATTGTCTACCCATATTCTACCCAACATATTAGTAGATAAAAATATACATTTTTATACGTTGTTTAAAAACTTGTATAGCATGCTTTAATCAATACATATTCCACATAACAGATGAGGCATACACACATAACACGTATTTCATAGATAATATATCAGATATATGAGGTAGAAGAGAGTGAATATACATTCACACATATAACCACAAAATATTTACACGTAGCATGTATTTTATATTAAATACTTCATAATACTGCGTTGGAATGAAAATAACTACACACTCACTTGATCAGAAGATGATCCGACAGCACTACGGCTTATAGAAGTAGTGTCTCTCCGTAGATCTGGAAGATCTTCACAAAAACCGGGCTCCTCGCGGGCAGGGCTTCGGCTCGGAAATAACGCTCTTCGGGATCCTCGGGGCTTCGGATCTTGCTTCGGGGCTCAGGAATAATACCGGGGCTTCGGGGTATAAACGGCACGCAAAACGAGGCAAAAGACTAGAGAGAAGGAAGAAATTGTAAAAAGAAAAGAGCTGCCTTCGGATCCCCTTTTATAGGTGCTGAACCCTCGCACGTACGCGGGGCGTAACTTCGGGGTACGCGGGGCGTACGCCTCGGTTGTCGTCAGCGCTTACGTCATCGGTCCTCTACGTCATTGCATACGACTCCGGAGTACTCGAGTGCTGGTTCGTCACCCTTCGCTGTACGCGGGGCGTACTTCGGATAGACCGACTGACTCCTCTTCGGATAATATCGGAGGTTTAATTAAAAATAAATATTAAATATTTAATAAACTTCAAAAATTCATATCTCCTTCATACGAACTTCGTTTTCGACGTTCTTTATATTCACGCCAAGGTGAGACTACGTTCTACAACTTTCGTTTAGACTCCGTCGGCTAATTTTGACTTTTATTTTTATTATTTATTTTTAAAAGGCCGGGACAGAAAAACTTCGTTATAAATTCATAACTTCTTCGTCTGACGTCCGTTCTCGCCTAACTTTTCATCGTTTCGCTACTAACAACGAGATCTTCGATTCTCATTTAGATTGTTTCGGCTAAAAACCGCTCGATCTCAAATCGAGTATTCGGGCTGCATACTGCCCAGTCGAAACTTTAGAAAATCATAACTTCCTCATACGAAGTCAGATTTGGGCGTTCCTTTTATGCACACTCTTGGTTTAACGAAATCTACGACTTTCGTTTAGATCGCTAAGGCTAAATATCGGTCTATCTTAAATTCATATTTTACGTCACTCGGCGTCGTGCCGGTTCTGTCGCGAAACTTCGACAGGTCATAACTTCTTCGTTATAACTCGGATTTTGGTCTTCCTTATATCATCGGAATCCTTGTTTCAACCACTACAACATTATGCAAAGATATCAGGCTTATCTCACACTTTAATTTTTGACGCTTATTTTATTCTTAATTCATTAAATTATAATAATTAAGAATACACATATAAATCACATAATTCACATAATTCACAAATAATACATTTTTATTATTTCAAATTGGGGTTACAAAGGTTAACCTAGACTATTACATTGCTAAAAATGGCAAGCCCAAAAACACGGGCGTTACAGAGGGGGGGGGGGGGGGGGGGAATCAGTATAAACAAAAGTCTTTTCATTTATTTTTAGTAATTTACATATTTCGTTCCTATGTTTAGTTGATTTTTTCGGTTTTGGTCCCTAAAAGAATCAGGTTGTAGTTTTCGGACCTTTGTTTCACTGTTTCATAAAACTTTTATAATTGCCTAAGTTAACAGCCTAGCTCTTAGTTTTTTTTTAAATGACCATTTTGCCTTTGGACCAAAACTAAAAAACATATAGCATAACAACAATATATATATATATATATATATATATATATATATATATATATATATATATATATTACTTAAGTTTAGAGTAGATTACATTTTTGATCCTTGAGTATACCTGATTTTTTTTCCAGAAGGTTCTGAGGGGCGTTTTTGGTATTTCATGGTCAAATGCTGACTCTAGTTGAGCACACACTTCTATTATACCGTGCATTCTTACCTACCCATGTATGGTACCGATTTTTTTCGAACAAATAATACGAGAGCCTATTTTCATCTTTCACACCATGCTTATATTTAACTTTAAAGCTCACATGAGTTGTTGAGAATGTATATTTCTTATTCGTATTCTGTTGCTATCGGAGACATAAGAAAACTTTTATAATGAGGGTGTTCATATCTTTTGTACAACCTGTCTGCTATATTATGTCATGTCCTCTCTTGTCTTGTCTATTGATTTTTTACAAATGTATACACACATGTAACATCATAATTTCATTATATATAACATCCAATTTTAACACTGAGTTTACTGTTTTCGAAAATATGATCATAGTTACCGATTAAAAAGATGGAACCAAGAACCAAACACAACGTTAAAAAAAAAAATCAAAAACAACATTATACATCCAAATTATAAGTATTCAACAAAGAACCATACGAATGAGTAAAAACATATAAATTCGAAACGAATATCAAACTTACAACTTAAAAGGATTTAAAGAAGAAATACATACATCTATTCGACTAAATCAGACTGATGGAAAGGTTGAAGTTTTTTTGCTTTTGTTTTATGCGGATGAATTATGACATAATGTCTATGTAAAACGATTATTAAAAAGGTTTGAAATATATATATATATATATATATATATATATATATATATATATATATACATGTCAATATGATGAAAATTAGCAGGTAATCAATTGAAATCCTATTTAAACTTAAAATAGAAGATATAATGCTTGAAAGTGTATTGATTCATAATAATATCCGAAACTTTTGAAATTTGAAATTAATAGTTTCCGAGATTTCAACATATAATATATTTGGAAAGCAATTTTGAATGAAAACAAAGCCTAAATTTAAGGTTTACATTAATAAAGAACTAATTTTGTAGTTGTAAGTTTGGAAAGAATTCAAGTATTATTTTCATTCAATTCCTACATTTAATTTCGTAATATAACGAATTGACTTTTTGTTTGATCAATGTGATGTAAGCAAATTGATCTAAAGGTGTAAAACCTATAAAGAAAACACAATCAACGGCTCAGATTGTTTTAGATAATATCATAAGGTTTCTCTTTTAATAATATTTAGAGATGCCTATTAATTATTAACTAATTTTCATTATTATTGAAAATAAAAATTAATGTTAATAATAATTTGAATGTTGTCAACTATTTAAATGCTTGTGAATTATTTGAATGACTGTATAAAATCGAACGACGATATAAATCTGAACAACTATTTGTACAACCCAACAAAATATTATAAATATAATAATAGTAATAATAATAATAATAATAATAATAAATTATAAAGAAAAAACAACAAATGACTAAAAATTTAAAAAGAGTCAAAATCCTTTTTGATGTAATTGATATTAGGAGGTAATTAGGGGTTTTAGTCTATATATAATTAGTAACAGGATACGTATAGTAACATTTTTGATTTTTTAAACCTTTGTTTGAATTCCATATTTATTATATCACCTAAAGAACAAATTTGACAAATCCTTACTCAACAATCTGAAACTCATTTATGTAAAAGGTAAAATAATCCAATGTTTGAATTTAATATTTAGATTTTAGAGAGATTTTGATTAAATTTTTATAACATATCCTTATTATTAATAGATGAAGTAAGTCTAATTACATGTTATATTTAGTATATTTTAATAAAAGAAAATAATAATAAAATATAAATTGTTTTATTGACAAAATATTGAAATATTTTAATTTCTATATGATATATTTAATGTATAGTTGAAGTAATAAAAGTTATTATTTTCATTTTTACTATTTGATATTTGATAAAAAAAATGCCATTAAATGCTAAAATTACTTGTCACAAATCAATTTAAAGATCAATTTCATACCATATACAAAATATATATAGAATATAGATAAGGTAGCAAGATGTACTTTTCCTTGGAATAAGAACCATACTCTATGACGAGTAAAGAATTAACCATAGTTAAGTTAATTGTTAGGGTTCCAGAGTCAAGACTTGAAGCCCAAAAGCTGGAAAAAATTAGAAGTGTCCACCTCCACCCATACCCTTTTCAATAGCGAAATATTCCGGTATTTATTGGAGCGGATTGATTTTGTTCTCGAGTTCTTACTTCTTCGGTGCAGGGTTTTGACCGAAATTCGCTTCGGGCGTTCATTCGCCTTTTTACCTTTGTGGCGGAATCATATCATATGGTCAACCAATAATCAAATCATATGGTGGTGATTCAAATCCCTTACTCATTTGTACGGGTAATTTACTGTTCTTTCTCACTCTCATTAACTTTCATAATTTGCATACATTTCATGAGCTTCAATTACCCGATTATTAAACTTGAATTTCGTCATTTTACTACTTCTGTATCGTGTTTAGGTTTGAGTTTTTTTAGATCTATGTCCAATGTTTACGACTCGAATCTAGTTTTTAGATTCTCGAACTTGGCTTTCCCTAGGTACCCGATTTGCTGCTTGGATCCTCGCAAAATGCGAATGCATAATAATAGTGACAATTAAACGGTTTAATAAAATGAGACGGAAGATCATATAGAATAGTGATTGTCAGTTGGCAAGCTTGTTATCATTTTCTCTCCTAATTGAATATGCCATTTACCAAATCTATATACAGCCACATGACAAAAGCATATCTTAGAACCAGATGTAGCATGTGTTATTATAGCATCATTTTTTTAAGCCATTTCTTGGGGTAACATTACCTTGCATGTAGTCATCTAGGAATGGTGTCACCCTTTCTCTCAATGATTACAATAAGTGTCACTTAGTGTAGATATTTCATAGATTTGTTATACTACAATTGCTTGTGGTAGTACCTGAATCTTGATTTTTCAGTTACTAGCTACTTCCATACCTAATATAGGAGATAATATTGACATTAGAATGTGTTCTAGATAAGAAATGCATGTATGAATATGATAGCATATTCGATGATAACATGATGGCTCCACTTAATAATATTGCTCCAGCTCCACCATCATTATTATCATGGTATAAGTGGTACATACATGAATATGATACATCTAGTCTTCATTGCAAATCTAATGAGGAGATTAGTCTGTTTCAGCTCATTCATTTCCAATTTACATACACAAAATTCAGTTTCCCTAATTTAGCTCTTCAGCAGGTATGTTGACTGGTTGTGACAACCACCTGTATACCAAAGGAAAGCCCTCAAGTCTAAGCCTTTAGTACTTGTTGTGTTGTAGCCCTTTTGCACGCACCCTTTCCTGAGGAGAGAAAGACAGGTGAAAGTAACATTGAGGGTCGGCCATGGAACGCAAGAGGGATGAGGCCATCAGGGCAAAAAGACTCGCCGAGAAGAAATTGGGTGATAAAGATTTTGCTGCTTCAAAGAAATATACAGTAAAGGCCCAAACCCTGTGTCCTGATCTTGATGGCATCTCTCAGATGTCCACCATTCTTGATGTGTATATATCTGCAGAGAACAAGGTAAATGGTGAATTCGATTGGTATGGGATACTCGGTGTAAACCCGTGTGATGATGATGAGACAATCAGGAAACAGTACAGAAAGCTGGCTCTCATGCTGCACCCTGATAAAAACAAATCGGTTGGTGCAGATGGAGCATTTAAACTTATTTCTGAAGCGTGGAGTTTGTTGTCTGACAAGGCTAAAAGATCATCCTATAACCAAAGGAGGAAAGTTCCATCAGCATCCCCTGGTGCTGGTGTAAACAATTTTGCAAAGCGGGGTGCAGCTTCAAAAGTACAAAAGTCCCACACCTCCACCACTACTACTTTTTGGACTGTTTGCCATGGATGCAGGATGCAATATGAATACCTAAAAATATATCTCAATCAAACACTCCTATGTCCCAATTGTCAGGAGCCTTTTTTGGCTAAAGAGAGTGCACCACCTGTTAATTTTAAGAAATCGGTTGCACACCAACACCAACACCAACAGCATCAGGATTCAATGAAGCAATATCATTCATCAAACAACACAGATAGTAGCTTCTGCAACACAGACCCTTCCATTGCATCAAAAGCAGCAAATGTTATCCAGCGGGTGAATGAGAGATTGAAAAGAGAGCGTGAAGAGTTGTCCATGGGAAACCACTCAAAAAATAGAAAAGCAGATGATAGTGACATCAAGCAGCAGTCTTCTTCTTTTAACACCACGTATCAAATGTCCTCAAGAAATACATTTGGGACTGGGATCATAAGAACAAATGGTTTTGAGACTGATGTGGGATATAAAATTTGGAATAGCACCAGAGAGTTGACCGTAGTTGAAACTCGAAACATGCTAATGAAGAAAGCCCAGAAGGAGATTAGAAAATGGCTTTCAGATGCGAGGAAGGAAACCACAAAACTTCCTGCAGATAATGTTAACTGTAGTACAAATAAAACCATGTCCATGGATGACATGCAAGAAGAAGAAAAAGAACATGAGCCTGCAATGAGTGTTCCTGATCCTGACTTTCACAATTTTGATTCGGATCGAACGGAAAATTCATTTCAAGACTACCAGGTGTGGTCTGCGTATGATGATGATGATGGCATGCCGCGCTTCTATGCGTTGATTCATAAAGTGATCTCAAGGAAACCACTTCAGATGAAAATCAGTTGGCTCAACTCAAAAACAACCGCTGAATTTGGGAAGATGGAATGGATAGGTTCAGGTTTCAGGAAGACATGCGGGGAGTTCCGGGTCGGAAAGTTTCAAATCAATACATCTTTAAATTCATTCTCTCAGAAGGTTAAATTTACGAAAACGCCACGAGGGTCTGTTGTTATACACCCTAAAAAAGGGGACGTGTGGGCCCTCTACAGAAACTGGTCCAGTGATTGGAACGAAAGCATTCCAGATCATGTGATTCACCAGTATGACATGGTGGAAGTAGTTGCTGACTATAACCAAGAAGAAGAAGAAGAAGGTGGTACTGGTGTCTCTGTCAGACCTCTTGTGAAGCTGACTGGATTTAGGACGGTTTTCTGTCCAGATTCAGACAGGAGTCAGGTTAAGAAGATACCAAAAGAAGAAATGTTTCGATTCTCACATCAAGTCCCAAAGTATTTGCTTACAGGTAAAGAAGCTTTTAATTCTCCAAAAGGCTACCTGGAACTGGATCCTGCAGCTACCCCATTGGACCTTATTCAAACAACAACCTAATCACCATCATCATGCCTGAGAGAGAGAGAGAGAGAGAGAATAAATCAACAAAATGGACAGTCAGACTAATAGGATAGTCATCAGCAGAGGTATAAAAAAATTGTATTCTATTTTTTCCTTTAGTAATGTTTTATATATATATGAAAAAAAAAAAAAAGAGTTTAGTTCATTGCATTTGCAATTTTGCATGCATGATCTCTCTAGAAGTTATGTGGGGGCTGGGCTGGGCTGGGCTCACATTTTCTAAAAGCATTTGGTGTCCTTTTGATCAATCCCTCCCCTAAATCAGGCTAACCCTAGTTACTTTGTAGAGTTCTTCATTTATTCTTGTTCAGTACAAAGTTGAAGAACTCTCTGCTTTGTAAAAAATTTCCTGTCTAGTTTTTTTTTTCTATAGTTTGAGAGGATAATAGATTCTAAGATTTGAAGTTCCTCGAATATGACCATTTACTAAAGGGCATCAGTGCAAAGGTTCACTCAATATGACAGTGCCGAAAGTTGGTAGTTGGGTTCAGTAAGGGCTAAATACAAGAAGTAGCTTCCTTTAATTTATTTGTGTTTTATTAAGTATTGTAACTTTTTTTTAATCAATACACAATATATTAAGAAAGGCACATGTCATATTTAGGCAACTAATAATGACCAATTTGCTCATTAAGTTATGTAAGTTGTATTTGTGTCATCTTGTAATTTTCGTTTTCATTTGACCATCGAGACCAGGAAAGGCTTATGCCATTAGAGTGTGGCTTCCATCACACTTTTTAATGTTTGGTAATTTCATCACAATTCTTCAATCCAATCCATCACCATCTTCGAACTTCGATTTTGCCGATGCACAGGAAGGGTAATGAAGATGAAGCTGAATGATGGGAGTTGTGGGGAGGGTCGTCATGTTTTTGATTTTATATATTAAATATGTTTACTTGTAAAACAAAATATAAATATACATCACAACATGTTAAACCGACATCACCCCATTTTGATGCTCAAATAAAAACAAAAATTACTCCTATAGTCCTATTCGTAAAGTTAATTGAAGTTACGTTTAAGAAAAACTCTTACATAATATAACAATTTTGTTTTGTTAATATGAAAATTATAACTTACATATTTATCTTTTTTATTTAAACAAATTATTTTATGTAGTTTTATATATTTTAATAGCTTCAATCTAATTTTACCAACATAACAATACAAATAAAAGTTGCACCTTTACCTATTTTTGTTAAACAAGAACTTATATAAATAATAATACAAATAAAAGTTAAACATCATCTATTTTTGCTCGATATGAACTTAGAGGTTTTTTGGGATTATTTTTGAAATGATTTTTAACTTTTTTAAAAAGTCAAAATGATGTTTGGTGACACAAATTTATTTTTTTTCAAAATAACTTTTGTAAAGAAGAAAAAGATGAGTTTTAGTCGGCGAAGTGTAATTTTTTTGTGACTTTTATCTTTAAATTTAATCTTTTAAAGCTAAATTACACTCAAAAGTACAACCTAAACATTTTTTAAAAACAAAATTTAGCTTTTGCCTCTTCAAAAGCTAAACTCAAAAAAAACTTTTAAACTCAAAAAGTAATCGCAAACACCCGCCTTATATAAAATTCTATAATGTGACTTTTTTTATTTTTTATTTTTTTTGAACCGACAAATCTAATATACTCCTAAACTAATACCACATAATTCCACCTATATCCACGACAGGACTTGAACCCTCGACCTCAAAGAGGGATGACACCACCTGATACCGTTGGGCTAAAAGCCCTTTGGTATAATGTGACTTTTTGGTTATCAAAAGAAAGAGGGGTGTGTGGTGGTGTCGGTGAGAAGGGAAGAAGGAAGCGGGATGGGCAGCGGCGGTGTGTAAGAAAAAATACGAGGAAGGAATAAGGGACTATATATTTGAGTAATATTTTTAAGGGTAAATTACACCATTCATCCCTCGTGCAGGTGCCAAAAAGTACGTTTAGTCCCTATTTTCAAAAATTAACTCGGACCGTCCCTATGTTTGTTTTTTCTTGCATGCTTAGTCCCTATTGACATAAAATGACTATTTTACCCTTAATAATTTCTTTTTTCATTTTTTTTATTTCTTTATCAGTTTTTAGATTTTTTTTTAATAATTAGACTTAATATTAGAGGTTCCACCATCGCAACACCTCTTCCTTTCTCTCAACTTCTGTTGCTCCACTGGAACAAACCTAAATTGTATGGAATAAACCCAAAGCAAACGTTAAATTGCAGCGACATCACCTGGATTAAACCCTAACGAAACCGGTTTCAGGTTAAATCCCCTTGAACAAACCATCCACATCGATGCTCAATTTGTGTATGCCGGTGCGACAGAAATAGAGTCGTCGATGGCGACAATCACCCCCATGAAGGCGACAAATAGTTAGTGTCGATCCCCTTAGGTATATTTTGTGGTTTGGAACTCAGTCTCTCCGATCTCTCCTCTTCTTAGTTCGATTTGTGGTTTGGAAATTTACAATGCTTCAATCATTGTCACTGTGAATAACAAAGCTTAAGGCTATGGCCTTGGAGATTTGGTTCAAAAGAGAGAAGGATAAATAAAAGGGGTGAGACCAAATGTCGGCGGTGATGAAGATGTTATCTCCGGAAAGGGAGAGAGGAGGATGTTTCTGACGGAGATGGAGTTTGTTTCCAACGGCTTCTACAACCACCCAAACCCACCGATGGGGTGGTGGGGTTTGTCTGTAGCTTTAAGTTATGGGGTTTGATTTTGGGAGATAGGATGGTGGATCAGAGAGAGTTTAGGAGGTGACGACGATGTGAGTTGTTCAACGAAGTTGAGGGAGATTGAGAGTCTGTGTGTATGTGCTGGTGTCAATATTTCAGAGAAGAGAGAAGAGTTTCTTGATGCACACCGGAGGAAGATGAGGTCAGTGAGATGATGTTCGCCGGAGGAAGATGAAGTTTGTGGGTGTTGGTGGCGTTTCGGTGTTCCGATTTGAATCTTTTTTCTTCTTTGGGACATGTGGGTTCTCGATCTTCTTCTCCGGCGATGTTTAGAGCGGTGGTGGTTGGAGGTGAATAAAGCGGTGATGGTGGGAATCTCGGAGGTAAAAAGAGTGGTGGTGGTCCGGTGAATTGTGATTTAAAGGGAATGTAGAAGGAAAATGGGAAAGGGAAAGGGAAGGGGTGGGGTATTTTATTTTATTTTCTTTTTATTTTAATACAAATTTAATTATAATTTAATTAAAATTAAAATAATGAGGGCAAAATAGTCTTTTTATGTCTTCCAAAGGATACAACATGCAAATTCAAACTAATGAGGGATGAAGCGTGCAAATTTTAGATATATGAGGGACGGTCCGAGTTAATTTTTGAAAATAGGGACTAAACGTGCTTTTTGGCACCAGCATGAGGGACGGATGGTGTAATTTACCCTATTTTTAATTGGTTAATAATATAGAAAAGATAAAATAAATCAACAAAGGTAAAATAGACATAGTCATCAATTAAGGAACAAAACCGAAATAAACCCATACTATAAGGACCGGCCAAAATAAAAAATAAAAATTTGGAGATTAAACATATTCAGCCTCCCAAACCCACATGGACCATTGATGTAATTTACTTATAATTTTATTATTCCTAATTAGTTGGAAATTAGTAGGAAAGGAATGCAATTCCAATTCCAATTCCAATTATTATTATTATTATTATTATTATTATTATTATTATAATAGTAATTTTAGTTATATTATTGATGATAATAATATTTAAATGTAAGAGTAAATTGCATGGATGGTTCTTTAGGATAACTTGTGTCTTTGGTTATTGACTTTTTTTTTTTTATTTTTTTTATTTTTTTTTATTTTTTTTAATTCAGACCATCCCTGCGGCATGATTTTGTTGGGTGGTTGGTTTCCGAGTGATGTAAAAATAGGGCCGGTTCTACCTTTTGCAAAACTAAGAAAGAGCTTAGGGCACCTAATTCTAAAGGGTCCCAGATTTTAAACCCTATTATGTTAATCATATATGTATATATACGTATTTCTTGAGTTACAAAGACAAGTTGGAGCTTGGCCTGGTGGTAAAGGCGTCAGTTTATCAAACTAAAGCTTTCATGTTTGAATCTGTTTGCTAATCTTTCATTCATTTTATTTTGGAAGCTACTTAAACATATCCCACATTGCTCATGGATGAAACTCAGCCAACTTTCATCTCTTATATAAGCTTAACCGTCCTCTTGTTTCGTATTAACTCTACCTTTGAGTCCTACATCGGCTGGGAGATCAAAACTTCAACAAACTTCATGTTTATATAAGTGATAAGCTGAGATGCATTAAGAAATAGTTTAGGATTTGGTTTAAATTATAAAACTGAAGGGCACCATTTTTTTAAAATTTTCTTAGAGTCCCCAAATTGGTTGAGCCGCCCCTGTGTAAAAAGACTATCATACCATACCCCACCCGACAACTAAATAAAACACAAGAATAGCCTCCTGAACTAGACTCGTTGCCACCATCCTAATGTCGTTGTCGGAGGTCGCTAGACGTTGCCGTACACCTCCCATCCACTACTTGTAAAATTAATGCAACACCCTCCATTCAATTTTTGCTCCATCAACCAATTGTTTATGATGAGTGAGGCTGAGGACTGATGAGGGTGAGTGGTGGTGGTTCGCTGATGGTGAGTGGCGGTTGTAGAGACTCTTCTATGTTCTCCTTCCCCTGATGGTGGGATATCGTCCATTTCTGATCACTATCCCCATCGGTACCAATTTTATAAGCAAATCATCTTTGAGGAGAGAAAAAAAAATCAAACCAACCTGCTTTATTAGGAATCTATTGGCCGTTTTGAACATCAAATACAAAGTCGGTAGTCGTTTCAAAGCATGTAATCCAATTGATGGGAACTTATACACAAATCCGTATGTTTTAGTAGTAATATGTTGTGGACAAAACCTTGGGAAGTTCTAGGATTTTGGTTTAGTGGAAATTCATGATGACGGTGGTTTGGGAAGCTGGTGTGCCTAAATCGATATAGATACCGATGGCGGTGATGGTTGTGGTGGCAGCGAAGGAGACCGATTGGAGTAAAAAGCGAGAAAGACGGATAGTTGTGATCTATGGTATAAGGCAGGTAAATGGGAGGGTTAAAGGGGGGACCAGGGCCGATCATGGGGATTCAAATGCCCAAGACGAGGCAGAAAAAAGGCCCTTAGGCCCTAACGTGTAACAAATCAAATTATATAAACTAAAGATTTTTTTAAATAATGATAAACTTTATAGCAATAAACATATCAAAATTATAGTATTTTAGTGAGTAATTACATATTGTAACAGCTAGCTGACAACATGTGAATCTTTTTTACTATTCTTGATAGCAAACTGGTTGATAAACTTTTATATTAGGGTTGAACTAAGTTTGGATTTTAGTGAAAAAGAGAGAGGGGGTAGAGATCAGTATATCATGTGGGGGTGGGGATGGGAAGAAGATAGGCGATGTTATTTATTTTCTTTTTTATTTTTTTATTAAATATTAAAAAAGTACAAAATAAGTTAAAAAGGATATAAAAATTATTTTATACGATAAAATTTGATACAACATGGCCAGAACGAAAAGGTTGGAAACTAAGTTTGATATTCTAAAAAACCACGTGAACTATGAAGATTTGTTTTTTATATATAATAATAGTTATTTAGTTAATGATATTTTATTATCTAAAGGAAAATTTTGAAAGTTGGAAACAGGATTAAAAGAGAACTTCAACTTTACATTTTACTTTCGGATTTTAACATTTTTTTCATCAAATGGAAAAGTGTAATCTAACTTCACACATGAAATGCTTGGAAAGATTAGATACATTCGAGTCTACTCTTGTGAAAAATTTATATGCATGTATATATATTTCATGAAGATATAAAGTTGGGTATTACACTCGCAAGTAAGGTGAAAACCCGCACCCATGATCGCCTTACTGCCTTACTGTCTAGTTCTCCGGTCCGGTAAGTCGGTAACTGTGGGTGCATCTCAGGATTTAATGTTTTATAATTTTATATACATATACATGTATATATGTGAAGGCGCATTTTAGAGGTGAGCCAGCAGGTAATGGCACACAACCAGTCGCACGTGCACATCAATTTTTGTATTGATCTTCTCTTCTGATTCTTAGAACCAGTCCAGTCGCCTCTCGTTTCGCAACTCTCCGTTTTCCTTTCCTAAACTAAAGTCGATATCGATCCAATAAAATAAAGAGAAATTTGGTGGGTGCCTTACAACTAATTTGTTTATTTTATTTGAGTTTTGTTTTGTTTTGGGTCCTTTTAGTTTTGTTTTTCTACAAAAAGAAAATACTTAGACACACGGTTACAATTCTCTTGGTTTAATCCTACAGCCACGTTTTATTTTTATTTATTTATAGTTTTGTAAGAAAACTCTTTTAGGATTATTCACCTTCAATTTTCTTGGAACAAATGCCATTGAATTACCGCTTAATTTGTAGTGTTTCCGATTCCACCATTTGGACTTGTTCTTTTTTTATTGAGGATTCCAGGTTTCTATATAATTAATTTTTATATTTTTGTGGACAATTTTGTAAGAGATTGTTGTTGAGGGGACGCATCCGTATATCAAGATATTCTTGGATAATCACCAATTGGTTGATTCTTTTTGCAAAGATTGGTGCTTATCGATCTGTTATGCTCGTTGAAAACCGATCAATCTAAAAGTAAGATTTCCTCTTTGTTTGTTTTCATGTTTATAATCATCACGTTAGGGACTGAAATTCAGGATTTTGGTATTGAAATTCATAGCAATTGATTCCATTTCACTCATTATAGTAGTATATATGAGCACATTATGATTGCATCTAGTTTCCAGTAAATTATTCTCATGCCTCCAAATTTGTCCATTTATGATATGATTTATAATTTTTAAAATCATCTTATATGAATAAATACTTTAATTTGGAGGGATTGGTTCTTTGAGAACGTTGCTACAGAATACATAACATGGTTGATGGTTTGTAATCTATGTGTCTACTCTAAAGCATGTTTGATGGAGAACAGGAACCAGGTATTGAGACATTTTTGTTTCTAAACGTCTATATGCACCTACATCATCCCACATAACATGAACGAAGGCAATCATATATATATATATATATATATATATATATATATATATATATATATATATATATATATATATATATATTACAACACATTGGTATATATATTGCTATTCAAAAGCGTAAATATATGAGTTTCTATGTATGTTGGTATACATATTACGCCCCTGATTGTTTAGAAATATGATGAAATCTGTGACATTAGCAGGAAATTTGTTGGTAACTCAAGGTAAAGGTTTGGCATACAGGGCCAAACCAGGTTGTGGATTCTTAGATGATATGCAGCAGTTACCTGAGGACATTGATTCTGCAAGGAGGGCATATTGGGAAACCTGTGGAAGGGTTGTTGCAGTTTGCAAAATTGAAGACAAGTCCTATAGTAACATTTTCTTCTGATCACAAGTGGTTGACAACTGGGAAAAGGATGATGGCTGCAGGTGCATCCGGGAGTCGGGGTTTGATTGCTGATGCTTTGACAGAGAAGGATAGTGATGGTTCATATACAAGTGGAGGTTGGAAGAGGTAAATTGATTCTCTTATTCATTGTACGTTTTGTAAGAATGCTGTACATTCTAGAGTAAGTATATATAAACCTATAGGCGCAATCCACATGTGATTAATTATTATGTATTAAAGCTACACCCTAATATTGGCAGTGAAGATGGAAAATTGAGCTGCGGTTATTCAAGTTTCAGAGGTAAAAGACCTAGCATGGAGGATTTTTATGACATCAAGACTTGCAAGATCGATGGGAAAATGGTCTGCCTCTTCGGGATATTTGACGGTTATATTCTTTCCCATCAGCTAATTTTTAAATTTGCAGATTTAAATTTTAAAATGAATGAATGAATATTTTGATTGTAGGTCATGGTGGTTCGCGTGCATCTCAATATTTAAAGGAAAATCTGTTTAAGAACCTCATGAAGCATCCAGAGTTTATAACAAACACAAAAGTGGCTATTAGTGAGTTCACTAATTCTTATCATGCACATACAACATGAATTTTGAATCCAAGAATTTGAATAACTTGACAGGTGAGACTTATCAGCAAACCGACAAAGACTTTTTGGAGTCCGAAAAGGATAATTTTCGCGATGATGGGTCTACTGCTTCGACAGCAGTTTTGGTAGGAAACTATCTGTATGTTGCTAATGTTGGAGATTCCCGGACTGTAATATCCAATGAGGGCAAAGGTAAAATTAATTTCCTATCAAATTAGCAGTGAGGCTGGCTGGCTGGCTGGATGATCATAAGATAAGATTAATTGTTGTTTGATCGAGGTTAACTAATTACTAAACCCGTTTGAGTTGTTGTTGATAATGGCAGCGATCGCCCTCTCTGAGGATCACAAACCAAACAGAAGTGATGAGCGGATGCGAATTGAAAGTGCTGGTGGGGTTGTCATGTGGGCAGGTAAATTAAGCGGTGAATGGAAAATGGATAACTTAATTAATACTACTTAACAGGAGTACGTACTTTCTAATTCATGTTTTGATATTCAAATATTTGTCTTTAATTTTTGTTCAAGGCACATGGAGGGTTGGAGGCGTATTGGCAATGTCTCGTGCATTTGGAAACCGTATGCTGAAGCAATATGTGGTGGCCGAACCTGAAATCCAGGTTGCCATTTCATGTTAGTTACCTTAATATTAGATTCCCTGTTGAACCTACCTACATTTTCTCTTTTGCAGGAACAAGAGCTGAATGAAGCATTTGAACTGCTGGTTCTTGCAAGTGATGGTCTCTGGGACGTTGTACCCAATGAGGTAGTATATATATAACATACTATATATATATATATATATATATATATATATATATATATATATATATATATATATATATGTATAATGTTTGTTGAAGAAGTAAGCTTGATTGTGAAATTTTGCATCATCAGGATGCTGTGTCACTTGCACAGACTGAAGAAGAACCAGAGGCAGCAGCTCAAAAGCTGACGGAGACTGCTTTTACCCGTGGCAGTTGTGATAATATCACCTGCATTGTAGTCAAGCCTACCACCATAAAACCACAAACCCAAACTGATGCCTAATGCCGGAGGGATTTCATGCCTCGGTTTTCTTGCATTGCTGCTCAAGATGTTCATGTTTTTTTATTCAATTTATGGCTTTCTTTTGCAACTTTTGTTCTGCAGTGAAGAGAGACATGAAAATTGTGTCTTCTCGTGTAAATTCTAATTTTTGCTCTTGATCCTGTTTGCTTTTACACTTGAATAAAAGATGTCACTTTCTTTCTCTTTACTCCCACCAATCATATTCATTATGTTCATTTTCATTGCCAAATGTAACACTGGGATATATATATATATATATATATATATATATATATATATATATATATATATATATATATATATATATATATATATATATATATATATATATATATATATATATATATATATATAGGGTTAGGTTATATTGTTTCTAGTAACTATTGTGTGTCAGAATGCACAGATCTAGACCACCGGATGTAATAGAATCAAAAGTCATTATCTGAGGGTCTATGATATTAAAATAGGATAACATGTACCATATAATCACACTAATTTCAGCATAAAGACATTTTAGTCAATTAACCTATATTAAAAAAGGAAATTTTTGGATTTTTAAGGATAATTAATTAGATTTTTTATTTTAAAAAATCTGAATATTTTAAATTAATTCAAATTTAAAAATCCGATTTTATTCTGTCAGAATGATAGAATGCCAATCATAAATTAGTAAATATATTTTTCGATTTTATTCCGTCAGAATGATAGAATGACAACCATGAACTAGTAAATATATTTTCGATTTTATTCTGTCAGAATGACATAATGCCAATCATAAACTACTAAATACATTCTGAAAAAATACACAAAATCAATTCTTAAACTAATAATATACCAAATAATTACATTGTATGATTGTGATTCATTGAATAATAACAACATTCTGAAAAAATAACAAATGTAATTCCTAAAAAATAACAACAATCTTAATTACATTGTATGAGTGTGATCATTCTTTAATGCATTCTTCAAGCCTTTACCATGAGGTCTTCAAACCATTTTTCAAGCAATTTCTATCACAAATTTATTGCAAAATATTTTGTAGTGATACACTTGTAACAACTGCACATTAAACATATAAACAATTAACTACAATTCTATCAGAATACAACAATAAATATTCTTACAGAATAAACTATTTTTGCAGAATGGGTTTGAATATTCTATCAGAATCGCTATTTTACACCTGTTTATTGTTTTTTACATTCTAAATCCAAACTTAATAACATTCATACTAACATGAAAACAAGCCTTGAGCAAGCTATATTTACAGATTTCAAAAACATATTACAGCGCGTGTTTATTAAAAGACTATTCACAAATATCATATAAATCAATCATATGCTACTCCATTCACAACATTCTATGTAGAAAAAGAATCAATGAATAATAACAAAGACTTACATGTGCATTAGTAAAAGATATGTCAACATCTTCCCATTGCTGGATGCAATCGTGGGTTTACTTCAAGTTTTCTCTGCTCCTCTCACAAAAATGTATAAAAGTCTTCATATTTCTCCAATTCAGGCTTTTATTGAGTCAACTTTCTTTTTGTTTCAGATTTACTCATGCCTCAAAGCTCGCGATAATGCTGCTTTGTAAAGGCCTCATATTCACATGCTTTGAATAATGTTCCAAGAATGTAACCCCTTATAGAGTGCACTCATTGTCACTCTCATTCGTTGAGGACTTTTCACAAACACTTTAAAGGCAGAATTTTGAAGACCAAATTCTGAAGGTATACCTACAATATACAAGATCAGCAACATAAATAAGTTGACAAACATTTTATTATAAAAGATTTGGAACCGGGTTAACTTTATTTGGGAAATTACATCAAGCCTAACATGTTCAAGTTAATTATTGAGTACAAGATAAAGATAAAAGAAAAATTGAACCTGAGAATTAATAGAAAATTGAAAAGCAAGAAAAATGTTTAGGCACCTGAGAAAAGTCCATTAAGTTCCTATGACTGATATAACCCCAAACCCTAGAAAAGTCCAGGAAGTTCCTATGGCTTCAGTTAACGATAAGAATGATTTAGCAACGATAAGATTTGAAATCTAGTTTGATGTAGCAGCGATTCCACCACAAACACCTCAGAATCTTAATGGGTATATCTCGGAATTGATTATAGTTTTATTCCTCAAAAGGTTTTTTTTTGTAGATTTTGAAAAGATTGAATGATTAGTACGAGTTATGGAGTTAAAGATTAGTTAGTTTGACTAAAAAAGTCAATAACAAGTATGGTTTTTACCTTATCAGTTTGTGAAGCACATAATCCACAATCAGAACCCTTTAAGCATCTCATACAGCTCCAGGTAGCAGAAGGTCTGGCGGAAGTGAAAGTCGGGCAGGTGATGTTACTGAAGTGGGATGTATGTAGCACCCGGTTCCTGGTACGTAAATGTTATTTGAGTATTTCCCTTCTTTTAGCCTTGGACTCGACGAGTCATAGGTCCGACTCGCCGAGTGGATGCAGGACCCGGGACAAGTTTAAGTTGGCGACTCAGCGAGTCCATATCCTGGACTCGGTGAGTCACAGCTGTTGGATGAAACCCTAAGTTTCAGGGGTTTGCACCCTATTTAAATGACTTAACTGCCCCAAGCCAGCTCCCATTCACCCTCAGAGCCCTGTATCTCTCTCTAGTCTTGCTTTCTTGTGAGTTTGAAGTGTTTTGTGGTGTATTGAAGTTTCTTTGAAGGAAAAGAAGAGGGAATCAAGAAGAGGAGAAGGAGGCCAAGCATCTCTGTGTCATTCCAACGTTTCCCCTAAGGTATAGCTCGTTTCCCCTCTGTTTTTAAGCTTATAGCTCCATAAAAGTCCTTTTTGAGCCATTTCCAAGATTGTGTATGCTTGAGGGTTTGTAATAAGTCGATTGGCCTCTAGATCTAGGCAAGATTGAGCTCCAGGAGCTCAAATCTGTTAGCTTTATGGCCCCATGTTGCTTGTTCACCCTAGATCTACCCTTTTGAGGCATTTTGAGCCCTAAAATCCATATTGGTGAATATCCACACGTAAAGTTGGAAACTTTACGTGTGATTCATGTCCTAGAAGTCCAGATCTGTGAATGGCATGGACTGAAATCGAGCAAATCTGTGTATTTAGTGGGCGCATGGCAACGACTCGGCGAGTCGTTCATGTGACTCGGCGAGTCTGTTCGCGAGTCTCCGAGTTTGTCCCCTTTTCGTAGTGTCGAGTGAGCAGTGAGTCGGAAGCTGAACTCATCTATGGAGGTACTCGGCGAGTCAATGCCCTTAGATCAAGAACAGACTCGACGAGTTGTTCATACAACTCGGCGAGTCTTAGCATAAGTGTTCATCGGATGAAGATGAACTCGACGAGTTGTTCGTACAACTCGACGAGTTGGATGAAGGACTTGAATATCAGTTTAGAAGGAGAACTCGTCGAGTCGTCGCCTAACTCGACGAGTAGGAACGGGATCCAGGACAATCGTTTGGGTGGTGACTCAGCGAGTTGGAAAGCCAACTCGGCGAGTCGGGTCAACTGAAAGTTGACTCTGACTTTGACTTAGGGCATGGTCAGGGGTAAAATGGTCATTTTACCCAAAGGTCAGTGAGCAGTGTTTGATTGAGTATGTTGTGGGAATTGCATCCGGAGGATTTTTGGAGCAGCAGCGGCAGCAGTAGGCAGTCAGTTCCCGATCAGATCAGCAGCTACTTCGAGGTGAGTTACCTTCCAGTAGCGGTGGGTCTACGGCCACAATGCCGGCCCACCAGTAGGAGTTGTATGTTAGATGATTGTCTTCGTGATATCATCTAGGTTTGCTACTACCTGATATGTTGTATGCTGACATGATATGTATATGTGATAGTTGTAGAGTTCGGTTGTTAGGACCGAAGGGTAGGTCGGACACCCCAGATATGTCTGACAGTACGTGATGATATGATTGCATGCTGGCTTGTTATGTTATATGAGATAAAGGTAGTAAGAGGGGACTAGTCCCCGAAGATCGGTTGTTAGGACCGATGGGTAGTCAGCACCCCAGAATGGCTTGACATGGGTAGTCAGCACCCTAGAATGGCTTGACATGGGTAGTCAGCACCCCAAAATGGCTTGACACGGGTAGGACGGCACCCCAGAACGGCCGTACCGGGTAGTCAGGCACCCCAGAATAGCCTGGCAGTAAGTATGTTATGTGTTTGTATGGTATGTGGTACGATGGGGGAACTCACTAAGCTTTGTGCTTACAGTTTTCAGTTCTGGTTTCAGGTACCTCCTCAGCTAGGGGAAAGGAGCCGGCGCAGTAGCAGCATGTCACACACACACTCTCCGGTTTCCGCATTTACGAGCTTCACTGGGATTTGTACTCTGATATTTTGATTGGGTGTATGAATTGGCTTTTAGACATGGTTCACTTTGTGTTATGGTTTGATCAAACAATGCTTTAGTTATTAATATTCTCTAAAGTAATGTTTTAAAACAAAATTTTTGGTCGTGAAAATTGGGTCGTTACTGTCACACCCCCAAACCAAGGATGGCGGAAACGTCCGGGGGTGGAGGACTTCATGTATAGTATCACAACAACGAGTATAATAGTGCTCAAAGTAAATACAACCAATCATATATATCTATTCGAAAGAGTTACATCATTGTATGAATTACATGTTCTAAATCAATTACAATATGTAGACAATAAGTATGAAATGTTTGACGCCTTAACGTCCCATCCTCAAAAGCACTTGGTTACCTGTTTATTGATTTCCTGAGAATACAAGTAGTTTTGAGAAAGTGTCAACACAAAGGTTGGTGAGTTCATAAGAAATTTTGTTGGAGAAGTAAACCGTTTTCCTTGTAAAAGCGATAGTATATGTATCCAGAAAATCCGATATTTTCTTTATAAAAGTTATGTAATGTAGTCTTATAACCGAAGACCAAAATGTATAAGTAACCTCTCTTACTAATAGAAAATGATATGTGTTTAAATTGACATAAACACGCTTGAATTAAATGAAATTCCCGTAAATTCTTATGTTTGTTAATACTTTATGTATATGTAGTCCTAAATCCCAAGACCGAGAAAATACCAAGTATTGTCCATACTTAAAGATATAAATGTGGTTTCAAATGATGTGTAGTCATAAATACCAAAACCGAAAGTGTACAGTAATATCTGTACTTATTGAGATAAAAAAAAATGATTTTAAAATCGACATAAAACCCACTTAAGTTTTATAAAAATCCCGTAAACTTTATGTATTGTTATATCCCTATGTGAGTCGCTATAATCATACTATGACTAAATGAACCTGCCACGACGTTTCTCAGACGTCGTAAAACTGAAATGACATTTGTCACCCGTAGACCTGCAGGTCCCACTGTAGTTAGCAACAAGGTGTGGGGTGTCAAACCCAATATAGATCTATACACAACTATCACGTTGATGTGCACAAAAGTACCCACTAATTTTAATATTTATAACCTAACAAACTTAGACTATCTATGCACTTATAGGCAGTGTACCTAGTCAGATTACAGTATAGCTTAGGTAAGTCGGGTGTCGATCACAGGGAACGGTGGATTAATTTAATATATTTGATTATAGGTTACAGGTCACACGAAAATAATAATTAAAATGGTTTAATAAATCTCAAACTAGCAAATAACAACTCTCGATAAACTAACAGGAAAGCACATCTCTTCAGGTACTTTGGTTTAGATAAATTACACCTTAAAACATAGATAATTGCATACACAAATTCATTTATTCAATGTTCACCGATTCCTAAAATGATTAGATTCGCGTTCACTATAACTAATCCTTTAGCAAACAAGTCAATTCAAACAGTGATCAGTTGATTAAACTAACATGCTTCCTAGTGTTCAGTTCGTATCAAGCAAGACTTGTAAATATAGTTAATCAATGTAGACATTTAATTAACCTCTTGTTGATGGTCATCTAACAAGGCTCACACATTAACTTACTTATTCTCAAATTAATCCTAGTTTCACATTCGTTATTTCTAGTCTTATAATCTCGATGGTCATCAAAAATCATAAGAGACAAGCAAATCGAGCAGATGTTCAAGCAACTCAATTCACTTAACAATTAACAGAAAATAATCATCATTAACACATGAGGATCTTTAAACAAGCTTGGCAAGATAAATTAAACACAAATAAACTATTTAATATAGCAATTAGTCTAATAATCAAAGCTTCATTCAATCATAAACACAAAGTAAAAGGTTTTTACACCTAAATCAGAAACTAAATACAGAAAAGTACCACCATGGAATGCTAAACATGGTCACGTCAGCAATCCATATGATAACCGACATGTATCCTCTCTCCAATCCTTCCGATCTCCGCTCCCGTTAGCTTAACAGCCTTCCGGCCGCCTTCTAGACCCTCAAAACGGCTTAACAGAAGTTAATTGTCGACTAAATTAGGTTAGAAGTCGAATCCCTTCCCCTGGTTAGCTAAAAATCGACATTTATAGTCTTTGTGGCCGACCTAAGTACGCTGGGCGTACTTAGGATTACGCAGCGCGTACTCAAGATAATCACGCGATCAAGTCTATCCGGTGCAAAGGTGTACGCGGGGTGTAACCTTAAGGTACGCGGGGCGTACCCGCTTCCTCAGCATTCTTTTCTTTCTTTTAGCTTCTAAGCCCCGTTTCCGCTTCAGTCTTTTCTTTTGTGCTTTATCGACAACAAATAGCTGCAAAACATAATTCAAAGTATTATGAGTATTTTTTAGTTCTAAAATAGAATAAATAAGGCCAAAATATTAAGATAAAGTGCATAAAAATATATATAAAAATACACATATCACACGTTCTCCCTCCAGGAGACTCTGATTATAACTAACAGGAATTATATCCCGCACTCGGACGTACGGAAAGAGATTGTCTCACAATTTAGGTTAACAAGTTTACGAGTTGTGTGCGTGAGTGTAAAACCTTTCTGTATGAATGTACCCTTTTTGTACGTGTGTGTTATGTGATGTATCATAAACTATACCTATTATAGTTTTATCCAAAATGTTTGTAATATATAAGAACTCTTTTATGAAAAAGCGTTAGTGTTATGAAATCCATTAAACTATGCTTATTATAGCTTATATACGTGTTCTAAATGAATGAATAATCTTATCATGAATGACTTATTTTCAGTTTATGATGATAAAATTTACAAAGAAACACATTCAATACTTAGAATTTATTATTATACACTTTGCTCAACATAATACAAAGTGTTATGAAAATTATATGATGTTAACTAAATTAGACCTTCTTGCACTGTTTTAGAAAAGCCATAGAAAAATCATACGAAGTCGAAAACTAAATCCGTAAATTCTGAGAGTTCCCAAAATGTGTCTAGTTTACTCATAATTTTTATCATGATTTTTAATGACCTCCAACTTGGGTGAAAAAGTCCATAATCACAGACAGGTCCGGATTGGTGTTTGAAATGATAGGCAGTTTTGTAAAAATCACCATAAATTGTAGAAAAATCGTATGGAGATGTGCAAGTAGTCATTTTAAAGATAAGAACTGGAACTACTTACACCTAAAACTGTTTTTCAAACAAAAATGTTTAAGTTGTCCAAAACAGTCCGTGAATGGAGTCCAACTTTTCTGATGAAAGCTGTTAGAAAAATTTAGTTATCCAAAACAGTTTTTCAAACAAAAATGTTTAAGTTATCCAAAACAGTCCGTGAATGGAGTCCAGCTTTTCTGATGAAAGCTGTTAGAAAAATTTAGTTATGTTCTTGGTGTTTTAACTTGTATTCCCCCCCTAAAAACTTAAGAAAACATAAAAAATGTAGGGGTATGAACTCACCTTAAGTGATTTCAGTAGGTAAGTGTTGAAGAAGAGAAGTGTTCAACCCAAGAACACTTGAAGAATCACTTGAAGATTCGAAGATCTAACACAATTATGAGAGAGTTTGCGTAAGATATCCATGATTCGAGTAGAAAGAAGTGAAATAATCATAAAGAGAAGGGATTATTCTTACCAAATGTGGAGGAAAATCCCAAGATCAGCCCTCAAATCTCGAGTTCTAGAGAGGGAAAATGAGAGAGAAAAGAGTTTGCTCTTTTTGGTGAAAAGAGAGAAAATGAGAGAAATGAGGAGAGAGGAGGCTTTTCTAGCCTTTGACCAATTGTGGGGTTGGAAAAAGGTGGGAAAAGTACAATGAAATGACTAGGTAAGGGCTGATGGGGAATAGTGACATGGAGTGGGTGATGAAGGTTGCTTGAGTCATAAAATAAAGGAAAGTCAACACTCCATCTTTGTACTTCACATACTCCCTTTTGGATAAGGTTTTATCCTTAAAAACGTGATTAATTAATAGTTTAGGGGCCTTATATGTTAAAATAAAGTTTTGGGTGAAAATCCCATGCTAAAACAATTAATAACGGGCCTAAAATGCAAATTTAGTCGAAAACCGGGAGAAAAAGCGTTCCCAGCGAGACCTCTTGGTCCTAGGCCAAGGTTCGGTCCCTGCTGGTGCTGAGCCGAAAGCGAACGGTGCGAACCAGAAGCAAGAAGCGAAGGCGAGGGGCTCAGTCCGAAGGCTCGGTCCGAAGGGTCAGAAGCGAAGGTGAGGTTTCGGTCCGGAGATAAAAGGCGAGAAGTCAGAACCGAATGAACTGTAGTGAACAGTACCTTCGGGTTCGGTTCTTCCTTTTAAGCGAGGTTCGGTTAGTAGTGAACAGTACTTTCGGTTCGGTTCCTCTTCATCAGGAGGTTCGGTTCTTAAGAGGGGTTTCGGTTCCTAAGAGGGGTTTCGGTTCCTTAAGTCCGTTTTTTCGTTTAGACTTCCGTTTTTGGGGTGTTTTCGCCAAATTCGAGGGTCGGGATGCCCCGAGTGATTATAGAGAGTTGGGAGAGATTTCGAGAGAGATTTGAGAGAGATTCCACATACTCAGAGAGATTTGGGAGAGATTTGACATACTTGGAGAGATTTCACATACAAAGAGATATTTGGGAGAGATTTCACATTCTTAGAGAGATTTGGGAGAGATTTGACATACTTGGAGAGATTTCTCATTCAGAGAGAGATTTGGGAGAGATTTCACATACTTAGAGAGATTTGGGAGAGATTTGACATTCTTGGAGAGATTTCTCATTCAGAGAGAGATTTGGGAGAGATTTCACATACTTAGAGAGATTTGGGAGAGATTTGACATACTTGGAGAGATTTCTCATTCAGAGAGAGATTTGGGAGAGATTTCACATACTTAGAGAGATTTGGGAGAGATTTGACATACTTGGAGAGATTTCTCATTCAGAGAGAGATTTGGGAGAGATTCCACATACTTAGAGAGATTTGGGAGAGATTTGACATTCTTGGAGAGATTTCTCATACAAAGAGATATGTGGGAGAGATTTCACATTCTTAGAGAGATTTGGAAGCGATTTGACATTCTTGGAGAGATTTCTGATAAGAAGAGATTGAGTGAAAACGATTGAGAGAGGTTTCATTGGTGACTTTTTTGAGTGTCCGGCTTCGCACTGCAAGGTCCGTAAACCCCGTTAAGCCTTGTTTAAGGATCTTGCATACTCCCGATGAGTATGTAACATTGTTTTATCGGTTTGGCTCTCCACGTACCACCGTTTTAGGTTAAGGAGATCTAGATATACACACTTTTCGATTTATGATCTCTCATTAGAATAGAGAGTTGTTTAGAAATTACATAACGTAAACTCTAATACTCACGACAAATTGAGTTGACCGGTTTGACTTGTTGACTTTAGTTGACTTTGACTTGACCGAAAATTGACGGTTGTCACAGTTACAATGTAACATCACAAAAATACGAGCCAAAAATTTCATTTTTAAAACATATACTTTGCAAAACATTAGAAATAAAACATTCACCGATCATATCATTTCACAAAAGATGTTGCGTGTCTGAAAAGCCATTTTATAAAACATAATAGTGTCAGAGTACAAATCCCCAGGAAGATCTCATAGTGCGGAATACAAAGCATGTATGTGATGAGCCGCTACTACGCCAGCTCCTTCCCTTTCGAAGAAGAGGTACCTGAAACCAAAAGTGAAAACTGTAAGCACGAAGCTTAGTGAGTTCCCCCAACATACCACATACCATACAATCACATAACATACATATATTGTCAGGCATATCTGGGTGCCCGGCCTACCCCTTTGGTCCTTTCGACCGGATACATACTAGTCTATCTGGGAGCTGGCCTCCCCTTCGGTCCTCTCGACCGGATATTGACTAGCATATCTGGGTGCTGGTCTCCCCTTCGGTCCTCTCGACCGGATGCTGACTAGCATATCTTGGAGTTGGCCTCCCCTTCAGTCCTCTCGACCGGATACTGGGGACTATTTCACCCCTACTACTACCACATAACACATTTATCACATAATCTATCTAGCATGGTTGGGATGACCGCCCTTTCGGCCCTATCGACCGATATTCTGGGGGACTATTCCCCCCCCCCCCCCTTACTGTCACTAGCACATAGCATCATATCATACTAGCACAATAACATATCACAGGTAGTAGCAACCCTAGATGAATATCACAGAGACAAACATCTATCATACGATTCCTACTGGTGGGCCGACATTGTGGCCGTAGACCCACCGGTACTGGAAGGTAACTCACCTCAAAGTAGCTGATGATCTGCATGGGAACTGACTGTCTTCTTCTGCTGCTGCCCTGGAAATCCTCCGGCTATAAGTCCCACAAAACACTCAGTCAAATACTGCTAACCGACCTCAGGATAAAATGACCATTTACCCCCTAACCAAGCCAAGAGTCAAAGTCAAAGTCAACTTCCAGTTGACCCGACTCGCCGAGTCCCTATCCATTCGATTGACCATAATCCCGTCACTACTCATCGAGTTAGGCATTGACTCGACGAGTTTTCTTCTAACCTATGTCCAATAGTCCTTCATCCTACTCGCCGAGTTGTATGAACAACTCGTCGAGTTCATCTTCATCCGAAGAACATTCTATGCTGAGACTCGCCAAGTTGTATGAACAACTCGCCGAGTCTGTTCTTGAGGCAAGAAGATTGCCTTGGACTTGCCGAGTCAGGGCATTGACTCGCCGAGTTCCTTCATGGGTGAGTCTGGCTTCCGACTCACTGAGTCACACCCCATGACTCACTACTCCACTCCGCAAACACGAAAAGGGGGAAAACTCGGGGACTCGCGACTCGACTCGCCGAGTCCGATGAACGACTCGCCGAGTCTATCACATGAAAATACTATATACTCGATTTTGCTTGAATCCAGCTCATGCCATACATAGATCTGGGTTTCTAGGGCTTGATTAACACGTAAAGTTTCCAACATTACGTGTAAATAAACACCAATGAAGGTTTTAGGGCTCAAAATGCACTAAAAGAGTAGATCTAGGGCTTTCATGCAATATGGCTCCATAAAGGTAGTAGATCCGAGCTCTTGGAGATCAATCATGCCTAGATCTAAAGGTTAATCAACTTATTACAAACCCTAATTCATAATCAAGCTTGGAAATGGCTCAAGAAGGACTTTAATGGAGCTATAAGGGACTATAAGCATGAAAACAGAGGGAAACTGAGTTATACCTCAAGGAAGTCACTAAAATAACACCAATATGTCTGGCCTCCTTCTTCTCTTCTTGATCTACTCTCATTTTCTCTCAAAATCTTCAAGAAAACACACCAAAGCACATCAATCTCACAAGGAACAAGGGTTGGACGATATAGGGAGCTCTGAGGGTGAAGGGGGCGAGCTTGGGGGCGCATAAGATGACTTAAATAGGGTGCAAACCCTTGAAATTAGGGTTTCATCAGACAGCGGGGACTCGCCGAGTCCAGAATATGGACTTGCTGAGTCGCCAACTTAAACGTGCTCCATCTCCCGTCTCTACTCGGCGAGTCGGGCCTACAACTCGCCGAGTCCAAGGCTAAAAAAAATGCAACACTTAGATAAATTTTACATACCAGGAACCAGGTGCTACAAATCTCCCCCACTTATTTTAGACTTCGTACTCGAAGTCTGCTGCTCGATCTTGAAATAGCTCGGGGGTAATGCTCCATCATTTTTTCCACCGGCTCCCATGTCCATTCTGAACCCTTTCGGTGTTGCCATTGCACCTTCACTAATTCCACCCTCTTGTTTCTCAGATCCCTCGACTTCCGGTCAAGTATTGCGACTGGGCGCTCAATGTAATTCAGGCTGTCATCAACTTGTATATCCTCTAGCGATACCACCGCTGAATCATCCACTAGGCATTTCCGCAGCTGGGAGACATGGAAGGTGTTGTGGATCTGACTGAGCTCGGCTGGCAGATCCAGCCTATATGCCACCTTGCCCACCCGGGCTACAACCCTGAACGGACCAATGTACCTCGGGCCCAACTTGCCCCGTTTCCTGAATCGAATGACGCCTTTCCAAGGCGACACTTTCAGGAGAACCATATCCCCGACCTAGAACTCCAGGTCTGATCGACGCTTGTCGGCGTAACTTTTCTGTCGACTCTGCGCAGTCTGAAGCCTGCTTCGAACCTACTGGATTCTATCGGTCGTCTTGAGCACCACCTCGGTGCTCCCCATGACCCTCTCGCCAACGGGATATCCAACGGATGCATCTTGCCGTGCGGTCTCTGATGCTCGGCCTTGACCTTCCTGCAGGTCAAACACCGCTCGACGTACCACGCCACATCCCGCTTCATGCAGGGCCACCAATAGTCTAGACGAAGATCCCTATACATCTTCGTCGCCCCTGGATGAATAGAGAATCGGTATTTGTGCGCCTCCTCCATCAAGATCTGGCACACGCCTCCATGATACGACACCCACACCCTACGGTGTAGTGTTAATAATCCTCGACTATCATAATCGAAGGAGGTGACTTGACCCACTATTCGCTCACTCTTCCGATGTTCCTCCTTCATAGCCTCCTGCTGAGCTTCCCGAATCTGCTCTATCAGTGGAGTCACCACCGTCATCCTCATACACACATCCCCGACCGGTGCCGCCTTACGGCTAAGCGCATCAACCACCACATTGGCCTTCCCCGGGTGATAAAGGTTCTCGCAATCATAATCCTTCACCACGTCCAACCACCGACGCTGCCTCATGTTCAGATTCGACTGATCCATGAGGTACCTCAAACTCTTGTGGTCTGTGTAAATGGTACATCGAACCCCGTAGAGGTAATGTCGCCAAATCTTGAGGGCGAAGACCACCGCCCCCAACTCTAAATCATGCGTCGGGTAGCTCGCCTCGTGAGGCTTCAGCTGCCTTGAGGCATAAGCAATGACATGTCCCTTCTGCATCAATACTGCGCCTAAGCCCGAGATAGACGCATCACAGTATACCACAAAATCCTCTACGCCCTCGGACAGGGCTAAGATTGGCGCCTCGCACAACCTCTGCCTCAGAATCTCGAACGCGGCCTGCTGCTCAGGCCCCCATCGAAAGACCACGACTTTCCTAGTCAACCGTGTCAGGGGTACGACTATCTTGGAGAAATCCTGAATGAATCTTCGATAGTAGCCTGCTAATCCTAGGAAACTCCGAATCTCGGATGGAGACTTCGGAACCTCCCATCTCATCACGGCCTCCACCTTGGCCGGGTCTACTGAAATCCCGTTTTGGTTGACGAGGTGCCCAAGAAACTGCACCTCGCGCAACCAAAACTCACATTTGGAGAACTTGGCGTACAAGCTCTCCCTCCTCAAGGTCTCCAAAACCTCTCTCAGATGCTCCTCGTGCTCCTCCTGCGTCTTGGAATAAACCAAGATGTCATCAATGAAAACTATCACAGACCGATCCAACATCGGTCTACACACGCGGTTCATGAGGTACATGAACGCGGAAGGAGCATTGGTGAGCCCAAACAGCATCACCACGAACTCATAATGGCCATAACGCGTCCGAAACGCGGTCTTCTGTACATCCTCCTCTCTGACCCTTATCTGATGATAACCTGAACGCAAATCGATCTTGGAGAACCAAGATGCTCCCTGTAACTGATCAAAGAGGTCATCAATCCTCGGGAGTGGGTAACGGTTCTTCACCGTTACCTTATTCAGCTCCCGGTAATCTATACACATTCGATGCGACCCGTCCTTCTTCTTCACAAACATGATTGGGGCTCCCCAGGGTGAACTGCTTGGTCGAATAAATCCCTTGTCTAGTAGCTCCTGCAGCTGCGTAGACAACTCCTGCATCTCGGGAGGAGCCAACAGATAGGGTGCCTTGGCTATCGGAGCCGCACCAGGAACTAGGTCGATCCTGAACTCTACCTGACGCTCCGGAGGTATTTCAGGAAGCTCCTCCGGGAACACATCAGTGTAGTCTCGCACCACTAGAACCTCGCTCACCGTCGCCTTACCCGTCTCCTGGGTATCCATAACGTACGCGACATATCCCGCGCAACCCTGCTGAAGGTAGCGCCTAGTTCTCGCTGCTGAACATACTGTGGGTCCACGCTGTGGCCTCTCACCGTAGATTACCAACTCTCACCCACTTGGGGTCCTGATCCGCACTAGCTGCTGTGCGCAATCTATCACCGCCCCATTAGGGCTCAGCCAATCCATGTCTATAATCACCTTGTTCCCCCGCAACGGGATGGGAACCAAATCCACCAAATAGCGCTCCTCAAATAACCTTAGAACACAATCCCTGAATATTGCTGATGCTCGCACCGATCGATCATCGGCAATCTCTACCTCTAAAGGGCAA
Organism: Lactuca serriola; assembly: GCF_051521515.1. Lineage (NCBI taxonomy): Eukaryota > Viridiplantae > Streptophyta > Magnoliopsida > Asterales > Asteraceae > Lactuca > Lactuca serriola. The sequence goes on along the minus strand of NC_136409.1, from coordinate 235,799,504 downwards.
TCCAACATGCCCGAAGACTCAGTAAACCTCTTGCTAAGCGCAAGGGAAACAAATGATCGGGTGGCACCCGAGTCAAACAACACCTGAACAGGGATACCGTTCACATAGAACAATCCTAACGCATATACACAGAGCACAAATCAATATCATAACATCATAAAAATAAGATAGAGGGAAAGAATCATCCCCGTCACCACATCGGGTGCGGCGCGAGCCTCCTCGATAGTCAGATGAAACACTCGGCTCCTTACCACTGGAGCCTCTGCCTTTCCCTGCCATCCATCTGTAATACACAAGGTAGCTGGAGCTGGCGCCTTAACCGGCGCTGATGCTACCAACCGGGGGTAATTGGCCTTTTTATGGCCCCTCTGGTTGCAGTGGAAACAAGCAACTCCGACGTCTGTATCACAGGTGCAGGGGCGGTACAATCCCTGCTGAAGTGCCCTAACTTGCCGCACTTTTAGCAGCCTAACGATCCCAACTTGCACGATCCCTCGTGCGTCTTGCCGCACTTCCTGCAGTAGCCCCGCCCCTGTTGGCCTTTCAGCCCCGCAATTGGTCCCTTGGGCTTCTTCCCCGAAGCCCCCATAACATGCCTCTCTTCCGCCTTCCTCTTCCGGATGTGCTACAGATCTATCTCCCTCTCCCTTGCCCTGGCAATCATAGAGTCCATGGTAGGGCAAGCTGAAAAACTGACATGCTCCCGAATATCAGCTCGTAGCATGTCATGATAGCGGGTCCTCCTCATATCCTCATCACCTGCGTACTGGGGCACTAGCAACGCCCTCTCCCAGAACTTGGCGGTGATCTCCGCCACAGTCTCTGTCGCCTGTCTCATATCTAGGAACTCCCTGGCCAGCTGCTGAAGCTCGACAGCCGGTGCAAACTCTGCTCTGAACCTGGTCACGAAGTCCGACCAGGTCATAGCCTCGACAGCCGAGGCTCCCAACGAGTCACCAACGGACTCCCACCAATCCCTAGCTCGATCTCTCAAACATCCTGCTGCATATCTCACCTTCGACCCCTCAGGGCAGAAGCTAGTCAACTGTGCAGACTCAATGTCTGCAATCCATCGCCTGGCAGCTATGGGGTCCTTCGCCTCGTGAAAATCTGGCACACCACTGCCCCGGAAGTCCTTGAAGGACAGTGTGAGAGATCCCGACTGGGCAAATGCCATGTCGCTCCTGAATGCCCTGAGGCGATCCTCCACCAACTCCACTATCCCTTCCTTGATCGACCCGAAGATAATGGGGGTCGACTCAAGGATGCCTTTGGTGATCTCTGACGCGATGAACTCGCGTAGCCCCTCATCTACTGGCTTGGAACCTGATCTCGAACCCGATCCCTCTCCGGTACTGCCAACTGCTGGCCTCAAGCGTAGTACCACCATTCTGAAATTCATAAATAATAATCGTTAGCGATACTGATACCTGTGGAGGGATCACACCTACTACAAGTTCCCTGGTCTTATCTTGGCTTTCCTTGGTTCAGGTACGGATCCTATGCTTTCAGTAGTACGGGCCCATACTACCTTCCACATCTATCCGTACCTTCTCCAAGGACTGCCTTGACTCCACCAGGTCCCTTTCACTACCGCTGATCACTGCTATACTCTTCCAAGGCTTGCCCCAGGAAAATATCTAACTCCACCCTACCCGGTCCTCAGCTGCTGAAGGCCTCCTTGTAATGCCAATTAGTCATTACCTGAATACCATCACATGTGGTGAGGCTCAGATAATCCTTCGAGTAACAGACTCGGCTCTACAACAGTTAGACTCAGACAAGAGCTGCGCAATAGGGCCAAATCCAACACTCTAAGATTATTCAACCCTGATCACATATGACGTGACATATTCACCTAATGTCTAACTCCCATCACTCAGAGTCCCACGAAGCACAAAGCAAGCAACATTCAGACAAAAGGGAACAATCTCAAGCAAATCCGTCCTCATAGAGAGAAGTTGAACTAGCATACAATGCTAAACTCATACTATCAGACATAACCTAAAAGGCTATCCTACTGCCGTCTACTCAATTCTAGCATGCAATTTTCATACACTGAAGCACATAAAGCAGGCACATAAGGCATCACCCTAGATCCTTAGTCCTATTCTAGCATGCTGTTCTACTGAAACTGATAAGCATAACATAAGCTTGTATGGGTACTTTGGGGAATACTTACTTGAGCTCGGCCGGTCGCGCACATCACACACTTCGTTCCTTCTTAAAACTCTTTACTTAGCTTTTTAGAAAATATTTTCTTCTTTAAATCTTTTAATCCCTCGATTTGAGTTCAGACACCCCCGAAGGTGTGTCCGAATCCCTCAAACCAGGGCTCTGATACCAACTTGTAACATCCCAAAAATACGAGCCAAAAATTTCATTTTTAAAACATATACTTTGCAAAACATTAGAAATAAAACATTCACCGATCATATAATTTCACAAAAGATGTTGCGTGTTTGAAAAACCATTTTATAAAACATAATAATGTCCGAGTACAAATCCCCAGGAAGATCTCATAGTGTGAAATAGAAAGCATGTATGTGATGTGCCGCTACAGCGCCAACTCATTCCCCTTCGAAGAAGAGGTACCTGAAACCAAAACTGAAAACTGTAAGCACGAGGCTTAGCGAGTTCCCCTAACATACCACATACCATACAATCACATAACATACATATATTGTCAGGCATATCTGGGTGCCCGACCTACCCCTTCGGTCCTCTCGACTGGATACATACTAATCTATCTGGGAGCTGGCCTCCCCTGTGGTCCTCTCGAACGGATACTGACTAGCATATCTGGGTGCTGGTCTCCCCTTCGGTCCTCTCGACCGGATGCTTACTAGCATATCTGGGAGCTAGCCTCCCCTTCGGTCCTCTCGATCGGATACTGGGGACTATTTCACCCCTACTACTACCACATAACACATATATCACATAATCTATCTAGCATGGTTGGGCATGACCGCCCCTTCGGCCCTATCGACCAGTATTCTGGGGGACTATTCCCCCTACTGTCACTAGCACATAGCATCATATCATACTAGCACAATAACATATCACAGGTAGTAGCAACCCTAGATGAATATCACAGAGACAAACATCTATCATACAATTCCTACTGGTGGGCCGACATTGTGGCCGTAAACCCACCGCTACTGGAAGGTAACTCACCTCAAAGTAGCTGCTGATCTGCGTGGGAACTGACTGTCTTCTGCTGCTGCTGCCCCGGAAATCCTCCGGCTATAATTCCCACAAAACACTCAGTCAAATACTGCTAACCGACCTCAGGGTAAAATGACCATTTACCCCCTGACCAAGCCAAGAGTCAAAGTCAAAGTCAACTTCCAGTTGACTCGACTCGCCGAGTTGGATTGCCAACTCGCCGAGTCCCTATCCATTCGATTGACCATAATCCCGTCACTACTCGTCGAGTTAGGCATTGACTCGACGAGTTTTCTTCTAATCGATGTCCACTAGTCCTTCATCCTACTTGCCGAGTTGTATGAACAACTCGTCGAGTTCATCTTCATCCGAAGAACATTCTATGCTGAGACTCGTCGAGTTGTATGAACAACTCGTCGAGTTGTATGAACAACTCGTCGAGTTGTATGAACAACTCGCTGAGTCTGTTCTTGAGGCAAGAAGATTGCCTTGGACTCGCCGAGTCAGGGCATTGACTCGCCGAGTTCCTTCATGGGTGAGTCTGGCTTCCGACTCACTGAGTCACACCCCATGACTCACTACTCCACTCCGCAAACACGAAAAGGGGGAAAACTCGGGGACTCGCGACTCGACTCGCCGAGTCCGATGAACGACTCGCCGAGTCTATCACATGCAAATACTATATACTCGATTTTGCTTGAATCCAGCTCATGCCATACATAGATCTGGGTTTCTAGGGCTTGATTAACACATAAAGTTTCCAACATTACGTGTAAATAAACACCAATGAAGGTTTTAGGGCTCAAAATGCACTAAAAGAGTAGATCTAGGGCTTTCATGCAATATGGCTCCATAAAGGTAGTAGATCCGAGCTCTTGGAGCTCAATCATGCCTAGATCTAAAGGTTAATCAACTTATTACAAACCCTAATTCATAATCAAGCTTGGAAATGGCTCAAGAAGGACTTTAATGGAGCTATAAGGGACTATAAGCATGAAAACAGAGGGAAACTGAGTTATACCTCAAGGAAGTCACTGAAATAACACCAATATGTGTGGCCTCCTTCTTCTCTTCTTGATCTACTCTCCTTTTCTCTCAAAATCTTCAAGAAAACACACCAAAGCACATCAATCTCACAAGGAACAAGGGTTGGACGATATAGGGAGCTCTGAGGGTGAAGGGGGCGAGCTTGGGGGCGCATAAGATGACTTAAATAGGGTGCAAACTCTTGAAATTAGGGTTTCATCAGACAACGGGGACTCGCCGAGTCGCCAACTTAAACGTGCTCTATCTCCCGTCTCTACTCGGCGAGTCGGGCCTACAACTCGCCGAGTCAGAGGCTAAAAACAATGCAACACTTAGATAAATTTTACATACCAGGAACCAGATGCTACATGGGAGGAGTCCACCGTGCTAACAAGCGGCAAATGTGATGTCGTCTCATGAAACACGATGGAAAGAAGCCCTAACGAGAGCACACAAGCGAACCCCTTCCTCTTCAAGATTCATGTTGAAGTTATCTCTAATCAAACATCCATCGATGTTCAAACTGAAATGAAAATCTGGAAGATGAAGGCTGACTGAAACGAAAATCTGGAAGATTCATGTTGAAGCTATCTCTAATCAAACATTCTCGTTGGTTGCTAAAGAAGGCTGCAAAAAAGAAAGAGATGTGCTAAGGTTGGAACGGAACAATATGCACGCCTATAAACGAGAGCACAAATGACTAGGTCAAATATATTACTTTATTTCCTTAATTGCAAGATTTATATTAAATGATTTCCTTAATTAAAAGTACAAAATGTCCAAAATACCCTTTAATGATTTATTTAATGATTTATTATTTCTTGAATTCTCATTGATGCATTTAGGCACACAATACTTGCTAAAAACATTTGAACCTGGCTATATATATATATATATATATATATATGTGTGTGTGTGTGTGTGTGTGTGTGTGTGTGTGTGTGTGTCTCGTTGGCTTGATTTTGGGTGAAGGTTGATTCATCTTATCTCTTATGTCCAATACTTTTTGATAAGTTGTATAAGGTTGGTTGTTTGAGATTTATTTCACTTGATATAACTTTTTCGTTAAGTTATTAGGATTTTGTTTTAAAGCTTTATCTTTTTGTCACAATGTCTAATTTTTCAGGTGAATAGCCGGTTCTGACATAGTTTGAATAGGTCTTAAGTCTTAACTGTAAAACCGGTTTTGACCTATACCAACGACAAGTCGTCGCTATATCTCAAATGATAAAAGCGGTTACACACCTATACCGACGACAGGTCGTCTCTACTGGTTGTATCAAGACAACATGTTAGTAAAAGTCTTAACTTTATTTACTTTTTTCTAGAAATCAGTTTCAATAGAGCCTCCGCAGACGAATTGTCGTTAGTAAGGGGTATCTATCCCGATGACTATTTGCACTTCCGCCGACGACTTGTCGTCGATATAGGCTTCCTGATGACTTGTCGTTGGCAAAGGGGTTGTAAAAGTCGTCGGTATAGGTCAATCCCTGTAGCGTTCTTATGTACCTATTTACCTATACATCATTTGTTTATGAAATTTATGTATTAACATGAACCTTTTTACCTATTATATATTGAGTTAATCCAAAAAATGACCTAAAGATGTAAGAGAAAAACATAAAATGATAAGTTTTTTCAATATATATCACAAAGGTTTTGTAATCTACGAAATTATTTTTTTCCTACACTATGTTTCGTGAACTTTATTATTACACTGAATGATTGATAAATTTGGATGAACTTTAACCCCTTCCCCATCCCCACCCCACTGGAAAATGACAATTTTTTTTAATGAAAATAACATTTTACAAAAAATAGTTTTAGCTTAATGAAAAACTGTGAAAAAAGTATTTTTTTTTTAAATGTAAACAAAATGATATGCATCTAAATTTATCTAGATGTTTGGCTCTTAGGTGTTTTGGGTATTATCATGTGCTTATATATTTCGACTATATTAAAAGACCGTTTATCTCTCTTTAAATTTGGCTAATTTTTTTTGCTGATATTTATATATACATATGCTTAAAATTGTCTTTATATAATCTTCAAAATGATGTGAATCAGACAACAATGCACGGGCGGATCTAATAAGGCGTCCGGGGTGGTTCGTGTTACCCCTTAAATTTTTAGGGGTAGTGGATTTTTTTGAAATTCTTTTTATGTAATGTAATTTTTGAACGTTCTACCTTTAAAATTTACGTGTGTTACCCGGCCGCCACTGCACCGATATGAATCACACACTAATTAATTTTGATACATCTAGCTTGTTTACATTTCAAATATAAACTAAACTATGGCGATTGGAGCTCCAACTATCTTGCAAAGTCAATTATTTCGTTACGATGACTAATGACTTACCAAAGTTTTATCATGCCATAAATGTCTAGTAGTTGAGGTACAAAATTTTATACGGAAGGTCTATTGTTTAAGCCACGATATGTCCAAAATACCACTAATATTGATGATTTACCTTTACATGGGCTTTATAACGAGTTTATCTTTACATGAGCTTTGTAACGAGGAATATGTGAATTGTACAAACAATCCAATTTATCTTTTTTTTAATGACTCATCAAACTTGATGTTGATAAATCTTGACCCGTTAGACGTGATTTTACATATAACATGTAACAATTATTAAATATAAAAATTAAAAACGAATTTACATAACGTAGATCATTATAAAATATTTTTTAAAGAATTTTCTAGTAAAAAACAACGATACATATTATAATATTAGGTGTGAGACCTATATATTACATTGGTTTATTTAAAAGAAAAATTAAATATAAAATTTGAAACATTTGAAAATTTTGAATTTACAAGAAAAATGAAAAAAAATTAAACTATTAAAATTGAACTATTTTTTTTTCTTTTTAAATTTAAACAAAAAAATTTAATAAATAAAAACGGAAACTAATGAGACTTTAATTTAAGAATTTTAAAATTAGAAGGAAAATCCATTAATGAAATTGATATGCATTTATTATTTACATTTAAATACTATTGAAATTTAATAACATAGAAAAAACCATAAAATGACATGTTGAATAAAAGTTAATTTAATATAACCACAAAATGACATGTGACAAAATAAATAAAAATATGACATGTGACAAAAATGATTTTTATTTATTATAATAGATATTTCCAAAGTACATCTATATCATGTGGAAAAATATATGGTTTATGTTGGAGATCTGGATACCATTTGGATTGTGTGAACATTTTCAGAACTGATATTTCTACCCTATGCCTGAGTTGCAAGAAATTCAGCCTAGGATAATCCAAGAGGATACTTACGAATCTAGGCACAAAAGTGGTAAACCAAATTGCTAGAAGATTCTGTAATCGTTTGAAGAAGAAGAGAGCTAATAATTTTCGTGTGTCTCTTCTTAAAGAGAAGAACCGTTTATATGATAAACGAGATTAGAGTTTCATTAGGGCTGACCGTCATGGGTTGCTTTGGAAGCAAGACAGGAAATCCGAAATTTAATGAGGATTTAGGGTTTCCAAAACTAACTAGTTTCGTTAGTTTTACTATAGTAACCTATTTGAATTTCTCACTATGTTCCCATATGTAAATATCGGGACCCCAGCCAGGGGCTCTGCCCCTTGGACCCCACTAAGGGCGCTGCCCCTAGACCCTGCCAAAGGGGCGCTGCCCCTTTGGAAACCCCTGACCCAGGGGCGCTGCCCTCGGACCCCGAATTGTCGTCGAATCGGGTTCTAATTCGATCTTATACATGCGTGCACTTTACACAAACCCGTACATATTATGAAGCCCCTTAGCTCATATGTTAGTTCCAATTACATAAAATGACATTGTGACACTAAAATCGCTGACAATCCTCCCCCATTTTAGTGTAACCCTTAAACAAACATAACCTTATCAAAACAAACCAAACTAGTACATAATGAAAATATCGAAACGATTGAATTTCCACTTAGTATCATACACTTGTAAATACTCGAGAATCAGGGTGTTCTAAGAATTGAACCCATCAACCCATTTGAATACAAGAAAGTAAAATACATACTAGTTTATTGAATTTCTAGCAAAATACAACTCGAGACTCTTATAAAGCCGTGTGTCCCAATCCTATCATGATCGTATCAAGGTCAAGTCCACAACCTCTTGAAATGGGGTTACACTTCACAATCACGTAGGTAACGACTTTCCATGTATCTGCACATACATTTATCAAATGAATTATTAAGAAGTTAAACTTCAACCTGACTACCTTGGAGAACCGAACACATACCTGGGGTGTATACTTCATGTGTTCCAATCTATAAGTATGAGCATTCCACATTGAATTCAACTCCTGACATTATATTAGGAGGGAATTGGGTGTCTCATTATTACATAATTACATGGACTTTAATCCTATCCCGATTACAGACTTATGCACTAAGTTTCTTATCAGACCTTTAGTCAAGTGATCTGCCAAATTTTGTTGCGATTTCATAAACTCAATCGAAATCACGCCATTCATGATTAGTTCTCTAATCATACTATGTCTAACACCTAAGTGTATAGACTTGCCATTATAAACCTGGATGTATGCCTTAGCCAAAGCAGTTGCACTATCATAAAGGATAGATATAGGTACTATCGTTTTAGAGCACAAAGGAATCTCATAGAATAAATTCCTTAGCGACTCTGCTTCTTTACCAGCAGCTGCTAACGCAACAAACTTAGATTCCATTGTTGAGTTTGTAATGCAAGATTGCTTCTTGGAAGCCCTAGAAATGGCACCTCCCCCAAGCAAGAATACTCAACCAGAAATTGAGGAATGGTCCTCCATGTTGGTTATCCAACTTGCATCCGAACGACCTTCTAAAACCGCAAGACTCCCTAAGTAACTCAAACCATAATCCATGGTTCCTTTGAGATACTTAAACACTCTATTCACTGCTTGCCAATCTTGAGTACTAGGATTACTAGTGTACCTGATCAACTTGCCCACATCAAAACCAATACCAGGTCTGGTACTTGTCATGGCATACATCAAGCTAGAAATAACCTTAGAGTATTCCAATTGTGAAATAGGAATGCCATTGTTTAGCATTAGTTTCACACTTGGATCCATAAGAGTTCTCACAGGAGAACAATCGATAAAATCAAACCGCTTGAGAATTTTCTCAATATAATGACTTTGAGTCATCACCAAACCTTTGTTCATCCTTTTAATTCTTATTCCAAGAATTACATCAGCCTCTCCTAAATCTTTCATGGAAAACTTAGATGATAACAATTTCTTTGTTTCATCTACTTGATTTTGGTCGGTACCAAAAATCAACATGTCATGTATATATAAGCAAATGATCACTCCAGCTCTAGTAGGATCATCAAATCTACTATAAACATATTTGTCACATTGGTTTGTCTTGAAACCAAAAGACAAAAGATTGTTTCATGTAAACATCCTTGTCAAGATTAAGATTTAAAAAGATTGTTTTCACATCCATTTGGTGAATAAACAGATTGTGGATACTTTCCAAGGCAATCAACAATCTAATTGTAGAAATACGTGCAACTGGAGCATACGTATCAAAATAGTCAACACCGGGTTTTTGTCTAAAACCTTGAATGACTAACCGGGCTTTGAATTTGTTAATAGTCCCATTAAAATTCATTTTCTTTTTGAAAATCCATTTGCAACCAAGTGGTTTAGAACATGGAGGCAAATCAGACAATACCCATGTGTTGTTCTCAAGAACTGATGACATTTCATCATCAATTACTTCCTTCCAAATGGCACTATCGCGAGAATCCATGGCCTCTTGATATGTATTAGGATCATCTTCAATACTATAGCACTAAGAGTATTCAAAATTAATTTCATCCCTTGAACCTTCCACCAAATACAGTTGGAATTCAGATCCGAAATTTTTTGCAATTTGGACTCTTTTGCTTCTACGAAGCTCTTCTGGTTTTTATACATTACCACCATATTGACTTTTTGAATCTTGGATTTTATTAGTACCAAAAGTCAGATCCTTAGGCCTTTGAATTGATGAAAAATGCATCTCATCATAAATTGCATCTCGTGATTCGATAACGGTGTTAATTGAAACTGAATCATTAGGTTCTATTACATAAACCTATATGCCTTGGAATGTTCAGCATATCCAATGAATATACAATCAATTCCACGTTCTCCTAAAATTTTCTTTTTGGGCTCAGTGAGTTTTACAACTGCCCAACATCCCCAAAACCGAAAATAACTCAGATTCGACTTTTTCTTAAACCAAAGTTCATATGGGACTGTTTTGTTCCTTTTATTTGGAACCCAATTTAATAAATAGCATGCCGTTAACATGGCCTCTCCCCAAAATCCATCACTCAATCCCGAGTATGACAACATCGAGTTTACCATTTCCTTTAAAACTTGATTTTTATGTTCAACAATACCGTTCTATTGGGGTGTGTAAGGTGTCGTGGTCTCATGAATGATACCCACTGACTGGAAGTATATGGGATCCATATATTCACCTCCCTTATCAGTCCTAAGACATTTAACCGGATGCAATTCCACCTCGTTTTTGTATATTTTGAATTTATCTAAGCTTCATCCTTAGAATGTAACAAATACACATAGCAAAACCGAGTGCAGTCATCAATAAAGGTGACTACATACTTTTTATTTCCCAAAGAAGGAGTGGAGTGAAAATCACACAGATCACTGTGTACAAGTTCCAAAACAGCTAAATTTCTAGTGACACTAGGAAAGGGATGTTTTATCCCTTTTGTAAGAATGCATGTTTTACATTTATCAGAAGTGATATCAAAGGGTGGAATTAATCCATCTTTTGAAATCTTATGCATCCTTCTAAAGTTGACATGATCTAATCTTACATGCCAAAGCATAGATTTATCCACATTAGAAGCATAAGATACAAACGCAGAATTATGAACATGTAATGATTTGACAACAATATTCAAACGAAACATTCTATTATTTAAATATCCAAACCCAACAAATATTCCACCCTTAGATAAAATAAAATTATCCGAATCAATAACTTGTTTAAAACCATCAGAATTCAAACAACTAGAAGTAACAAGATTCTTGCAAATCTTAAACATCAGAAAGCCTAATTGTCCTTCCAGAAGTAAATTCAAGACACACGACACCAACACCACAAATAGAAATACAATAATTGTCTCCCATTTTAGCACCGAACCATCTTCAAGTAGAGTTAATGTTTCAAACATCCGTTTATCCTTACATACATGGTTCGTTGCCCCGTAGTCGATCCACCAAGCAACATCATCATCCTGCATATAGAATGATTCAGGAATGAATGAAACATAGTAAACATAATTCTGATTAGAATTATCAAAGTTAGTAAAAAACTGACCTCTTTTAAATTGGGCCAAAGACCCGTTCTCCTTCCTATTGGATCCACTGTTTCCAGAACCATTGTTGCCTAAGTTCACACGACAATCACACTTTCAATGCCCAATCTGATTGCACCTCCAACAAACCAGATCCTTTTTCTTTTTGTTGGAGTTGCTTGGGACATGTTCATGCTTAAGTTTGCCATGTCCTTTGTGGTTCTGATTTCTTGGTTTGTTTTCAACCATATGAACCGAGGGCTATCCAGATTTAACTTTTCCTTTGTGTTTTTCAGATTTGTCACTTTCCTTCGCACGAAGAGATTTTTCAATATGAATATGACTAATAAGTTGAACCAAATATAGTTCTTCCTTTTGATGTCTTAAGGTATGTTTTAAGTCTTTCCAAGATGCAGGAAGTTTGTCAATGATGGTTGGCACAACAATGGATTCATCCATATTCATACGGTGTAGTTTAAACTGACCATATATGCCAAAGAGTTCATTGTATTGTTCAGTGACAGACCTTGAATCGTCCCTCTTATAATTATTAAAATCACTGACCAGAAACTTCTTGCTAGAAGCGTCCTCAGTGACGTATTTCAATTCAAGGGTGTCCCATAACTCCTTGGCGCACAAGGCTTCACTATAGATATCAAATAGAGCATCAGACATATCGTTCAGAATGTAACCTTTGCAGATGTAGTCATCGTTGTCCCACTTCTGTCTCCACCTTATCTCTTCAACTGTCACAACAACACCTTCCTCAGCCTCCGCTGGTCTGTAAGTAGTCAACATGTATGCTGCTTTCAGAGTAGTCGGCATGAAGTGCATCTTCTCCTCCCAGCATCTGAAGTCGACGCCTTTGAACTTCTCCAACTTTGCAAACTTCATGGTCATCTCGTTGATTGAGTCTCCTATCTCCAGAAACTGGAAATATTAGTTCGAATGTTGGAAAATATAGGGTTTATGTTGGAGATTTGGATACCACTTGGATCGTGTGAACACTTTCCAAACTGATATTTCTACCCTATACCTAGGTTGCAAGAAATTCAGCATAGGATAATCCAAGAGGACACTTATGAATCTAGACACAGAAGTCGTAAGCCAAATTGCTAGAAGATTCTGTAATAGTTTGAAGAAGAAGAAAGATAATAATTTTTATGTGTCTCTTCTTAAAGAGAAGAGTTGTTTATATAATAAACAAGATTAGGGTTTCATTAGGGCTGGCCATCATGGGTTGTGTAACACCCCATTTATTAAATAAATAAATAAATAAATATATTGATGAATGTATAGTAGCCCTAAAATCAATAATTATATAGCAAGGTGTTGGTTTTGGGAAGCCAAATGCAATAAGTGGGATTATTTGGGGGTCAAGGTATAAATTCGAGATTTATTTTGTAAAGATTTTAGAATACAGGGGGATATTTGGTAAGTATTAGACCTAATATGAAAGGATTTATGAAAGAAGGGGCTACTTGGTAAAAGTTGGACTTAATTTGTAAAGGTTTTAAGAGGCAGGGTTTAAATGGTAACTTATGGTCTCATTTTGAAGAGAATGGGGAGGGAGGGACTGAAATTGTAATTATGGGATGAAGATTGTTATGGTAGTGGCTATATAACTTTTGCATTGCCTTAACCCTAATCCATGACACAGCTGCCATCATCGGAAGTCCTCCAGCCGCCACTTTGTCGTAACTGACCACCACCCGACCATTGGCGGTCTAGCCGTCGGACGCCACCGTTATGTTGAATCCGGATGTTTGGGACACCGAACGAACCACCAAGCCATCGTTGTGTCCCTCTGCTAAAATTGTGATCCGCCTCCTGCCTCATTGTACTCACTCCTCCTCCCTTTCTTGAAACGACCCAAAAATCATGACTAAAAATTTCATTTTTAAAACATACTTAAACCACAATTTTTCAATCCATAACATAAATCACAACATAAAATCAGAGTGTTAATTCAAAACATATTCTTATTATCATAGTAAAACACCACAGGCTGACTAAACAATGGTGTGTGCCATGCGATCACCCCGAGCTCTTCCCTCCGCTACCGGAAGTACCTGAAACCAAAACTGAAAACCGTAAGCACGAAGCTTAGTGAGTTCCCCAACCTATCACATACCATACATAATTCCATACTGTAAGCACTGGGCCATGCCCGCTACTTCAGGCCTCACCCACTACATCGGGCCCCGCCTGATCCCAGGCCCCGTCTGTGTCTGAACCCGGCTCGGTATACATATATGTTTTACTTTAGGCCCTGCCTGTCTCTGGGCCCAACCCGCTAAATGCATGCAAACATATAACCATAACACATAACATATAAACTTAACATACCCTACTGCATTACTATCCTAAGGCCTCGCCTATCTTGTGCCCCACCCTGCCCTGCTACTAATGAGTCATGGAACCCCGTCCACACTCATGCTGATAGTGAGATACGTGCCTAGCCCACACTCACTTCTTTCCTAACTCGGGCCTCGACCCTGCTCGGCTATTAATGAGATATGGAACCCCGTCCACACTCCTGCTAATGGTGAGATACAGGACCTCGCTCACACTCACCTCCCTACCAGGCACATACAAGTATCACACAGACAACAAGTATACTCTATCATGCGAATCGTTCCTTGGGCACCCTCCCGACATTGGACATTGGTCGTGAATATCATAATAGCAAACAGTGCCTAGGGCTAACCCCCAGGTCTTCCTACTCATAACTACATGGGCCGGCATTGTGGCCGTAGACCCATTCACACAAAGGGAAACTCACCTCGCCCTGCTGAACCCTGCTGATACTCCTCTGGCTGCTGACTGGCAATTCCCGAACTGCTGACCCTTCGACTTCCCGACTACCAAAATCAAACATCACTTAGTCCAATACAATAACCCTTCCGGGGGTAAAATGACCATTCTACCCCTAAACCAACTTGGTCCATATCTAAGGCCCAAGACTAAGGCCCAATACTAAGTAAGCTTCCCAAGCCCACTAGTGGCTCAATTTGCTAAATTGGGCCCAATCCCTCTATTGGGCCTTACTTTAAGCCCAACTATTTCCTTGGCCCATAATATCAGACTACTGATGCCCCACTAAGGCCCAAGAACCTAAAGCATGGCCAAACCGAGGCCCAATAACACATGGCCCATCCAGACAGATTACACGGGGTGTACATCTGCGTACACTAAGCATATAGGCACAATGGTGAGTACGCTGGGCGTACCTACACGTACGCTCAGCGAAATCCTCCTGTTAAGACCTTTTCACATTAAGTTCTTATTCCTCCATTCCAGCGGCTATAAACTAAGATCCGAATCCTTTTTCACGTCTTAATCCATAAAGTTATTGACTTGATAACTTTACTTAGTCCAAACCAACCCAAACCCCAAAAATGATATTCTACTTCCATAGGAGAGCTAGATCTCATGCATAAACACAAATGGACCATCAAGATGACAACTTTACTACTCATGGGGCACTTTTAGCTCTAAGGGTGGCAATCCCAAGCTCAAGGACGAAGTTTTACCATAAAGGCCCAATCTTTGGACCTAAAAAGGTCCAAAGCTCCATATACTTAGATCTAAGCTTCTATGAGGAAAGTTGGAAGCTTTTTACCTTCACAGTGTCTCAAATGATGATGCTATCCCAGATCTATAAGCTCTAGCCTCCAAGGTTCCTCCTTGCCACTCTTATTCTTTTCTCTTCCAAGCTTTAAACCACCAAACTAAGCTTCCCAAGGTCAAGATCTCACACAATGAAGGGCTGGGGCGTTCTAGGCTTTCTCTGGAGTTGGGGAGGCTGATAAGGAGCTAGGGTTAGAGACATTATGTTCCTTATATAGTGGCACACCCTAAAAATATGGTTTTGAGGCTCTGAGCGTACGCTGGGTGTACGCCTCTCCGCACCTGCGATTATTCACTCCACTACGCTGGGTGTAACCCAGCTTACGCTGGGCGTACCCAGGCGTGTTCCAAAAATGCATGCATGACCTTCCATGCGAACATTTCTCCATAAGGGCCATTATTTCCAATATCTTCAAAGTTTCATAACTCATTCATTCTAGATTCATTCCTGATAAACTTTATATCCACATAAAGGTGGCGAGAAGCCCTACGCCTATAACAACACACCCCGACCCGACACCTTCTTGAATAAAACTCAAAACCCATATATGACCAAAATGCCCATAGCCTTGACTTTTGGATCCATAAATGAATGCTTTTCCAAACAGGGTGTTACAACTCTCCCTAATTAAACTAGACTTCGTCCTCGAAGTCTGCTACGGTCAACAATTATGTACTTTACTCACCACATGCCTTCCTGATGCATACATCTCCTGCTGAATGCGATCCTCGGAGGACTGCCTCAATTGGCCTCCTCCTCGGTCATTCCGGCTAAAACTAGTCCTTATAGATAATAACCCCGAGAGCACTCTAATCACCAACAATCCTGAGAACACGACTCTTACCCAACCGACAATCCTTTCGGTACTCCCCGGGTACCCATGTTGGACATCCTAGTGTTTCATGTCACAATTAGCACTTTTGGCTAGGAAGTTACACCCTCGGGTAAGTAAGGACTATTGTGAGATTGTGCTAACACTCCTAAGTGTTCAATATAAATTCCTAAGGAGCCATAATGTGTTAGAATCCAAATCTCTCCAAGTATAGTGAATCTCTCCCAAATCTCTCTAAGTATGCGAAATCCCTCCAAGAATAGTGAATGTCTCCCAAATCTCTCCATGAATAGTGAATCTCTCCTAAATCTCTCTAAGTATGCGAAATCTCTCCAAGAATAGTGAATCTCTCCCAAATCTCTCCAAGAATAGTAAATCTCTCCCAAATCTCTCTAAGTATGCAAAATCTCTCCAAGAATAGTGAATCTCTCCCAAATCTCTCCAAGAATAGTGAATCTCTCCCAAATTTCTCTAAGTACGCGAAATCTCTCCAAGCATGTGAAATCTCTCCCAAATCTCTCCATGAATCTCAAATCTCTCTCAAATCTCCCTAAGTACCTTCCTCAGTTGAAAACATCTCAAAATCCGGAAGAGGAAACCCTAAAAGGACCCTCTTGGTCCTAAACCTCTTGGTCCGGAACCCTCTTAGTCCGGAACCCTCTTAGCCCCGAAACCCTCTTAGTCCGGTCACCCTTCTAAGGAATCAGAAGGTTCTCACCTTTAGAACACCCATGTGCTTCGGACCTTCTTGCATGACTCCGGAAGGATAAGCTCCGGAAGACCTTACCTCGCATCACTTCGGAATTGCCTAGTCAATCTTCGCACCTTCGGTCCGGACTGAGGACCGCGCTCCGGACTTCGCTTGTAGCTCCTGACCCGCTCCTAACTTCGGAATCCGAGAAAAGCCTTCCGGAAGTTCCTGTTTGCTTCGGAACTTCACTACTTGCTTCGGAAATTTACTCCTTTGCTCCGGAAGTGGAAGAATGACTTCGAAATGATCAGTTTGACTTCGGACCCTCGCAGGAACCAACCCCCACTCCAGATTTTCATTATTTTCGGACTTTTTCACCATTTTAAGGCATTTTGACGCTGGAAATTACACCAAACTTGTATTTTTCCTATCCTAAACCCCTTAGACCCCTATTTTATGCTAAAATTAATTATTTTAAGCAGATTCTTCATAAAAACAAATGGTTGGGATTTAGGAAAACCTTATCCTAAATCAAGAAAAGGACAAAAGGATTGACTTTGTGATTTGATGAAATTCCTCGTTTCCCATGCAAATCACAGTACTCCATGCTTTACCCACCAAATATCCATGCATGGACCACCAGATACCTATGTACCAAAGATTCCTTCCTTTTCCTTATACTCCAAAGCAACGACAATGGAGTTTAGATTCCACTTTTTCTCTCACTTTTCCCCATTTTCTCTCAAAAACTCATCTTCAAGCAAGAATAGAGGATCTTGCTAAAAGGAAATTTCTCAACTTCTTCCTGAGAAATTTTAAGGTAAATTCCTCTACCCATCTAATATTTTATAATATTTCAAAGATGACTCCATATTATTTTATTCATAATATGTGATGATCACCCTTAGGAAAGCATCCCTCCCAGGGAAGTTCCTCATCTCAGCAAGAGTTTAAGCTTGAGATCTTCACTCCATAACTCTAAACAACTCCTCAAATAACTCAATGTGAGCTTCATACCCCACCTTTTTCCATGTTTTAATGTTTTTGGGGGAGAGTACAAGTCAAATCTTGCCTAAACTCTTAAATGATTACATATATACGTATGTTTGTATGTGTATGAAATATTATTAAATTATTATTTAGTAATACACTCATGAACGAAGGATTTCTAAATTTCACAAAGAACAGAGGATACTTTGAACAAAAGAGCCTCCCAACTATTGAGTGTGTCCAACTTAACCCCTTTATCTATGCTTCCATGTTTAAAGATAAAAAGTTATAAAAGGGATCTTACTAAGTGGACACCATTTCTAGTGATTTTTCAAAAATAGAAACTTTGTGACTATTTTGCAAACTATCAGGGAGTATTTTATAAATATTCAACATAAAAGTTTGCGTCAAGAAAATATACAAATAGAGCCTTTATGACAGAAACATTTGCATGTCATAAGCTGCTGTCATAAAACTTCCAAGAACATAAGTAATGTTATATATGTCATAAAACAGAAAATGTGTGTCATAACCGGTAGTTATAAATTTATATAAATTATAACTTGACACTTTTTCTCTTGACTAAAATGACTTATTTTTCAATAAACGAAAAGGAACAAACACGAGCACCTAGTTAACGAGCACAATCAACGATATGGAACGAGAACGACATTTCTATTCGATAAGTACGAGTTTCATTATTAATCTAACAAATAATGAATCTCTAACGATTGCTCAAAAGGTTTTTACTATTCTAGTCATACAAATCTCAAATGTACCTAAATATAAAAATATTAGTGTACGTCTAAGTCCTGTGAGGAGTTATAGCCAGAGTCTCCTAGAGGGAGAGCGGGAATTTGTGTATAGATCTATATGGGGTTGACACCCCGCACCTTCGCTATTCGCTACAGCTAGACATGCCAGTCTAGGGTGATAAATGTATTTTCCAAACCGAGGGCGCCTGAGAAACGCCAAAACAGGCACTCCGTCATGATTAGTATGGTTATAACGACTCGCTAGAATATGTTATTTTAACTAGAAATTTATGTAAGGAAAACCTCATAAATAAATTTTGGCACGTTGTGTTGACTGCCCTACACGTGATAGGTGATGGTCCGCATTTGTTGTGTTGACTGTCCTTCTTCATCACGTAGAGTGTCCACAATAGCCATGTGGATTCTTTCTCCTAACAAGTATAGAGTCGTAATACTGCTATTCTACAAATTAAAAAGCGTAGGACTCTATAGAAAACGATTTTCTACGATTTCGATAACGATAAACCAAAACTTACGATTATTTTGTAGCAGAAAATATAGGATTTTCTGGGGACAAACGATTCTTTTACGATTTCGATAACGATAAACTATAACACACACACTCAATTTTACTCGATAAGAGGAACATGATTTTCAACCATATTTCCTTTTTGAAAATAAGGGATTTTTTCTTGAGACGGTTGATTGTTACTATTCAAAAGAACTATTCTCGGACACAACTCGCTTTTTCAAATCACACTACTTTTCAAAATCACTCCTTATAAGGATGAACAAAAGTAATTTCATACACACATATAACCATGATTTTCAAGGCAAGACTTCAAACGATTTTATAGAAAATATCTGATTTTCTGAAAGTACAACGAGAACGATTCTAAACAAGTGTAAACGATTTTATACAAAAATGCTTATGAACTCACCAACTTTTTAGTTGACGCCTTTCAAAACGACTTGTATTCTTAGGGATCTAGTAAGCAGGGAACAAGGGGCACTCATGCAAGATCATTTAGTTGTAGTTTGGGTTCTTTTCTACTCATGTATCTTTTGTGTAACTCGAAGAACAAATACAATATGTAAACAATGTAAGTTTGTTATCTCAATGTATGATGTTTGGATTGCTTTGTTTCATTTATATTCAATTGTTATGATACTGCACAATGAAGTCATCCTCCTCCGGACGTTTCCGCTGTCTGGTCTGGGGGTGTGACATTTCATCCCCTTTTCCTTGCGTGTATCCCAAGGCAACTTTCTATAACCAACCACCTTCTCTATTGTCGTGAAGGACATACCCCTCACGGTATCCATTACTCTAGCCACTCCCAGTGTTGGTCACTACTGGCGGTACTTACTGAATACTTCTTACTACTATAACTTAGTGCTGAGCACCCATCCCAACGAATGGATCATATAATCCTTCGAGTAAAAGATTCATCCCTGCAACGGTTATACTCATACAAGAGCTGCTCGACAGGGTCAAATCCTTCCTTCTGAGATTATTCAACCCTGCTGTGAGAGGCGTAGCACTCCTCGGTCAACTAGCTACCTCATACCATACTCCTCTTATCATTACCATCACTAACTGAAAATTCTGCTGTCCCTTATCCGCCTTCCGGATGAACTGAGACCACCCTGGTCGCAACTAATCTGTCAATATATGGTTTATCGGGCTCCCACCGGTTACTACACCCAAGACCATCTCTTAGTCACTCCCAGCGACTTCCGAAGAAACTTCGGCTACCTAGGCTTCTCTATCTACTCCGCCACTCTGGCACTACAAGTCTTGGGATCCTCGATCCCCTATCTTGGCCCTAAGGTCCTTACCAGGTCCCACCTGCGCTGCTATAATCCCACGGGCCTCGCCCACGGGTCTCACCCGGCTATATCCTAGAGCGGTCTATCCCTCTAGTCTCACTTGCCTAGCTACTGTCGCACGGGCCTCGCCTACGGGTGTCACCGAAGCCATACTACTGAGCAATCCTACTCCTAGGTCTCACCTATACTGCTACTAGCATACGGGCCTCGCCCACGGGTCTCCCTCAACTGTATCCTGGAGCGGCCTCTCCCAAGGTCTCACCTCTCAAGGGTTACGCAAGCCAACTCCATACTAATCTCAACGAACTACCCTTTCCTGATCCCTACCTTGCTAACTAGGAGATACGGGCCTCCGCCCACACTCCACGAACTAGGAGATACGGGCCCCCGCCCACACTCCGCTAACTAAACTGCTAATGAATGCTACGACTTACCCATAGTCTTACCTCACTTCCCTCACTAACTCGCTATTGGAGAATGCTGCGGCTGTCCCGTAGTCCTACTACGCTCTCAATTCTGTCTCAACCACCGACTACTAATCCGAAGGCATCCCAAATTGCACTTATTCTCGATCTTGACTTCTGGAATAGGTCTCCCCCACTTTGATTCGACTAGGTCCCTACATTGCCCAACTTAAGAAGGATTCCAAATCCTTTTCTTTATCAAAAGAGGTCAGTCTGCTGACATCCAACACTTACCACTGCTAGCGCTTCAACCCACCAACACCAATACTGAACCACTCTTGAAAACTACTAAAACATTTCCCAAACCCCACTCATACCTGCTGCTACGACTACATCTTCAGAACCGACTAGATAAGAGGGTACTACTATGAACTACCGACCGAAACCCATGGTATGCAGATGGCATATAATCCGAACACAACAGGAATAAATCATAACATACATTCACTTAACATAATGTCAGTACCATAACTATATGATCAAGAATAAAACTAACATAAAATCAAAAGATACTCACCTGCAACGCCCGGTGCTGCTCGCGTCTCCACTGTAGACAACTGGAATGCCCTGCTCCCCACCGCAGGCGCCTCTGCCCGGCCCTGACGGCCGTCCGTGATCCTCAAGGTCGCAGAGGCAGGTGCCATCACCTGTCCTGCTGAAAGCAAACTCGGACACTGGGCCTTCTTGTGGCCCCTCTGACTGCAATGAAAACATATCAAGTTTGATCCCTGAGTGGTGGTAGCAGTACAATCTCTACTGAAATGACCAGTCCGACCGCACTTGAAGCAGCCATAATCACCACCACTACCACTCCTACACGCACCTTCGTGCGTCCTGCCACACTTCCCGCATCGGTTGGGGCTCTGATAATCCCTCGATCTCGAATCTAACACCTTGGGTCTCTTACCCGAACCCGTGGCTACATGAATCTCATCCAACTTCCTTTTTCGGATCTGCTCCACGTCAATCTCCCTCTCTCTAGCTCGTGCAATCATATCCTCCAGTGTTTTGCAGCTGGACCTGCTCACAAACTGCCTGATGTTACCCCTCAACATCTCGTGATATCGGGCTTTCTTCATCTCCTCGTCTGCCACATACTGCAGAACAAGAAGAGCCCTCTCCCTGAACTTGGCTGTGATTTCTGCCATTGTCTCAGTAGTCTGCTGGAGGTCCTGAAACTCCCGTGCTAACTGTTGCACCTCAACAACTCGTGCAAACTCAGCCCTAAACCTGACCGAAAAATCACTCCATGTCATCGCGTCCAATGCGACATTATCCCTCAAGGAATGACCAATCTCCTCCCACCAATCCCGCACTATGTCCTTCAGAAGACAGGAGGCGAGTCTGACCTTGCCCCCCTCGGGACACCGGCTCGTGCGGAAAGCGTTGGCAACATCGGCCAACCACCTGCTGCTAGCAATGGGGTCGCTAGCCCCATGATAATCTGGTGCTCCGCAAGCTCTAAACTCTCGGAATGTCAAGGTACGTGCTCTTATCAATGCCACCATCTTTGCGCGAAAGGCTCCAAGCCTCTCTTTCAAAATCTCTAGTATCCCCTCATTGACCGTACCGAAGATCACAGGAGTCTGGTCTAAGATACTACGTGTGATCTCACCTGATACAAACTCTCTCATCCGCTCTTCAAGCTACTCGGTCCCTGAACCCGAGCCTGATCCCTCTCCGACGCCTGATCCGCCCACTGGTCTCTCACGCAATGTCACCATGCTGAAAACATATTACAATAACTATCAAAATACACCTCACTGATGAGGGATCATACACACACTACAAGTTTCCCCGTCTCATCTCGGCCCTTCTCGAATCGAGTACGGATCCTCTGCTTTCAGTAGTACGGGCCTATACTACTTTCCACATCTATCCGTACTTTCCTCAAGAATTGCTTTTACTCCACCAAGTTCCTTCTACTAACATTGCTCCTAGCACTAATCTCATCCTAGGCTTGCCCTAGGGTAATCTCCAACCCGCACACAGTCCTCAGCTACTGAAGGTATCTTTATAATGCCAATTAGCCACTACCTGAATATCATCACATGTAACGAGGCTCAGATAATCCTTTGAGTAAAGGACTCGTCCCTACAACGGTTGGACTCAAACAAGAGCTGCACAATAGGGTCAAATCCAGCACTCTGAGATTATTCAACCCTGGTCACAGGTGACTTAACACATTCACCTAATGGCTAACTCCCATCACTCAGAGTTGCACAAAGCACAAAGCAAGTAGCATTCAGGCAAAAGGGAAATCTAACCAGAACATAATCAAGCAATTCTAGCCACATTACAAGAATCTGTACTAGCATGCAATTCATAAAGCTCATACACATATAACAGGCATATAAGGCATCCTTCTTAGATCCTTAGTCCTAATCTAGCATGTTGTTCTACTAAATTGATAGTCATAATATAAACTTCTATGGGTATTTTGGGAGATGTTACTTGAGCTTGGTTGATTGCATGCACCACACCCTTTTCTCTTTTCAAAGTTCTTTTCTTTTCTCAAAGTTCTTTTTGCTTTTTCTAAAACTCTTTTTCTTTTCTAAAATCCATTTTTACGAAAATTGCTTTCTTTTTGAAAATTTATATACCAATTCCTCAGTTTGAGTTCAGACACACCCGAAAGCGTGTCTGAATCTAGAGATGGCAACGGGGGCGGGGAACACAGGGGACCCCAATCCCGATCCCCATCCCTATCGGGAAAACAGAGATTTCTTTTTCTCTTTTAACATGCAAACTTTCACGTAAGAAAAAACTCTATATTTCAATTTTACCAGCATAAGTTTAAAGATTTTATAAATCATATAAGTACCCATAAATTGCAGAAAAAATATAAATAAATTTTCTACCAAATTTAAATACATACATGAAAAATCAAGTAGAAAAAATTATCATATTGATATTTAAGGTAAAATAGATCAACCAAAGAGAAATATATATATATATATATATATATATATATATATATATATATATATATACACACGAGTTTAAATTAGATAAAAGAAAAAAAAGTATAATTTCAACCAAGTAATTACTAATGAGTTAGGTTACTTAGATCAAATTTTATGTATTATAAACTATACTAGAAATATATGTTCTGTATTATTTTTATATATTAATATATGTCGAGGGCGGGTCCAGGGTCGGGGATTAAGGGTAGCCCCATCCCCATCCCCATCCCCACTTTTTTTATTCGGGTATTCCCCATCCCCATCCCCATCCCCGGTCAACCTGGGGATTTCCCAGTCAAAACGGGTGCGGGTTTTGGGTTCCCCATTAGGTATGGGGCTTTTTGCCATCCCTATATGAATCCCTCAAACCAAGGTTCTGATACTAACTTGTAACGACCCAAAAATCATGACTAAAAATTTCATTTTTAAAACGTACTTAAACCACAATTTTCAATCCATAACATAAATCACAACATAAAATCAGAGTGTTAATTTAAAACATATTCTTATTATCATAGTAAAACATCACAGGCTGACTAAACAACGGTGTGTGCCATGCGATCACCCCGAGCTCTTCCCTCCGCTACCGGAAGTACCTGAAACCAAAACTGAAAACTATAAGCATGAAGCTTAGTGAGTTCCCCAACCTACCACATACCATACTGGGCCACGCCCGCTATTTCGGGCCTCGCCCACTACATCGGGCCCCGCCCGATCCCAGACCCCACCTGTGTTTGAGCCCCGCTTGGTATACATATCTGTTTTACTTTAGGCCCCGCCTATCTCTGGGCCCCGCCCGCTAAATGCATGCAAACATATAACCATAGCACATAACATATAAACTGAACATAGCCTACTGCATTACTATCCTAAGGCCTCGCCTATCTTGGGCCCCGCCCCTGCTCTGCTACTAATGAGTCATGGAACCCCGTCCACACTCCTGCTGATAGTGAGATACGTGCCCAGCCCACACTCACTTCTTTCCTAACTCGGGCCTCGACCCTGCTCGGCTATTAATGAAATATGGAACCCCGTCCACACTCCTGCTAACGGTGAGATATAGGACCTCGCTCACACTTACCTCATACAAGTATCACACAGACAACAAGTATACTCTATCATGCAAATCGTTCCTTGGGCACCCTCCCGACATTGGACATTGGTCCTGAATATCATAATAGCAAATAGTGCCTAGGGCTAACCCCCGGGTCTTCCTACTCATAACTACATTGGCCAAACGGAGACCCAATATTACATGGCCCATACAGACAGATTACACGGGGCGTACATCTGCGTACGCTAAGCATACATGCACAATGGTGAGTACGCTGGGCATACCTACATGTAAGCTCAGCGTAATCCTCATGTTAAGACCTTTTTCCATTAAGTTCTTATTCCTCCACTCGAGCGGCTACAAACTCAGATCCAGGTCCTTTTTCACGTCTTAATCCATAAAGTTATTGACTCGATAACTTTACTTAGTCCAAACCAACCCAAACCCCAAAAATGATATTCTACTTCCATAGGAGAGCTAGATCTCATGCATGAACACAAATGGACCATCAAGATGACAACTTTACTACTCATGGGGCACTTTTAGCTCTAAGGGTGGCAATCCCAAGCTCAAGGACGAAGTTTTACCATAAAGGCCCAATCTTTGGACCTAAAAAGGTCCAAAGCTCCATATACCTAGATCTAAGCTTCTATGAGGAAACTTGGAAGCTTTTTACCTTCACAGTGTCTCAAATGATGATGCTATCCTAGATCTACAAGCTCTGGCCTCCAAGGTTCCTCCTTGCCACTCTTATTATTTTCTCTTCCAAGCTTTAAACCACCAAACTAAGATTCCCAAGGTCAAGATCTCACATAATGAAGGGTTGCGGCGTTCTAGGGTTTCTCTGGAGTTGGGGAGGCTGATAAGGAGCTAGGGTTGGAGCCATTATGTTCCTTATATAGCGGCACACCCTAAAAATAGGGTTTTGAGGCTCTGAGCATACGCTAGGTGTACACCTCTCCACACCCGCGATCATTCGCTCCACTATGCTGGGCATAAACCATCTTACGTTGGGCGTACCCACGCGTGTTCCAAAAATGCATGCATGGCCTTTCATGCGAACTTTTCTCCATAAGGGCCATTAGTGCCAATATCTTCAAAATGTCATAACTCCTTCACTCTAGATCCATCCCCGATGAAATTTATATCCACAGAAAGGTGGCGAGAAGCCCTACGCTTCTAACAACACACCCTGGCCCGAGACCTTCTTGAATAAAACTCAAAACCCATATATGACCAAAATGCCCCTAGCCTTGATTTCTGGATCCATAAATGAATGCTTTTTCCGAACAGGGTGTTACATTTCTGTTCGTTGTCGTTGCGTTGTATCCGTTGGGAGTTGCCCACCCTCACCGTTGCTATTAGTCGCTGCGAATGCTACAACTCGCGTCGCCGCCTCCTTCCTCCGTCTTTTGATTGTTGCGTCTCAGGCCACTGCCACTGTGGGTTGTTGCATTGCTGCCGATAACCATTTTCGCCGCCACCGTGCACCATCAGGAGGGTGGCTACATTCGTTTTAGTGTAAGAAGCTGAGTGTTGCTGGCTGTTGCACCGCTGTCGTCGGCGGTCACCGCAGGTGGGTGATTTGGGTTCGTTTTTCTAGTAAACGACGAATAGATGTGCTTCTACTACGGGTGTGCATGCTATGTGTGCCTAGTTTGGCTGGAAACTGCAAGAACAGCCACCACCACCACTGTGAGGTGGTGGCTACCGCTATGCGCCACCGCCGGCCACCATTAGGTGGTTATGTGTGTGCTTATCTTTTAGTGTGTGTATATTATTTGAGATGTTGCATTGTATGATGTAATCGATAAAGGAATAATGGAAATGAAACTCAAAATCACCACCGTAGGGTGGTGGCTGCCACTTCCTGCTGCCACCAGCCGCTGCGTTGGGTGGAGGTGTGCTTATTTGTGTTTGGATTGCGTTTGGGATGCTTGGACTCGATTGGACAAGAAACCCTAACCACCACCGTGAGGTGGTGGCCGCCACCGTGAGCCGCCATTGACCACCACTACCCGAGGTGGTAGTGGGTGGTGCCCAATTAGTGAAACCCTAATTGACCTAAGGAAACCCTGATGGGCTTAAGGACTTGATTTGGGGCCTATTGGGCTATGACGGGTTGAAAACCCTAATTAGGGTTTAGAAAACCCTAATTTTGGAATTATGGGCTTGGACTTATCGGGACCCACATTTGGGCCATTGGAATGGAATGGTGTATTAAGCCCAGTCACACATTATGACTTATTTAGTAGAGTGAGGGACTTAATGGATTAAGTCCTTAATGGGTTAAGTGAGAAACACTTAACCCTAATTGTCATTGTATGTGAAACCCTAATTTCACTTGGGTTTATTGTTGGGACTTTCTATTGGGCCTTGATGATTGGGTTATTAGTGGGCCATCCAAGAATAATCATATGGACTAGAATAATTTAATGGGCTTTAGGATAAGGCCTATATGTGAGGGTTTGGGCCCAATTTGGAAAATTGGGTCGTAGATGGGCCATAATTGGGCCTTCATGATTATGTGATATTGGGCCATTAGAATGACGAATGTTGGACTGGACTAAATGGTTGGGCCTTAAGGTAAGACCTTGTAAAGGTTTGGGCCCAATTTGGAAAATTGGGCCATATGTTGGGCTTTGACTCATAGTTGACTTTTGGGCCTTTGGATTGGGCTTTGAGCTTGAATAAAGCTAAGGTAGGGTTAAAGTAGTATTTACCCCCAAGTATGTATTTATGGTTATGTGTTGGAACCTAATTATTAATTGGGTGATGTTTTGATATTGATAGTTCGGGAATCTGTCATCCAGCAACTGGGGGTTGTGTGTACGAGACTTAAGCAGTGTGAGGTGAGTAACCTTCCAGTAGGGGTGGGTCTAAGGCACCAATGCCGGCCCACCAGTAGGTGATTATGTTTGAGATGATTGTCTTTGTGATAATTATCTGGTTTGCCACTATTTGATATGCTTTATGTGCTGGGAAGCTATGAGATATGTGTTAGTAGTAGGGGTGAAATAGTCCCTAGTTACCAGTTGAAAGAAACCGAAGACAGTTACCGGTTGAAAGATACCGAAGGGGTAGACAGAACCCATGCATGCCTAGCAGTATGTTTATGATATGCTATTATGTGACAAGTATGGTTATGATATGCTATTATGTGCTCAACATGTTTATGTTATGTTATCATGGAATCAATATGTTTATGACATGTTATTATGTGATAGTGGTAGGGATGAAATAGTCCCCGGATACGGGTTGAAAGATACCAAAGGGGAGGTTAGTTCCCGGTTATCAGTTAAATGATACTAAAGGGGAGCCCAACTCCCATATATGCCAGACAGATACCGGTTGAAAGATACCGGTTGAAAGATACTGAGGGATAGGCATTATGTGGTATGTGGTATGATGGGGGGAACTCACTAAGCTTCGTGCTTACGATTTTCAGTTTTGGTTTCAGGTACTACATTTTCAAAGGAAAGGAGCTGATTCGATCGCAGCGCATCACACTATGGTTTTCTGCACTTGAGGTCTTTGGGATTACACTCTGATATTGTTTTATGATAACATTTTTTTTTGATGATTTCTACTTTGGTTTGGATATGATGTGTCATTATGGATGTATTCTTATATCGTTGGTTTTATAATAACTTAATTAAAACGAAATTTTTTGGTCTTGAATTTTGGGATGTTACAAGTTGGTATCAAAACGTTGGTTTGAGGGATTTAGGCACAGTCTCGAGTGTGTCTGGACTCAAACTAAGGACTTGGTATGAGAATTTTCAAAAGAAAAAATCATTTATTAAAAAGGAGTTTGAAAAGAATTTGAAATGAGAAAAGAGCTTTGAAAAGAACAAGGTGTGTGATGCGTGCAATCAGCCGAGCTTAAGTAAGTTTTCCCCAAGATACCCATACATGTTATGATATGATATGACTATGAGAACTGAAGGCTAGATTAGGGCTAAGGATCTAGGAAGGATGCCTTATATGCCTACTGTATGTGTACTAGAACTGAATGCTAGATTAGGGCTAAGGATGTAGGAAGGATGCCTTATATTCCTACTGTATGTGTATGAGAACTGCATGCTAGATTAGGGATAAGGATATAGGAAGATGCCTTATATCCTTGCTGTATGTGCTTAATGAGCTGCATGATAGTACTGATCAATCAGTGATAGGATAGCCTGTTTAGGTTATGCCGGATTGTATGAGCCTTTGATTTGCATGTATAGATTCCTGAGTAGAGGATATAATGGTTTGATTGGAATATGATGGTTAGATTTTCCATTGTTTGAATGTTGCTTGCTTTGTGCTTTGTGGGACTCTTAGTAATGTGAGCTAGTTATATTCATGAGGTAGCTAGTTGACATTACTGGGAATCTTTCAGCAGCTGAGGACTGGGTGAGTTCGGGAACCTAGGAAAGCCTAGGATATGATTCAGTGGGTTAGTAGTAAGGATAATTGAGACTTCGGTGTACCAGTTTGAGGAAGTGACTTGGAGGATTCAGGAGGATTGCTGAGGAAAGTATGGATAGGTGTGGAAGGTATTATTGGGCCCGTACTACTGGAAGCACAAGACCCATACTCGAATCAGTGAGAGTCTTGGAAAATCTGAGAAGCTTTGGGGAGGAGTTTGTGACCCGATTTGGGGACAGAGGATGTTCCAGTTGTTGCAACTTAGCCATTGGAAAGTAAGCTGGTGAGCGTGACAGGGTGTCAGACCCTGAAGGATATGATTTCCAAGAGTTTGCAGATGTGAGATCGATTTGGAGCACCCTGGGAAGAGAGGGTTGTGCCAGGTGTGTATAGTAGAGGGTCTCGGGAAGAGATCCATGGCTCCTGATTATCGGGTGAAGGGCCAGCAGGGCCGGAGCCAGTGCAACACGTACGGGAAAGTGCACAAGGGAGTTTGTTGCACCAAGGGTTTAGGCTGCTACAGGTGTGGCAAGGTTGATCATGTCAGCTGAAGGTGACCTGTATTCCTCCAGATGTTGCGGGTATGTCATATTCTACTGCTACTAGATGGATGTTGTGAATACGTATCACCTTGGAATTGTGAGTGAGTTTGGATAAGTCAGACCTCAGGTCGGTTTTCTGCTAGTGTCTGGGTTATCAAGGATGAACCCACAGAGCGACGCATCTTGTGAAGTAGGTTCCGCGTGTACCGTTATCATTCTGGATCTTTGTCGAGATTTGTGCAAGAGTATTATTTGGGAGATCCTTGGTCGGGAATTAGTGGGATGGTTCTCCAGTGAAGTCAGAGTTCAGTGATTCTATCATTTGTTCGTATATGGTCGACATTTTCCTATAGAAGAACCTTGGAGTTCAAGGCACTATTGTTGCTAAGATAGGATTAGTAGTGCGAAGATGGTGATGTCAGTTGTGGGTGTTAGATGCAGAAGTAGTTGGTCCTTGGATGTTCAAGATAATTGCATCTCTCACATGGGTTGTGTTTGGTTAGAGTTCAGTGATACTGCAAGAATGAAAGTGGGAATAAGGATTCGTCAGCCAAAGTGAAGATTAAGGCCTTCAGTTGATAGCATGGGAGATGGACTGAGGTGTCAGACTGTACCAAATTTCAAGAGTACTCTTCAAGATATCAGAGGATGGGCAATCTTAAAGTTTGACTGGTAATTGATCGTTAGCATTGGTAAGCTCAGATTGTCGGCAGTGGACTATTAGGAAGTAAGAAGGATTGGGAATCCTTCAATTCTCGTGTACCGTGAAGATTTAGTCGAATCTAAGTGGGGAATAGACTTTTTGTAAAGTTATCCAAGTGTGAGTTCTGGTTGCACGAGGTGCAATCTCTTGGGCACCTTGTCAACCAAAAGGGGTATTCTGGGCGATCCGACCAAGATAGAGGTCGTGATGTAGTGGGAGATTCTGAGGTCTCCGTTTGAGATTTAGAGTTTCATGGGTCTAGCTGGTTATTACCGGAGATTTATACGAGACTTCTCCGAGATTGAGGTTCCTTTGACCTGACTAACCAAGAAGTCGGTGGCCTTTCGTTGGGGGCATGAGCTGCAGGCAACCTTCGAGACTCTCAGGCATCAGGTTTCGGGAACCATGTTAGAACTTTGGTTAGGACTCAAGTTCAGTTGAGGGTTAGGTCGAGTGCGTGTTCGACCCGGTTGGGACCAGTGTTGTAATATTGCGGGGGTAGCCGTAGCATTCACTAATAGTCAGATAGTATGGAAAGTGTTGTAAGACTGCGGGGGTAACCGTAGCATTCACTAATAGTCAGATAGTATGGAAAGTGTTGTAAGACTACGAGGGTAGCCGTAGCATTCACTAGCAGTCAATTAGTATGGAAAGTGTTGTAAGACTACGGGGGTAGTTGTAGCATTCACTAGCGGTCAATTAGCATCGAAAGTGTTGTAAGATTGCAGGGTAGCCATAGCATTCACTAGCGGTCGGTTAGCATGGAAAGTGTTGTAAGACTGCAGGGTAGTCGTGGCATTCACTAGCGGTCAGATAGTGATAGAGCGTTGTAAGTCTGCAGGTGTAGCCGTAGCATTCATGAGGTTGGAAGATAGTGATAGAGTGTCGTGAGACTGTGGGTGTAGCCGTAGCATTCACTAGGTTGGTAGATGGCATGAGTGTGTTGTTAGAATGCGGAAGGAATAATAGTACCCACCAGTTCGGGTGCAACAGTGAGGATATGGAAATCCACAGATTGGATTTCAGAATTACCCAGATGGATTAGATCTGGTTGAGCCATTGATAAGACTGTAGGAGCGCCACTACAGTTATGGGTTTAGGAAAACAATGGACTGTATAAGATTGCTTGTGAAATAAGGCTACCATCAGTTAGGTGGCAATAAATTTTAGCCTTGGATTTGATGATGACAGGATTCGACGCATGGACCCAATCGGTTAGATCAGCAAGTTGTTAGAGTCGCAGTGGCATGATAACTAGTGGGAACTAGTTCCAGAGAAGGATTTCATTTAGAAGTGGTGTGAGGCGACTAAATGGGAGTCCTTTGGCTCCGCAGTCGGGCCGTAACCCGGTATTTCAGATGATTGGTGAACGAATTGAGACCAGGGAGGTTATATCATTTTAGTCATATCCAATTCTAGACCTTTTCCCTTCTTAATGCCCCAGGCATTTGGAAAATTTTAGAAAGGATGAATATTATAGCACATGCAATCGATCCTATATCTGAAGCATATGGGACACGATTCATGATGTCTCACATAAAGACATGATACTAGACCAGTCCTTTTGCTACAATATTCCTATTTTCCAGGTTCTCATAATTCAAATTATAAAAAGGGATGCCGTAATCATAATCGAATTTTAGAACGCAAATAAAGTACCCATATATAGAACTTCCTTATGTTGAGCCATTCCAACATGAAATTCATATATATATATATATATATATATATATATATATATATATATATATATATATATATATCCTTGACTAAAGATGATTAAAACCTCAATCTAAGCTTTTAGAATTGAAATGAAGTATTCCTCTCCCTTAATTATAGCAAAACAACTTTTTCCCAATTGAAACTTTTGTTTTCTATAATTAACATTGCTAACTTGCAACATTTACCATAATTATCATGCTCCCACTAACATGATGATTATTAGCATAACACTTATGCTCCCACTAGCTTTTGATGGGTTTTGAGCATTCTAACAAATCCTAAGTGTACATGCAACCCTAATAAACCTTGGATCTATGTTTGTCTAAATACATGCAAAATTTGGTTTCCAAGGTTCATAATCCTATCTAGCATACATGAGGAAATTTTGTCCTAAAAGGATGGCTAGAATTTTATACATTGTAGTTGATTTTGATTCCTTGAAACCTTGTGAGCCTAACACCCCAAGCGTGATGCCTCAAATGCTTCACACAACACCAAATGCTTTTGGAATGACTTTTGAGAGAATACAAACACTCTAAAAATCGGCCTAGCCCTCTCTTGTTCTTGTGTAGCCGATTTTGATGGAGAAGGGGTTCCTTATATAGTGTTGACACATCTAGGGTTACACCATGTAAACCCTAATGTGTCATGACTCTTCATTTCCATGACCCATGGATTTGTAACTCCCATGGAGCATCCATGGAGCATCCTATGGGTTTAACCCAACTTGATAATCCATGGAGCCTCTTAGCCCACTATACAAGTTATGGATGATTTACATAATCAACCCATATATTTAATTAGTTATCTTTTGATCACTTAATTAATTCCAAATTAATTCTTGATCAATACTAATTAAATAATACTATTAATATATTAGAACTTATAATATATTAATAAACCACAAGTGTTATTTCTCTCATTTAGTCTATCCAAATGCATGATGCCATGCAACCCAAATGGACCATGTCGGGTCGGGTCAAGTACATACCAGAAATAGTTATGGACTTAGACACCTTACCCAACAACTTTGACATGTACTCAGAAATCAGCTGGACTACAAGAAATCAATATTTTATTGACTTCCTTACCAAAGTTCATAATTCTGATACGAGATGCTTTAACAAAACTTTATCAAAATCATACACCTTTCCTTAGATAGCACACATGTTTATCTAAAAAATTTCAGAACTATGAAAAGGGATGTCGTAATCATAGTCTCAATTGTTTAGACCTTTGTCATTTCTCACAAGTCCTTGTTAGTGTGTCGGTTAACCACACATGCTCCACTAACGACTTTGAGAATGCAAATATCACAATTGTTATCTAGTTAAAATCTACTTAGTGAAAGTGTTTCCTCACCATCATTTTCATGAATTAGAGAGAAACCTTATGACACTTAGATTTTATGGTGTATGTGTTCCTATCCATGTGAATTGTCAAAACCATAGTCACAAGACAAGGATAATGACAAATACAATCTCATATGGATTGAACTTGTGCAGTCTTAACTTCTTGCCACCTGGCAACACAAGATCCTGCCATTGCTTCCATGTTGTTATGCAACCAATTGAAAACTCTCAGAACTCATATGCAAAGCTAACTTTCACTAGAATGGTCACAGAAGTAGGAATATGTCAACACGATAGGTTATAAACCTCATGTCGTGTGCTAGTGTCAAACTACAGGCTTTTATTCTTGATCAGATCTTGAAATTCTTCCAGGATCTTTAAGACTCCCACTGTCCTTTTGATATATAAGGCTATCTTGCCAAATATTTAAGAGATAGTGCGGATTATTTATCAAGACAAACACTTCACACAATTGGCCTTAGTTGGTCTTTGTTTTATCCAAAACATCACAACTTACCAATTTCAAATGTACAAGAGTAGGACACACTTACTCTTACATTTGACAAGTGTTTTAAACCTTTCTTTAAGATATGTCACTCAAGTTACAATATTGGAGTATGACTCTAAAAATTGTTTTGGAACGAGGTATGAATCATCTTCTTGATTTGACCACTTCAACAATTCATAGCTCCTCTTCTTAGCTATCAGAATGCACTTAGAGGATGAATTGTGATAAGGTCTCTTAATCATTAAGATGATCATATAACATGATACTAAAGTACTCTCCCATCTTTTCAGATTTGAGAAACTTTTATCCTTCTGCCTAATTTGATTCTTCTCATCCGTTCTACCATACACTGAAATTTTTCCAATGCTTCAGAATTATACTTAAGCCTCTAAGTATAACCATATTTACTAAACTTTATTAAATCATGACAAATAGTCTTATCAATCTTTTGTGGTTGACTTGACCAGTGCACAAGAATGTGTACTCGATCCCTTAGTCCTTCACTTGACTCACATATACATGTGAACAAGGAACTAGTCTTAATTTTCCAAAGCTGAAAATTCTCATTCATCATACTATACAACTTGTATGATTCCAAGTTTCTATCCAACTGAACACTTGGGTGATGAGAAGCTTTCCTTATTTGGTAAATTTAGACACTACCACAAATGAAAGTATCAAATTCATATTTTCAATATTGCTAGAAACATACAAACATCAAGTTTTCATAAATGTCATTGCAAGGAGATATAAAATAAAGTAAAACAAACTTTTATTTATTTATAAAATACGGAAATTTTTTTTCCTTACAATGCAACTTTAAATGAAAACTATGCTATTACATATTTCCTAGCAATCTATCATAACTCCTAAGAGTAGCTCAAGAATCTGATCTTCAATCAAGCGATAGAAATCCATCTTCGCGGTCAGATTCAACATACTCCTTTAAGTTTCCTTCATTTTTCCTTTGATTCTTAAAACATCAACATGTGACCCAGTCACATCATGTAATAAGAATCTTAGAATAGAAACTTAATAGAGTTAGATAGTGGGCTTTACATGAAGTAGAGTCAAACTACTTGACTTGATCAACCTTATGGTCTTTCAGGTAAATAGGCAGCTTCGCAATCAATGCCCCTTCCTCTGGCAAGAGAAACATATGGACTCTTTGGATACTACTGATGGGTTTTGAGCATTCTAACACTTCTTAAGTGTACATGCAACCCTAATAAACATTGGATCTATGTTAGTCTAAATACATGCAAAATTTGGTTTCCAAGGTTCATAATTCTATCTAGCATACATGGGGAACTTTTATCCTAAAAGGATGGCTAGAATTACATACCTTGTAGTTGATTTTGATTCCTTGAAACCTTGTGAGCCTAGCACCCCAAGCGTGATGCCTCAAATGCTTCACACAACACCAAATGCTTTTGGAATGACTTTTGAGAGAATACAAACACTCTAAAAATCGGCCTAGCCCTCTCTTATTCTTGTGTAGCCGATTTTGGTGGAGAAGGGGTTCCTTATATATTGTTGACACATCTAGGGTTACACCATGTAAACCCTAATGTGTCATGTCTCTTCATTTCCATGACCCATGGGTTTGTAACTCTCATGGAGCATCCTATGGGTTTAACCCAACTTGATAATCCATGGAGCCTATTAGCCCACTATACAAGTTATGGATGATTTACATAATCAACTCATATATTTATTTAGTTATCTTTTGATCACCTAATTAATTCCAAATTAATTCTTGATCAATACTAATTAAATAATACTATTAATATATTAGAACTTATAATATATTAATAAACCACAAGTGTTATTTCTCTCATTTAGTCTATCCAAATGCATGATGCCATGCAACCCAAATGGACCATGCCGGGTCGGGTCAAGTACATACCAGAAATAGTTATGGACTTAGACACGTTATCCAACAGTCTCCCACTTGGATAAGTCTAATAATTATAACTGCAAGTATGACTTTAGGAACCGATCAGCAATCGTAGCTCTTTCAAGGTCTCTCAGAACTGAGAAGATGATGATACGCCATTTAAGATAAGTGATCATATAATCCTCTGTTCTAGATATCAGCCGGACAAATACATGGACCAATGTCTTACTTATTGTCCAACAGTTTGTTTCCCGATTTCCTAGAACTTAATTTAACACATCAACTTAGTTCTGACCAGGCCCGGTACATAGGTCAAAACAAAATCATCGAGGGGCCCAGATATCAGCTTCTAATCCAAGAAGGAACAGATAAACTTCGACTCATATGTTTGCTCTACTACTTGTTGAATTATACACAAAAGCACGTTTTATAACATCTGAGTTACCAATGCGTTTTCGTAAAATCAATGCATAACCAACTCATAGGCAACAAATCATATCTCTAGGTTTGAAGACTTATATGATAACTTCCATGAAGTGATTCCAATGAGCGTGGGTTGAGTCCAATGCTCATAACTTATGAGCACTCATGAGTGTTGTAGCCATGTCCAACAACTTAGACCTCCACAACGAATCATGACAATCTTGATTCATACCTACTTCCGACATATGACCGACTGTGGAGGTTCGAATAATATGATATACCAAACATAATTATTCCGGAAGTCAAAACATGCAAAAGAAATATAATAAACGATTGACAAGAGATAGCAACACTTTACTCATAAATAAACACACCTTTTATGTTGGATTAGTGTCTAAGTCCATAACTATTTTGGTATGTACTTGACCCGATGGTGCATGGTCCTTTTGGGTTGCCTTCACCAAAGCAACTTGATAGGATGAATTATGGAGAGAAAGGATTAAATATGATTTATTAATATATTATGAGAATAATATATTAAAGGAGAAATCATATTGTTTAATTAATATTAGTCAAGAATTAATAAGAATTAAGTTTGTGACTAAAAGACATTAATTAAACTTAAGGGACTTGAACTGTCAATTGTATGATAGTTGAATATTGAGCTAATGGACTCCATATTAAAGGGGTGGACGAATTCTATGGGGAAACCCATTAGAAATCGTCCCAAGGCCTTTAAGGAAGGAGCCCATGGGTTGCTTAGGGCTTAAGCATCCAAATTAGGGTTTCCTTGTTAGATAACCCTAATAGCCTCACTATTTAAGGAACCCTTATGCCCCAAAAACGTGAACAAGACTTCTTCTAGGGTTTCCACACGTTTTGGGTAGCCTCCTTCTCTTCTCCTCTTCATCCTCTTGCTCTTGGTGTTTGTGAGCCATTAGAGGAGTGACATTTGTGACTCTAAGCTTTCTAAAGTCAATAAAAGAAGGATTTGAGATTGTTATTTCTACATAACAATCAAGGTATGATCTAAACCCTTATTCATATGTTATATTGATAAGATCTAGAGTTTTAAGTCTTGGATTAAAAGCATGTACCATAGAGAAACCTAGATCCAAGCTTTAGGGTTTGCATGAGCACATAGGATGTCTTTTGGCTAAAACCCATCAGTGGTATTAGAGCCTAGATTGGTTTCTATTGTATTGATGCATATTTGATCGAAATCAGCACTGAAAATCGATTTTTTTGAGTTTCTGAGTGTTTGACTCACCGAGTCAGCTGTACTCGACGAGTCCAGGTCCAGACTCGACGAGTCAAAGGGTCTGCCAGCCCAGATTCGCGATTTTCTTCCTGTTTTGGCTTTGGATAATTACCATAAACATGTTTTTGTTATAAAATCCGAATTTTATCAATATTTGGTGATTATCCTTACCTAAATAGAAGATAATTGTCAAAATTTAGATAATCAATTGTTTTATTAGATAATATTTGATTATTTGTAATTTAGATTCAACATACTCTTTCTATATAGTCTCTCATGATCGCAGATTTTGACAAGAATAAGATGCTTATATAGTGTATCACAATTAGGGTTACACCATGTAAACCCTAATTGTCATGGCCTTTCATTTCCATGATCCATGGGTACAAAAACACCATGGAGCATCCATGAAGCATCCTATGGGTTTTAGCCCAACTTGATAATCCATGGAGCATTAGCCCACTATACAAGTATGGATGATTTACACAATCAACCCATATATTTAATTAGTCTCATTTTGATCACTTAATTAATTCTAAATTAATTCTTGATCAATACTAATTAAATAATCTTATTAATATATTAGAACTTATAATATATTACCAAACCTTAAGTGTTATTTCTCTCATTTTAGTCTATCCAAATGCATGATGCCATGCAACCCAAATGGACCATGACGAGTAGGGTCAAGTATATACCAATTATAGTTATGGAATTAGACACTAATCCAACAAACCCAACTCAACTCGTCGAGTTAGCCCGTCAACTCGCCAAGTTACCTATGTCCAGACTCATCGGGGAAAACCCTAGCCGACTCGTCGAGTCAGCTCGTTAAATCGGCGAGTCCCTTTAATCTGAATTCTCATTTCGACGTTTCAAGGAAGATCTACTACTCCACACCCTAGATCTAGGCTCCCAAGGCTCGAATGTCACGTAAAGCTTCGATCCTTACGTTCATGCATGGCATATTTTGCTCCAAAATGCCAATGCAACTCTAACAAGGGTGTTTAAGTACAAATACTCTTATATGGCTGAATAAATCTGGGACCTTTGGACTCTATGGACCTCACAAGGTCCAGATCTGAAGTGTAGATCTTCTGATAAACTCAATGCACTCAATGTAATGCCCGTAGATCCGAGCTAGTCAATTTAGAGATAATAGGGGTCGAAAACGACTTTTCGACAAAAAATTATTTAGAATAAATAATCTTAACCAAGTTGTATAATATGTCCCAAGGGTTCCGTACATATAAAGAACGGCTAAATCCGAGTTATAACGAAGAAGTTATGGCCCGTCGAAGTTTTTTCAACAAAACCGGCACGGCACCGGGAGACGTAAATAGTGAATTTACGATGGAGCACTTTTTAGCCTTATTAATTTAAACAAAATTTGTAGTATAAATTAAACCGTGAACATACAAAAAAAGAACGCCCAAATCTGACTGCGTATAAGGAAGTTATGAATTTTCTATGATTTGGCATAGTAGTGCACGACCCGAAACTCGAATTTTAGTTCGAGCGGTATTTGGCCTACGCGACCTAAATGAGATTTGAAGATCTCATTAATATGAACTCAAAGATAAAAAGACAGACGAAAATGGAGTCCGTATGTAGAAGTTATGAATTTTACGCGAACATTTTACAATATAATCTCATCCTACTGTTAAATTTAAGACCAGTTGAGAATTAGCCAACGGAGTCTAAATGAAAGTTGTAGATCATGTTTTTACCTACGTGTGGATATAAATAATGTTGAAAACGGAGCTCGTATGCAAGAGTTATGATTTTTATAAGACGGGAAGGTGTTGTGCGAAATCAGATGACGTGGCGCAATTCTGGCCGTTGCTTCCTCCCCAAGGCTAGGAACCAGATGATGACACCTGGCCTGGAACTCGACGAGTTGGAGGCCAAATCGATGAGTTTTGGTGATTTCTAGCCTATAAATTGAGTGTCGGGACACCCTCATTTCTCACACCTTCCAACTTCTCTTTCTCTCTCTAAGCCTCCCTAACCCCCTAAAGCCTAGGTAAACCCCCTAGCACCCGAAGGAAGCCCCGAGGCTCCCGAAGTCCCGAGAAAAGAGCCTTTCAGCTCGGAAACGATGCTCCAGCGAAACCCGGTTTTGAGAAAAACCCGCTGTAAGTGAGCTATGCCTAACCTATCTTTAGTATAACTTATGTTTTAATATAGTAATGTTATTAGGACCTTATAATAAGTACTGTGGCTATTATTTTGGTTTATATAAGTATCGTTTAAAGCTTATATAATAGTAATAATAGCTAGACTATTAATTAGTCTCGGTGAATATTAGACTAAACTCTAGTGGTAATGATACTAGGTTTTGTCCGAGGAAAATTGTGTTCAGAGTAACGAAGTGTTGTCTGAGTGCCGAGTCATCACCTTCTCAGGTGAGTGCATGGTCCCTTTCATCTTACACATAGATATGAAGTATTTTATATAAACTATGTGCTATGTGTGCATATTACTTGAATACTTGCTGTTTATGCTGGATGAACGATTTTATATATGTTTTAAATGATTTAAACTGTATACGTATTTTATATCTACAAAATCTATTGGTTGAACATGGGTAGATTAAAGATGAGATAAATGATGAGCGATGAGAGATGAGATGAATGATGAGCGATGATATATAAGTGGTAGAATATGGTGAGAGGCGATGACCTAAGCGATGAGCCAAAGCGATAAGCCAAAACGTTGAGCCAAACGATGACCTAAGCGATGGCCCTGTCATCTAGCAGAGTATGGATGACAACCTTGGACTATTCCAGACAGTCTAGTTGTAACGCCCGTGTTTCTAGGCTTGCCATTTTAGCAATGTAATAGTCTAGGTTAACCTTTGTAACCCCAATTTGAAATAATAAAAATGTATTATTTGTGAATTATGTGAATTATGTGATTTAGGTGTTTATTTTCTTAT
The DNA here is from genome assembly GCF_051521515.1 of Lactuca serriola. Classification (NCBI taxonomy): domain Eukaryota; kingdom Viridiplantae; phylum Streptophyta; class Magnoliopsida; order Asterales; family Asteraceae; genus Lactuca; species Lactuca serriola. The sequence goes on along the minus strand of NC_136409.1, from coordinate 235,758,972 downwards.
TTAATGAATTAAGAATAAAATAAGCGTCAAAATTTAAGTGTGAGATAAGCCCGATATCTTTGCATAAAGTTGTAGTGGTTGAAACAAGGATTCCGGAGATATAAGGAATGCCAAAATCCGAGTTATAACGAAGAAGTTATGACCTGTCGAAGTTTCGCGACGAGACCAGCACGGCGCTGAGTGACGTAAAACATGAATTTAAGATAGAGCGATATTTAGCCTTAGCGATCTAAACGAAATTCGTAGATTTCGTTAAACCGAGAGCGTGCATAAAAGGAACGCCCAAATCTGAATTCGTATGAGGAAGTTATGATTTTTCTAAGTTTCGACTTAGCAGTATGCAGCCCGAATACTCGATTTGAGATCGAGCGGTTTTTTAGCCGAAACAATCTAAATGAGAATCGAAGATCTCGTTGTTAGTAGCGAAACGATGAAAAGATAGGCGAGAACGGACGTCGGACGAAGAAGTTATGATTTAATAACGAAGTTTTTCTGTCCGAGCCTTCTAAAAATAATTAATAAAAATAAAAGTCAAAATTAGCCGACGGAGTCTAAACGAAAGTTGTAGAGCGTAGTCTCACCTTCGCGTGGATATAAAGAACGTCGAAAACGGAGTTCGTATGAAGGAGATATGAATTTTTGAAGTTTTAATAAATATTTAATATTTATTTTAATTTAACTCCGATATTATCCGAAGAGAAGGATGAGGCGGTCTATCCGAAGTACGCAGCGCGTACTGCTGTACGCCCCGCGTATAGCGTAGGGCACTCGAGTTCTACGGAGTAGTGAGTCGTATGCAATGACGAAGATGGACCGGTGACGTAAGCGCTGACGATCTGCGAAGCACTACGCCCCGCGTACCCCCGAAGTTACGCCCCGCGTAACCCCGAGGATCAGGCTATAAAAGGAGGTCCGAAGCAGCTTCTTTTCTTTTGCAAATTCCTCATTCTCTCTAGCCTTTTTGCCTCGATTTGCATGCCGATTATACCCCGAAGCCCCGGTATTATCCCCGAGCCCCGAAGCGAGATCCGAAGCCCCGAGAATCCCGAAGAGCGTTATTCCCGAGCCGAAGCCCTGCCCGCGAGGAGCCGGTTTTTGTGAAGATCTTCCAGATCTACGGAGAGACACTACTTCTATAAGCCGTAGTGCTGTCGGATCATCTTCTGATCAAGTGAGTGTATAGTCCTTTTTCAATACGCAATATTATGAAGTATCTAATATAAAATACGTGCTACGTGTATATATTTTGTGGTTATATGTGTGAATGTATATTCTCTACGAAATACGTGATTTGTGTGTATGCCTCATCTGTTATGTGGAATATGTATTGATTAAATCATGTTATACAGTTTTTTTTAAAAACAATGTATAAAAATGTATATTTTTATCTACTAATATGTTGGGTAGAACATGGGTAGATAATTGGTGTGTAATAAACAGATGAGAGGCCTCGGTGTTATTGGTGTTATTCTAGTCATTCAGCAGAGTATGGATGACGACCACGAACTATTCTAGACTGTCCTGTGGAACACTAGCAGGCTCATTACCTGTAGGTGTTGTGAACGACGTGTTCACCGGTGTACTCTATCCCCCACATGGTTGCCTTTAGGACACTTATTGTTGAGGAAGCCCCTCTGCAGTAATGTCCGTCCCGATGAAAATCCTGAAATAAGTTCCTTATAATAGACGTTATTTTTAGGAACGTAAGGTGAGGATAACGGGAATGGGTAATCGGGTTTATTGTTGATTGTTGTAATTTAAATATAATTATTGTGGGTTTGAAAACCCTATATGCTCACCAGGCTCCCAAGCCTGACCCACTCAGTTGATTTGTATTACAGGAAGTGGCGCAAGAGCTTAAGATGGGCGAATCATCAAGTTGTTTTTGTTTACAAGTCTATATATGTATATATTTGTTGAACGACTTGTAATGTTATCGTTTATGCTTTATGATCTATATCAGAACATGACATCCCGACTTTTGATTATGAAATGAAATCATATTTCTATATGAAATGTTTTGATAAATATCTATTTTATCATGTTTTGTTTTTGGGAACAAATTCCGCATCTCTTTTAAAATCAAACGGATTTACTCTGAAAATGTTTTAAAAAGCATAAATGAAATCGGTCTTTTCTGGCCGAGATTTTGGGGATGTCACACTAGTGGAACACTAGCAGGCTGGGAACAAATTCCGCAACATTTTTATTAAAGGACGTACTCTGATTTTTATAAAGCATAAACAGAATCGGTCTTTTCTGGTCGTGAAATTGGGATGTCACACTCAATGTCCCAATAAAAGGTGGTAAAAGCCCTAATCTTCCATAATCACGAGATCTAACCTATAAGATGAGAAAGGTCTAGGCTTTTTACCTTCCACAGAAGCTCTTGGTTGATATAACACTATATCCAACAGTTCCTACTCGTTCTTTGCTGGATAATCTCCTCTTCTCCTCAAAAGATGCACTAGAATACTCAAAAATTAGCTCACTACACACGTTTAGGGTGTCACTCAGGGGTGTTGGGCAGCTAGTGAGGTGGAAATGAGGACAAAAGTTCTCTTAAATAGTCCCCAACCTCGGGTATTTAGGGTTTCACCTCACAACGCCTACTCCTCGAGTCAGCTCTCTGACTCGTCGAGTTGATCATCAAACCTACGCGGTCTAATCGGACTCTACTCGGCGAGTTAGGCTCACAACTCGTCGAGTCACACATAAAGCCTCAATAATAAATATATAAATATGAAATACCTGGGAGTCGGGATGTTACATTCTTGTTGAAAGGAGTATGCCCCACGTACCCCTTAGTATTCTTGGTGTACTCAAAGAAGACCCGCGATTATTTAACACTCTACGCCCATGCCCCTTGTACTCGACCAAACTCCAAATCCCATGATTTGGACATAATTCCTTCGTCTTAAGTCTGTTTCCAACGAACTTTATATCCACGGAAAGGTGACGAGAAGCCATACACTTCTATCAACTCATCCTTGCCTAAGAATTTCCTGAACAAAAACCCAAATTTCATAAAGGACCGAGTTATCAAATTACGTTTATACCCTTGGGCTCCGAAACACAAATGAACATTCGAATTACTTAATATATAAATCCCCCATCCAAAAAGGGCCAATACCCTCCTTCCTTAAGGCCCTAAGCCTTATGATAATTGGGCAACGACCTTAAATAATGAAATAATTCGAAACCGAGTGTTACAAGTACAATGTTGGGCATGGTCTCTCACCATTATCTGATCTCCTGGTCTCTTTTGTAACATCTCAATTTACAAGTGATTACCTTTTAGGCCCATATACGGGAATTGGTTGTGTTTTTGACCCTTGAGTATGAGGAAGGGTGATAGAATGGCCCTTAGTGGTAATATAGTAATTTTGGGCCATTGTGTTGTACGGTGAGCCTACGTTGTGTATGGTGGGCATACTAAGGCGTGCCTAGTACGCTGGGCGTACGTGAGGATCATGAAAACCCTAATTTTTATGGTTTGGCTCATATTTAAACCTCATTATAGCCTCACATCTCATTCTTATTCAAGCTCCCTAGGTGAGAATCGACCCCCAAGCAAACCTAAGAGAAAGAGTGCATTTTTAGAACTTTTGGAGTGTTCGAAGTATTCTTGAAGAAGAAGTGAGAGGTGGAAAGAGCTTGGAGTTTGGGAAGCACCTTGGATCTAACATTTCCTCCTTGTTAGCAAGTTCCAGAAGGTAAAATGTTTGCATCTTGACCACTTCATCTTAATCTGGGTACGTAGCGCATACGTGGTTAACCATCATGTCTGTGGTCAAGATATGAGTACCCCCTGGTACCTTTGGAGTACGTCCCACGTACATATTCTGTGTCGGCTCGGCTGGGTTGGCTTGAGTGGGTTGACTCAGTGGAATTGTTAGTTTTGACCAAGTTTGACCAATGGTAATTTAGGAAATTGTGATTATTTTATTAATGGAAAATGTTTGGACATTTACAACTTGGGGTGGAGCCGGTATTCGTGGTCAAAGTATTGATCAGTTTTCTTCATCAGACTTTGAGATGAGTTTTCCTCACTGTACTTACGAGTCCAAGGCGCCAAGGCCGGCCCATTGGATTGATATCCTACTATACATTGATATGTTGAGTATGGGACACATCTCTATGATTATATGTTAGCTGCTGATATGCATAGACCGGTAGATCTGTAGGACTACCTGTGATTTATGACTACATGATTATCTGTCTGTTGATTATGTTTATTATCTATTATATGTCGAAATATTGTGTTGGGTTGAGACTTTACTCACTGGTAACGACGTTCCAACCTTGAATGAAGTTAAGTCTTGGCTTGGAAAGTGTTTTGTCATGAAAGACCTAGGAGAAGCCGCCTATATTCTTGGGATAAGAATATTGAGAGATAGAAAGAAGAGACTAATTGGACTTAGTCAGAGCACATACTTGGATAAGGTACTAAAGAGGTTTATTATGGAAAATTCCAAGAAGGGAGAGCTACCAATACAGAGCAATACCAAATTGAGTAAGACTCATTTCCCGAGTACATATGAGGAAATAGATGACATGAGTCGTGTACCTTATGCTTCCGCTGTCGGATCGATCATGTACGCTATGACATGTACTCGCCCTGATGTGGCATTTGCTTTGAGCATGGTCAGTTGCTATCAGGGAAACCCAGGTAGAGCTCATTGGATAGCCGTGAAGAATATACTCAAGTATTTGCGAAGAACGAAGGACTGGGTCCTTGTACTTGGTGGCAATGATACTTTGAGAGTAGATGGTTATAGTGATGCCAACTTTCAGACGGATAGAGATAACTTCCGTTCTCAGTCAGACTGGGTACTCTTATTAAATGGAGGAGCAGTTACTTGGAAGAGTTCCAAGCAAGCTACGGTGGCTGATTCTACTTGTGAATCAGAGTACATAGCAGCAAGTGAAGCGTTGAAAGAAGCAGCTTGGTTGAGGAACTTCATCGGGGATCTCGGAGTTGTTCCAACCATCCCGCAGCCTATGGAACTGTTCTGCGATAATGAAGGAGCGGTTGCCTTGACAAAGGAACCGAGAGATCATGGTAAAACCAGACATATCGACAGAAAGTACCATTTCATCAGACATAGAGTAGAACAAGGCCATCTTATAGTGAAGAGGGTGTCATCTGAAGATAACCCAGCAGATCCCCTCACAAAGGGTCTGAGTAGGGCTAAGCATATTCAGCATGCTCGGAGCATAGGACTGAAAGATGATATTAGTTTTAGTAGTTAGATTAGTTTTCTGAAACTTGTAACAAAGTAAATGTAATTGACTTTTGGTGATTAAATAATAAAGTATTATTTATAAGTTTGGGTTCTACCTTTTGTCAATTATTATTGTGGTTCATTTTTGCATGTTTTGCTTCCCGAATAATAAGATTATTCAAACTCCACAATCGCTCGTACTTTTGGAAGTAAGTAGTGAATCAAGACTGTCATGAACTGTGTTGTAGATTGTCTAAGGATAGACATGGCAATAGATTTGCTGCAACGTTCATGAGTACTCAGAAATTGAGAATTGAGTATTGGATAAATCCTCGCTCAGAGTATTACTTCATGGAATTCATCACGAGTAATACTGAGACGATAATATCTTATAATCTTAAAACGAAGATATATGAGTTGTAATTTACAAGTTGGTCATGCATTGGTGATACGAAAACGCATCAGTAACTTGGTGTTATAAAACGTATTGTCATGTATAATTTGATGAGTAAAAGATACAAGCATATGAGTCAACGTTTATTCGTTCCTTTTGTCCTAACCGGAAAAGCGATATCTGTGGGCCCCTCGATGATTTGGTGTTGACTTATGTGTTGGGCCCAGCCAGGACTAAATTGATGTGTTCAATTAGAAGTCCTACATCATCACAAATCAGGAATCGGGAAACATAGATTCTGGACAAAGAGGTTGATGGCATTCCATGTCTTTTGTCTAGGGATATCTAGCAGAACGAAGGATTATATGATCACTTATCTTAGGACACGTAACTGACTGGGTCAGAGTTCGGCAGCAGCTTTTTGGAAGTTACAATTTGCTGGTCAAATTTAGAAGGCATACTAGCAATTATAGTTACAGACTTATCCAAGTGGGAGATTGTTGGATTAGGTGTCTAAGCCCATAACTATAATTGGTATGTACTTGAATTGATAGCAGCACAGTCCTTTTGGGTTGCCCTCAAACCTAGCAACCGGACAAGGAAATTATGAAATGAGAGATATTAATTTATTAATAGATTAATAAATTAATATAAATGAATTTATTAATATGTTAAAAGATTATTATATTAATAAGAAATCATTTTGTTTAATTAATTGTTAGCCAGAAATTAATTAGAATTAATTTTGGGGTTAAAAGAATTAATTATAGAGTGCAGGGACTAGTTTGCAATTATCTAATAGTTGAGTGGAAGGCTCTAGAACCCCCTTGGATAAGGGTGGACGAAATCTTTAGGGGAAACCCTAATAATTTCGTCCATAGGGGCTTGGATCAGGCCCTTGGGTTTGCTTAGGCCCTAAGCAAAGGATAACTAGGGTTTCCCCTAAACCCTAGATCCCTCATCTATATAAGGAGCCTCTTGGTTCATATTTTGGTCACTCTTTCTTTTGAAGAAACCCTAAGGGCCGAAATTTTGCATACTCCCTCTCCCCTCTCTGTTCTACTTTCCTTCTTGGTAGTTTGGGTGTGATTCCATTAGAGGCATTACACTTGTGGTGCTAAGCTTCCAAGAAGATCAAGATCAAGGTCAAGGGAATTATCAATTGTTTACTATACCAATTGAAAGGTATGTAATTACTAAAACCCTAGTTTGTTAATTTCGAAATTAGCCTCTCTCCTCTAGGGTTCGTGTTTTGCAATCCAAGTTGTATGTTCAATAGTTAAAACATAGATCCAAAGTAGGTTGCATGTGAACTTAGGAATTGTTTTCTAGTTTATTTGTTTGACTTAAAACCCATCAGTGGTATCAGAGCCTTTGTTTGTTTTAAATTGAATTCTTATAATTGTTGAATTGCAAATTAGGTTTTATAGCTATTAAACCCTAAAGGCCATTTTTTCGATTTTTAGGGTTGTGGATCAAAGGGTTTTCAAAAACCCTAGCCTCCAAAGAACCCTAATTGAAATTAAGGTTTGGGTTTGAAAAACCCTAGCCTCCTCCCTTGTAAATTTCGAAATTACTAGATATTTTTAGGGTTTCTTGCTTTGGATAATTGTTACTTGATTAGATTAATTGGATAATTATCCTTTACCCTAAAATTTCGAAATTTAGAGGGATAAGGATTAGGATTAAATTAATTGATTAATTTGTTTGGATAATCCTTACAAGATTTAATAAATTAATTAAAAGTTAATTAATAGATAAATATTAAATCTAATTAATTGGTTTATTTAAATTTAAAATTTAATAGTTTAAATTTCAAAAATTTATATAAACCCTTGGAGTTTTAAAATGTTTTAAAACACACCTTATATATATTATAATTAAAAGTTAAATATTATATATGTATAAGAATATGGTCAGTCAAATCGCTAGTATGCCTCCTTCACGAAGCTAGTCTATAAGGGGGTATAAGGAAACTGCCTATAAAATGGTAATTGAATGGGTGTCCACTCTCACCCACCGCTTCCTTGATTAGTGGAGGGTCGTTAGCAGAACGGATTTGATAGGACAACTACCTCTCATTAAAAGTATAATGCTATTGAAGAAAGTACTAGAACATTATTTTAAAAAATCCTAACTCTAGTTACTTTAGGAAAAATGTGAAAAGTATGTTAATCCATGAAATTGCACATTATGCTTTATTGGTCGTTAGTGGAGCGTGTGTGGTTTACCGGCACACTAAAAGGCACTAATAAAGAGTAGTAATGGGTATCTTATAATTATCGTTTTGATGGAGCGTGTGTGGTTTACCGGCACATCAATAGTTAATGATAAAGACAATAAGGTTACCAAGCACATTTGCATGGTTATTCACATCTATTTTGTGATCCTCGGTATCCCAGTCACATATAGTAGAGCATAATCCGAGATTAAAACATGCCATTAAATAGTTTTAATGTATCTCAAAAGAATTAGGAATTTCACTTCGTTTATTTTGTCTAATGGTGGAATTGGTGAATCGTCATTCACCTACCTTTATGAGATTTGAACTTGGATCTCGGCATCCCATTTCTAAGTTGTAAATCGTCATAGTTGGGTCCTAACCTTGATATGATATCTTTGGGTTATTATATTGAGGTGTCTTGAAATCTAACTAAAACTATCTTTATTTTCAGATGTCTACTCCTGGAAACACTTCTGCTTCATCATCCTCCACCCACAACTTCTCTCTACTAACCATCTGCTCCAAAGTCATTATGGATGGCTCCAACTATAACGATTGGATGCGTAACATCAAGATGGCGCTTAGATTCGAGGACAAAGAGTATGTCCTTGAAAAGGAGCTCAAAGAACTTGATGAGTCAAAAGCCACTCCCGAAGAGTATGTTGCCTACAAGAAACACTATGATGATGCTACCAAAGTGGCATGCATCATGGTTGCAACCATGTCCCCATAATTGCAGAGGTACTATGAGGACTACTGGCATTTTGAGATGAACAAGGACCTTATGGAAAAGTACCATAAGCGAGCTCGTCAAGAAAAGTTTGAGGTAGTCAAGTCACTCATGGCTTGCAAGATGAAAGAGGGGGAATCGGTTGTATCTCATGTGCAAAGAATGCAACGCTACATAGAGCGTTTGGTCAAGCTCAACGTACACTTCGATGAGGAATTGGCCATTGACATGGTCTTGAACTCGTTGCCTGATTGTTATGGTCAGTTTATCTTAACTTACCATTTGAACAACACTGAGCAGACATTGGCCCAATTGCACAACTTGTTGCAGACAGCTGAGGCAGGGATGAAGGGTAAAAGTATACCCTCCACACCTGCAAGTGCCCCTGTCTTGGCCATTGGACAGGGAAAGGGGGAGAAGAGGAAAGGTCCTCCCAAGCAAAACTGGAAGAGTAAGGCTCAAGATGTGTCATCTGGTAATGGCCCGAAGGCTAAGCCCAATGGTTCCACTCCCCATGTTTCTGATCCAAAAGAGGCCATTTGCTTTTTACTGCAATCAAAAGGGGCATTGGAAGAGATCTTGCCCACAATATCTGCAAGATATCAAGGATGGCAAAGTGAAGCCATCATCGGCAGGTATTTACACTATTTCTGCTAATAACTCATTATCTTGTCGTTCATGGGTCCTTGATACAGGATGTGGTTTTCATATCTGTTTTGATTTGCAGGGGCTAAGGGAAAGTGAGGAGATAGAGCATGGGAGAATAAACTTGATCATGGGGAACAGAAAGTCTTCACCAGTTACCAAGATCGGAGTTTATCAACTTTTGCTCAATAATGATGTTAGATTAGATTTAATAAATTGTTTCTATTCGTATGAGATGACGAGAAACATTATTTCATTTCATGCATTGCTCAGACAAGGTTTTAAATATTCTTTTAATGATTTGAATGGTTCAATTTCTGTTTATAAGAATGGTGTTTTTGTGTTTGAAGCTTTACCTTGTGATGGTGTGTATGAAACAGTGACTTGTGTTGATAGCTTAGGAAATAGTGTACTTAATATTGACTTGTCTAATAGTGTAGACAAGGCATGCTTATGGCATTGTCGTCTTGGACACATTAACAAGAAACGCATAGCCCAACTCCAAAAGGATGGAGTGTTGGAATCATTTGACCTGAAATCAGATGATATGTGTGAATCTTGTATTTTGGGAAAGATGACAAAATCACCATTCACAGGGTCTTGTGAAAGAGGTGAAGGCCTATTGGATCTCATACACACAGATGTGTGTGGGCCCTTCAGATCAACCACAAGGGATGCTAATCGATTCTATGTGACTTTCACTGACGATTATAGCAGATATGGTTACATCTACTTGATCAAACATAAGTTAGAAACCTTTGAAAAATTCAAAGAGTTTAAGCATGAAGTCGAAAATCAATTGGGCAGAAAGATAAAGATACTTAGATCCGATAGAGGCGGGGAGTATCTTAGTACCGAGTTCAACGACTATCTGAAAGAATGTGGGATAGTCTCACAATTGACTCCTCCTAGGACACCACAGTTAAATGGTGTAGCTGAGAGGCGTAATCGAACCTTGATAGACATGGTTCGTTCTATGATGAGTCGTGCCTCGCTTCCTATTCACTTCCGGGGGTATGCCTTAGAGACAGCCACCGACATCCTCAATCTTGTCCCTACAAAGAAGGTTGCCAAAACACCTCACGAAATGTGGACAGGGAAAGTTCCCTCGTTGGCACATATTAAAGTCTGGGGTTGTGAAGCTTTCGTAAGACGAGAGACTCACGACAAGCTAGCAGCTAGAAGTAAGAAATGTGTTTTCATTGGTTACCCAAAGCAGTCATTTGGATATTTGTTCTACAGACCTAGTGAAAACGTGGTGTTTGTATCTCGAAGAAGAGTCTTTCTGGAAAGAGAGCTCATATTCAAAGAGGACAGTGGGAGTACCATTGACCTTGAAGAGATTCAAGAGTCAACCAATGAAGGAACCTTAGATGACACTAGCACTCAACCAGAGGAAGTTCCTGTTGAACCGGTTGATAAATCATTACCTCTTCGAAGATCCAATAGGGTGAGTGTGCCACATGAGTTGTATGGTTTTCATATTACTTCAGATGGTGACACATTCATAAGTGACAGAACACTGGTAAACTTAGATGAACCAGTCACTTATAAGGAAGCAATGGCAGGCCCAAAGGCTTCCAAGTGGAAAGAGGCAATGGACAGCGAGATTAAGTCCATGTATGACAACCAAGTTTGGAATTTGGTTGATAGTGCACCAGGTCGGAAGACAGTTGGATGCAAATGGATCTTCAAGAAGAAGACAGACATGGATGGGAATGTGCATACGTTCAAGGCTCGACTGGTTGCAAAAGGTTTCACTCAAACCCCAGGGGTTGACTATGATGAGACTTTTTCGCCGGTGGCTAAGATTAAATCTATTAGGATATTGCTTGCCATAGTTGCCGTTCATGACTATGAAATCTGCCAGATGGATGTCAAGACTGCCTTCCTTAACGGGAAGTTGGCTGAGGATGTTTACATGAGTCAGCCAGAGGGTTTTGTTAATGCAAAGTTTCCCAATAGAGTATGCAAGCTTGAGAAATCCATTTATGGATTGAAACAAGCATCTCGCAGCTGGAATCTTTGCTTCCATGAGAAAGTCAAAGAGATTGGTTTCTCTAGAAGTGAAGATGAGTTTTGTGTGTATATCAAGGCTAGTGGTAGTATAGTAACTTTTCTGGTGTTATATGTCGATGACATATTACTCATTGGTAACGACGTTCCAACCTTGAATGAAGTTAAATCTTGGCTTGGAAAGTGTTTTGTCATGAAAGACCTAGGAGAAGCCGCCTATATTCTTGGGATAAGAATATTGAGAGATAGAAAGAAGAGACTAATTGGACTTAGTCAGAGCACATACTTGGATAAGGTACTAAAGAGGTTTAGTATGGAAAATTCCAAGAAGGGAGAGCTACCAATACAGAGCAATACCAAATTGAGTAAGACTCATTTCCCGAGTACATATGAGGAAATAGATGACATGAGTCGTGTACCTTATGCTTCCGCTGTCGGATCGATCATGTACGCTATGACATGTACTCGCCCTGATGTGGCATTTGCTTTGAGCATGGTCAGTCGCTATCAGGGAAACCCAGGTAGAGCTCATTGGATAGCCGTGAAGAATATACTCAAGTATTTGCGAAGAACGAAGGACTGGGTCCTTGTACTTGGTGGCAATGATACTTTGAGAGTAGATGGTTACAGTGATGCCAACTTTCAGACGGATAGAGATAACTTCCGTTCTCAGTCAGACTGGGTACTCTTATTAAATGGAGGAGCAGTTACTTGGAAGAGTTCCAAGCAAGCTACGGTGGCTGATTCTACTTGTGAATCAGAGTACATAGCAGCAAGTGAAGCGTTGAAAGAAGCAGCTTGGTTGAGGAACTTCATCGGGGATCTCAGAGTTGTTCCAACCATCCCGCAGCCTATGGAACTGTTCTGCGATAATGAAGGAGCGGTTGCCTTGACAAAGGAACCGAGAGATCATGGTAAAACCAGACATATCGACAGAAAGTACCATTTCATCAGACATAGAGTAGAACAAGGCCATCTTATAGTGAAGAGGGTGTCATCTGAAGATAACCCAGCAGATCCCCTCACAAAGGGTCTGAGTAGGGCTAAGCATATTCAGCATGCTCGGAGCATAGGACTGAAAGATGATATTAGTTTTAGTAGTTAGATTAGTTTTCTGAAACTTGTAACAAAGTAAATGTAATTGACTTTTGGTGATTAAATAATAAAGTATTATTTATAAGTTTGGGTTCTACCTTTTGTCAATTATTATTGTGGTTCATTTTTGCATGTTTTGCTTCCCGAATAATAAGATTATTCAAACTCCACAATCGCTCGTACTTTTGGAAGTAAGTAGTGAATCAAGACTGTCATGAACTGGGTTGTAGATTGTCTAAGGATAGACATGGCAATAGATTTGCTGCAACGTTCATGAGTACTCAGAAATTGAGAATTGAGTATTGGATAAACCCTCGCTCAGAGTATTACTTCATGGAATTCATCACGAGTAATACTGAGACGATAATATCTTATAATCTTAAAACGAAGATATATGAGTTGTAATTTACAAGTTGGTCATGCATTGGTGATACGAAAACGCATCAGTAACTTGGTGTTATAAAACGTATTGTCATGTATAATTTGATGAGTAAAAGATACAAGCATATGAGTTAACGTTTATTCGTTCCTTTTGCCCTAACCGGAAAATCGATATCTGTGGGCCCCTCGATGATTTGGTGTTGACTTATGTGCTGGGCCCAGCCAGGACTAAATTGATGTGTTCGATTAGAAGTCCTACATCATCACAAATCAGGAATCGGGAAACATAGATTCTGGACAAAGAGGTTGATTGCATTCCATGTCTTTTGTCTAGGGATATCTAGCAGAACGAAGGATTATATGATCACTTATCTTAGGACACGTAACTGACTGGGTCAGAGTTCGGCAGCAGCTTTTTGGAAGCTACAATTTGCTGGTCAAATTTAGAAGGCATACTAGCAATTATAGTTACAGACTTATTCAAGTGGGAGACTGTTGGATTAGGTGTCTAAGCCCATAACTATAATTGGTATGTACTTGAATTGATAGCAGCACAGTCCTTTTGGGTTGCCCTCAAACCTAGCAACCGGACAAGGAAATTATGAAATGAGAGATATTAATTTATTAATAGATTAATAAATTAATATAAATGAATTTATTAATATGTTAAAAGATTATTATATTAATAAGAAATCATTTTGTTTAATTAATTGCTAGCCATAAATTAATTATAATTAATTTTGGGGTTAAAAGAATTAATTATAGAGTGCAGGGACTAGTTTGCAATTATCTAATAGCTGAGTGGAAGGCTCTAGAACCCCCTTGGATAAGGGTGGACGAAATCTTTAGGGGAAACCCTAATAATTTCGTCCATAGGGGCTTGGATAAGGCCCTTGGGTTTGCTTAGACCATAAGCAAAGGATAACTAGGGTTTCCCCTAAACCCTAGATCCCTCAGGTATATAAGGAGCCTCCTGGTTCATATTTTGGTCACTCTTTCTTTTGAAGAAACCCTAAGGGCCGAAATTTTGCATACTCCCTCTCCCCTCTCTGTTCTACTTTCCTTCTTGGTAGTTTGGGTGTGATTCCATTAGAGGCATTACACTTGTGGTGCTAAGCTTCCAAGAAGATCAAGATCAAGGTCAAGGGAATTATCAATTGTTTACTATAACAATTGAAAGGTATGTAATTACTAAACCCTAGTTTGTTAATTTCGAAATTAGCCTCTCTCCTCTAGGGTTCTTGTTTTGCAATCCAAGTTGTATGTTCAATAGTTAAAACATAGATCCAAAGTAGGTTGCATGTGAACTTAGGAATTGTTTTCTAGTTTATTTGTTTGACCTAAAACCCATCAGTATGAGCCCGTACTACTAAAAGCACAGGACCCGTACGCGTCTCAAGGAAGTAAAAACCCCTGAGGGTTTGTATGTCTGGAATGGTTGTGATTATATGTGTATTGTGACATTTCTGATGTATTTTTGATTCATTTTTAGTATGGAGTTCACGAGAGGATCTAGTTCAGGATCTGGAGTTGATAGTCACGATAGACCAGGGTTGACTGCTGATCAGATATGGGTAACTCAATTGGTTTCAATGTGCTTAAGTTGAGCTTCGGTATACCTATGTGGCCCGAGTTCGAGTGAGCTTCTAGTGTGGGCTACCCTCGATTATAAGCTCTCCCACCTTGGTATGGGACCCCTTAACATGGGTCGTCTCTCAATCTATATGGGTCACAATTGGACTCTTAATTTAATGATCACACAATGCTCCTTAGACTTTGGTGTGGTGGTATTGGTAAGCTAAAAGTTATTTTTTTTTTCTTTTTTCTTTTTGCAGAATATTTGCATTCTCTTTAAAAAAATCTAAATCATCATTAATTTTTGGAATCAATGATAACTAGATTGAATGCTATAGCTTATAAAATATCTTTTTAACACCAACTTAATGGTGTATCTGTGCGGAAAACAATCTCATACTAATGCTCGTAAAGGAACACTCTCATGTTCATTTCTTATTAGCTTCAACTTTTAGGTGCTCACCCGCCTCGCTTTCGGGGAATGAATATTAGGTCTGAAGTTTTTTTGGTGTCGGTCATCAACAAATTAATTGTCTTGTGTGGAGCTTATCATTGTGACCAAAAAAATCAAACAGATAGTATTAGGTATTTTTTTCACCTTTTTATAGTATCAGATTTCCTCCTTTTTGGTTAATCTACTTTTCGACAAAGATAACATGCATTCTTAATTTCTTATGATACATATTTAAAAATTTTATAATAAAAATGACGAGGCAAAGAAAATATGATCATAGATCTTGATCACCGACCTTAGCACAACAATGGGATTATAAAATGGAGTTCAAATGCAATTTTTACATTAAGTCAAAAGTATCACTGACATGTACTAGGATGATTGGCAGCTTACTGAACTTTAGAATTAATCACTTTTTAATGTGTGTAGGCGCGTGTGCATTTTAACATTTCATGGTAGATTATATGTAGTGTTTGATTTTTCCAAAAAAATCCTATTATATATATATATATATATATATATATATATATATATATATATATATATATATATATATATATATATATATATATATATATATATTATTTGAACCTAGCTTAAAAGGAATTTAATTAAAACCCATACAAAATATAAATGCATAAATATTCCTATTAAATCTTATATTATATTAAGTTGGTAATGTTCACATCGGCGAAAGGATGAGACAAAATTTTGTGGTTAGACTGAAATCACGTACTATATGTTGGGTTTAAACTTCAAAAAATTTTGTAGCTTTTGTATCCTTTGAATTATAATAAGCATTATGGAAAAGTTTAATAAAGAATCATAATTATGGGTTTTTTAAGGAACCAATTTTTTTTTCAATTTCTAGAACTTATTATTTATTGAAAAAATAATCTAAAAAATCTAAATTCATATATTAACATTATGAATGTGAAAAATATTGTGAATTTTCGAAGATTCACATTGTGAATTTGACGTAAAAAAAATCGAATTTTATATCATTGGAAAAAAGATAAAAAGTTACGAATTTTTGTATTTTTAGTTTTTTTTTTTATAAAAAATAAGTTTTAAAACTTGAAAAAAAAATTGGTTCCTTGGTTAATTATGGTTCAACCTCACTAACTATATATATATATATATATATATATATATATATATATATATATATATATATATATATATATATATATATATATATATATATATATATATAACTCTTTTACTAAGTTTTATAGATGTTATCACATTCTGGATCTTTTATTGCTTGTGCGTGGGCTTCCTTAAACGGTGCCATGTGATGTTGTGTTCATACTTCATACAGGTAATACTTCGAATAAACTAAGAGAAAAAAAAACTATCAGATTTGTTCAGGAATCAGTACAGTAACTATCTAATTTAGAGGAATAAAGCGTTAATTTGTTGATTTCAAAACACATGTAAATAGAGAGGGAATCTGTATCTATATGTTAATACTGGTGACGTGAAGTGTAACTAGCTAAGCTATGGGCTGCATGGATTCTGTCATTTGAACAGAAAATCTACTTTGTATCCTTTCATGTTTCGAAGATTTGTAGTTACTTTAATTTCACATTATCATTAATAATTATAGTTTAAATTTTACTTAAAGTTAAGATTATTTTTAATCTTAAAAACTAAATATCAACTTCGTCAGCATATCACACTTGTAAATTGAGATATTCGGCATGTTTGGTACGAAGTTTTTCAAAATCGTTTGAGAGCTTTTACCTTTTAGCTTTTAACAAAAACATTATAATTCAAACAAAAAACTTCGTTTGGTAGTACGATGGTTTAGCTTTTATTAGTTTAGACAAAACGCTCCAAATCTAAAAATTATTTCATGTAGCGTTTAACAAAACGCTACTGAGCTTTTAAAATCAATTTTCATAATCGTCCTTAAAAATATATTTATATATTTATTTATTTTTAAACAATTGTCCTTTTATGTAATTTTATATATTTCAAAAGTTTCCAACTACTTTTTCCAAACACTCATATAACAAACAAAAGTTACAGCTTCCCGCTACCAGTTACACGGTACACGCTACCCGCTACCCGCTATCCGCTTCCAGCTAACAACTATTTTTGCCAAACACCTCCATTACAACTTACCATAGATTATTTATATGATTTATGCCTTAAAACTACTTTTTCCAAACACTCATATATATAATTATTTTTTGGCTCATTTAGTTTCACCAAACATGGCTTTTGTTTTATGAAATCTATATATTTTTTTTTATGATTTTTGTATCATCAATACACTTAGTGTAGTCGAGAATTCTATTTGAGACAAACCAATATCTTTTTTCTTATATTCAGAGACAGAATATCCAGAGTGCACATTCAAATAATTAATAAGGACTTCGGAACATAAGTCCGGGGGCAATACCCCTGGTGGGGTTCCAGGGTCATCGCCCCTAGAGGGTCCAGTGGGTAGAAACCCAAGGTTGCGGCTATTCTTTGGGAGGCGTTGTTTCCTACATAACCACGGTCTTCTACATATAAAAATAAGACTTGAACGTTGTAGAAGATAGATCACGAAAAATGGTTCTTCTCTTTGCGTATTGTCACCAACGAACATAATTAGAAGCAAGGTACTTCTGTGTTTAGGATTTGAAATGTATGTAGTTATATTGATATTTGAAAACTTAGACTCTAACATGCAATGTTGTCCTCCTGGCTCGGTGATAATTATCATTTTTATAGCGTCACGCCTTTAAAAATGAATTATTGTTAAATCACTGTTTTTCCTTATTTTGTTCAACTCTACCCGCAGGTCATGTTTTTCAACTTGGTCCCCCTATCCCAACCTTTTAAATCTAAATTAATTACGATTTTGGGTTTCATTAGAACATTAAAAATAGATTCATGTAGCTAGACATTTGAACATGCCAAAGTGATTTTGACTAATAAACACTTATAATTTATTTTCATGTCCATGTTAGGTGAAATTAGAACAAAAAATATGACATTTTATTTTCAGGTAGACTAGTAAATTTTAAAGAATATTGCTGCACTTTATTAAATAGATCAAGTGTATTATATTCCTTAATTAGGTAGTGGATGTACATGTTTTATGTTCTTGCCATTAAACATCTTACACGCGTTCGCTCTTAATACAATTTTTAATTAGTAAACCGTATACAATACTTGTACTTGATCCCTATAGTTAATCATTTTACTTGTTCCTTTTGATTAGAAAACAACAACAGATCATTAGAAGAATATTATCACAAGCTACGTGAGTCATGATAATGACTGAATTCCCCTTGTTTATTGAGTCTCACAGTTTTCTCTTTATTTCTTTTTACAAAACTATATTGGTTTCCATCATCTTACGATATATATATATATATATATATATATATATATATATATATATATATATATATATATATATATATATATATATATATATATATATATATATCGTAAGATGATGGAAACCAATATAGTTTTGTATATATATGAATTAAAACTTTTCAGACATGCATGTTAACATACTTGAATTAATTTCAAACAACTAAGACTTTCATATATGTTTACCACAATGGCCTCTATGATCTATGTCCCTATGCGGCAACGAACCACGACCACGAACATCATCACGGGTGTTCGTTGTGGCTCATGGTCGTTGCCGATTGTGGTATACACGACAACGTACCACACCAATCACAATGTTTTTGTGTTTTACTAGCCTAACTATTTTATTGGTTAGTTTTGTGTTTTTTTAATTAATTTCTATTTATATAAATACCATTACAAACCATATTATTTTTTATAGTTTGTTCGCAAATATTTTTTAACGTTTTGTTCAAATATTTTTTTTCTTATTTTTTCGACGTTTTTTCAAATACATTTATTGAAGTTTTTTGATGTTCTATTGAAATAATTTTTCTAATTCTTTTACATTTTGTTCTAATACATTTTTAATGTTTTTATTAGGTTTTGTTTTTTATATTTTTGAAGAATTTATTGTCACCGTAATTATAATTCGTAACTTAATTCACTTACAATCATGTTATCCTTTCTTTCTTTCTATTTTAATATAGATAAGGTTATATAATTATTATGTTTTAATTCATATATTTAACTATATAAAGCATATAATGTTGTATGAGTATTATTATTGTAAATTTTTTATAAACATTTTTTGTAAAAAAAGTGTAAAAATGTTTGTTAAACTTGAATAGGATTAATATAGATTGGCTAATTGGAATATATATGATAATTAGAATTCAAAAACGGGTGTGACAGAATTCATCATAAGGACCATAATTGGTCCCTCTAACAGAAACAAATTACATAAATGGTCCCTATGCAGGAAGGACAAATATGTCATTTCACATAGAACTTAACTAAAAAAGTTAACACCATTAGTTAAAAGGACCGTCTTTGCAAGATTTTGAAACCACAGGGACCATCTATGTAAAGAATTTATCGTAAGGACCATAATTGGTCGATTTTGTCAGCCACAAGGACCATTTATATAATTTTGTCAAAATTCAAAAATCATGGCTCTCAAACAGATGATTTGATCAGAAGAGAAAGAAAAGAAGTTAGCACAAGCATGGATGTCGGTTTCCAAAGAAAGAGATGGTCAAATCTCTAATGGTTTTTGGGAAAAAGTTTGAAGGTTTTTCTATGGTTTAATGGGTTGTGCAAGTCGAAATCCCAACAAAATATGTTCAAAGTGGCACGATTTGAGGGTAAAATGTTGTGAGTTCAATGAATTTTACAGCGTTGTAAACAATCTACAAGAAAACGATATCGATGTAATTAACGTGTTCATGGATCAATATGAAAACACAACCCATAAACTTTTTTCACATCTCAACTCGGCTAAAGTTCAAAGATTGCCCAAAATAAAAATAATGCTTTAAAAATAAACTAGAATAAGAGGAAGTTTATTATGTTTCAAATTTTTATGTTTTCTTGCATTAATGCAATTTAAATTGTTGCTTTTTTTAAATTAATGTAACTATTTTTTTTATTGAATGAAAAATAGTTTAAAATAATCTATGTTCAATAGTATTTTTTATTTAAATTTAATTAAAACTAGGAAAGAATCCCCGCTTTGTAGGGTTTCCATTCTTTTCAATTCTAATTTCAATCGACCATAACGGATTCCAATAAAATTACTGTAGTTAATAGAGATAAGTGGAATTATAAATTCAAGGTTAAGAAAATCTCATCTGCATTACATTTCCAATTGTTTATAATCTCTATTAAAAAAAGTCTTAGAAATCAACTTAAAAGTAAATTAGGAAAAAATCTTAAACTCTAACTACAGAAAAAAAATACTTTTTCTATAGTTGATCATGCATATATATAAATACAAAAAGAAGAATGAGAATTGGTGGTGTTCAGACAAAACGGAGATACGCAATAAAAAGCAACATACGGTATTGCCCTTTCAAGGGGCTATAATTTTTATGATAAACAAATAAATAAAAGCATAATGTTATTTCATCATAATCACCTTAACATCATTTTATTAGCCTCTTACTCATCTTCTGGCTCGGCATCATCATTATCAGCCTGAAAAAGAACATAACGTTTGACAAATTTAAAATTAATAATATTAATAATTGATGAGAAAGATCCTTTAAACTAAAAGTTTCATATAGTATAAACCAAAACGTTCACATATTAAAAAAGTTATTATATTTGAAACACATTTATGATGTAACAAAATTTTTAATAAACAACACAACTTTGACTTATGTTGTTCAACCATTTTACCTCCTATAATTAGTTTTTCTTATAAGTCGGTTAAAACCCGAAAAACAAATAAGAAGTTTTATATGATTTTATCCAAAATAACATCCATGGTTCAACATTTAGTCATGATAATAAATTAACATTAATGAGAATCGAGAAACAATTAAAACTATAACTTGTTAAAACATGGAAGATTACAATTGTTCCTTTATTCTCAATTTATGAGACTCATCTAATTAAAAGACTTCATCAACAAGCAGATAAACAACTTGTAATGCATCTCTTTAAAAAAACAACTTGTAATGCATGTAAATATGCTTGTTTTGTAGGCTGAGCAACTAATTAAATGACCATTTTACACTTACATTCCAACAAACATTTTTTTTAGAAAATTCAGCAAATTCTAACCTTAGAGGAGTTGTAAAGATTGTGAAGCAATGTAATCATCACTATCTCAATTAGATATATAAACTTATACTTTACTTAGACGAATGTGTACTTTGTTTGTTGACGTGTCACCTGTGAGCAGAAAAATGCAAAAAAAAGAAGCCAACATAAGAAACTTAAAGAATATGAAATAAAGATCATATAAAAAATATCTGAAATAAGTTTGAAATCTTAGAACCTGATGGATAACAAATATTATATCTATCGATCTAAACAAATAGGATTATAGAAAACTAGGTTTAAATCAACAACAAATGATAAAACAATCACCTGAATAAGCCTCAAGGTTTCTGAAATCTCTTATTAGCTTGTCAACCTAGAATGAATTTTTGTCTTAGCAGGGCTGATGTTGTCCCTGAAAAACAAACAAAATCAATGCATACGATGATAGACAAAAGAAATGGGATTTTTAGGCCATCTGGTTATTAATTTACGAATTCATGAGATTAAATATATAATGTTGCATGTTAAAATGAAAATAGAGGATAGATAAGGTCAAATGAAATCTAGAAAAGTAAGATTATAATGCAATACATCAAATTGGTATTTGTATTACACTATTACTATTACCTTTGCATCGAAACTGTTCAGAAATGCCTCCAATGATCGCCAACGTATCTTGCTTGATCCCTAGTGTCTTCTTCATTTCTAAGTAACTACGCAAAACTTAATTGATTATTAATAAACATCACCCTAATTAAAAGTTGAAATAAGAATTAGTAATGAAATTTGGAAAACTCAAATTCCTTCTCAACCCGAATTACACATTTTTGTGCTTATATCCATGGCAATAAGTATTTAGTCCAATATTTTAATTGCATTCATATATAAAAAGATAATCAAAAATAGATCAAGAATGAAAAAACAGATACAAACCTTTTAATGGGATCTAAACCAAATATAGAATGGAGAAGTTAAGAAGTTTTAACTTGGAGCTTTATTATGTCACTTTCTAATGTCACAGAGGGCTCCCTGTTCATTCTTTATCATTGAACTGCATTTTTCTATGGTGAAAGCTTCTCTCATTCTGTTTGTTCGAGTCAAAGATTAGCAACGGAAATGTGCTCTTCTCGTCGTCGCCACAAACTCTTTCTATTGTCGTTTCTCCTAAAGAAGATGAAGGCAAAACACATACACACTCATCATAAAGTCAGTTACCTATGTTGACTAAAGAATAGAAAATTTAACATCCTAAAATAAAAATTGAAGAACCAATATATTTAGTGTATACTTACTTATACTTCTACAATCGAAACAATAATAGGACACTTTGATCAGAAATAGAGATACCTAGAGACATCTGGAAGCGTGTTAGAATACAAAGTGTCCCAGGAAACAATGCAAGTTAGCCTCAAAAGCTTGGAGAAACAAATGACACAACTTGCACGATCAATTGGTATAATGAAAGCTCAAGACAAACTACCATCCAAAGAGAGCCCATCTCATAGCACATGTTCCACTCCTTTGAAAGATGAGAAAAGTTTTGGTGACCCAAGATTGTTATGTGAAGAAGAGGAAGAAGAAGTAGAAGTGGAAGAAGCTGTTAGAAAGGAGGAAGAAATTGAGAATGTTGTCAATGAAACTGTAAAGGAAGTAATATGGGTTAACGAAAGAGAGATTGAGCCACCCACTACCAATGAGAAACTAACTCCAATGGTAGAACAACCACAAGATCCAAAAACAATAAATTTGTCAGACCCTTCAAAGGATACGTATCCCGAGAAAGAAGACGCCCAACCGATCACCTACTCAACCACCATGTCAAAGAGGGAAGAGTTGGTCACCTTAATAAACAAGTACAAGAGAGAATATGGTTGGATGATTGCTATTATCAAAGGTCAAAGTCTAGTATGGCTCTCCCGTAAAAAGAAAGTCAAATACAAGAAAAGAGTCTCAATGGAGGTGTGGAAATTAAAAAATGTCGACACGGGGAAAATTTGCAAGGTTAATGGACATCGATTGAATCAATTCTATGAAGTTTTTGATTCAAATTTCCAAGATTTCGTCCATTTGGACGCCTCAAAGTGTTAAAGTGAAGTTAGGAGGCATCTCGCCAAAGATGTTAAAGAAGGGCGTTTTTGGAAAGCATTGTGCTTTCATGTTTTTAAATTAGAATAAAGAAGTTTGAAGATGTTTTTGGGATCTTCAAGGAGTTTTATTTGGTGGAATTAAGTGTTTCCATATGTTCGGGGCCATCCAATCCAAGAAAATGCGAAGAAACGAAAGAAAATGAAGCAAAAAAGACGATCAAGAATTACAGCTTGCGCGGGCATGTGCTGTTGCGCGGGCGCGTGCTGTTGCACGGGTAGATCTGATCGAATGGATAAAGTGTGAAATCGATAATTTAACTGAGAAGGTTGCGTCGCGTGCCCCTTCTGCGCGACCCTGGACCATTTTTGACGATTTTTTACCATCTTTGACCAGATCTTTAAGTGGTTTGACTTGTTGACTTTTGTTGACCATATGAACTTTGAATGCAACCTTCTTCTTTATTTCTCCCTTGTGTTCATCTTGTTCTTCCCTCAAAATCCATTTCTCTCAAGATCATAAGCTCCCAATCACTCACCTCGTTGGAAAATTCAAGATTATCGGAGTTCTACCAGGCAGAATTTCACGAAACCACTATCGCCACGGGCATTTCCCGCCGCCCGACCCTCCGATTTTGGTCATTTCTGCCCTTACCTTAAGCATTGAGCACAATGCTTGTTCTTAAGCTTGGGGTGAGTAATTTCCTTTTCCTTTCATTTTTTTCATGCATTTTTAGTTAGGTTGCATATCATTTTAGTTTTAGGCTAATTCGCATTCATCTTTTTTATTTTATAAAATTTCAAAAAGATTTTATTTTCTTCTTTTCCACTTTTTATTCTTGCATAACATTTAGCTTAGGGCATTAGCATTCATGCATTATTGTTGTCTTTTTATTCTCATTCCCTTTGGATGCCATGGAACAGGTTCATAGTTATTGTATCATTCTTAGTCCAGGATCTTGTTGTTATCTCACCCATCGAACCGGGACCACTAGCTGCAGTTTCGGACTTCATACTTGGGATCAGATGCTCAAAGCTTAAAGGGGTAAGTGATCATGTCCATGTAGTTTCATGAAGAATTATGCATGTAAAACTAAGAACTATAGGATATACTATAGCAATGGATGTTTTTATCCTTCCGGTCAATACCGCCGAGAGGATCACACTTGATCATGTTTGAACTGTTAGGA
This sequence comes from Lactuca serriola, assembly GCF_051521515.1. Taxonomy (NCBI): domain Eukaryota; kingdom Viridiplantae; phylum Streptophyta; class Magnoliopsida; order Asterales; family Asteraceae; genus Lactuca; species Lactuca serriola. The sequence continues at coordinate 235,734,818 of NC_136409.1, read as the reverse complement.
TGAAGCATTGGTGCTTGTCCCCGAGTAGAATCTATATCCAGTCTCCTTGCATCACCATATTCTTTTTGTGATTTTCTTAGGATTCTAGAGTCTTTTAGTCCTCATTTGGACATTTTCATCATTTTTGAGAAATCACAAGTTTGAAAAGGAGCTTACATTACATCTTTATGCTCCACACATGGTCATTTTCACACTTAGACCATTCAGATTATATTACTACCCTTTCGGTTCCACTTACACACTTTTGGGAACCAAATTATGAGTCAAAAGGTTTTCTTGTTAAAAATTTTGATTGTCAGTACATTACCTTCAAGTATGTGTTATCATATTGATACCTCCAAAGTCTACAAAAAACAAAAAAAAAGAAAGAAAAAAAAAGAAAAGAATGGTAAGCAAATTTCCAGCTGCAGCTGTCTTAGATGGGTGACCGATCCAATTATTGAAAAAAATTTCCAACATTTTGTTCACCCGGCGTTTGATATTCATTTATATAGGCTTGTTTTATTGTATATAGATCGAGTTGTTTTTCGCAAATTGGTGATGTTAGGAAGACTGTTGAGTCGGATACTACGGGAGGTCTGGGCCAACACTAAGTGAACCGATTCCTACAACGGTGCCCAAGCGATTAAACCCAATTACATATGAGAGTAACCGGAAAACGTGAGATTAGAGTGTACACTTACAGAAGAGCTCCACACGAGCCCATCCAATTGCTTTCTCCCTACTACAGATGGTATTCATAGTATGGATGTTCCATTAGGGCAGCGACTGACCATCCCTCCTTACTCACCTAGAGGAGTTGTCCTAACTATGGTCTATGGTTCCATTTTCATCGGATGAAAAATTCGTGAGATAACATCGAGATCAATTCTGACCATGTTGATTAACGGTGATCAGGTTTTATGGTTCTATCCATTCTATTTTTTTCTTAGGATAGTTCATCCCGAGTTCATTTTAGTCTTGTCTTACTTGAGGACAAGTAAGGTTTAAGCTTTGGGTGATTTGATAGTTTATTTTATTTATTTCTTTCTATAGTTTATTTTAGTTTATTTCATCCATAATTTAGTTAATTTCCATGCATATTTTCCTTTTTGTTATTTTATGACCATTTCAGGTACTTTCTAGTTTCGTGAGCTTTATTGCAAATTTCATAGAGATTAGTGGAGCGGGAGTGTTCGGGATGTTTGGAAAGCGATTGGAATAAGAGGAAGTCGAGAATTATAGGTTTGGTGATAATGGAGTTGATGCATGGAGTGAGCTGGATGATTATTTGAAGGCTTGGAGAAAATGAACTTTAACATTGCAAGATGCGGGAGAATATTCGAGCGTGTGGAGGTCGTTAATCGAGCGAGTTCACGAGCTTTGGAGGATTTGGAGAAGCCAAATTGGGCTTAAAATGAAGTTAACTTAAAGAAAAATGGGCTAGAAGTTGTTTGGACTCGAACTGGGCCAAGTGGACTAAGCTGTGGAGGCCCAAACTCTCAAGAACTCATGATTTGATACCACCTGTCCAACCCACCCGCACAGGGCTGCGTGGCCGCGCATGACTCAACAGGGGCAGTTTTGGAATTTCATTTAGAGGGCTATGTGGGGAAGGTTGGTGTGCATCTTTTGCACACTCATGCACATCCGAAATTTGAACAACTCTCTGGAGATTTTGGAGCTTTTGAAAGGCAAGACCCCTCAAGAACTTCATCAGTTTTGCTCTTGAATCTTGTAGAGTGTTTGGTAAAATCTTTTCTAACTTTGTTTCTTTGAGTTTAGCCATGTTTGGCTAAACAAAAATTTGGTTGATTAGGGTTAAATCCCATGGATGATTGGTTTCTTTGAAGACTAAATGTTATCTTGTGTTGAAGTTTATGGGAATGTTTTCTAGCTAAACATCTTGTTATTTTTGTTTATTTTTGATCATGAGCTTAGATGAATAAATATTTATTTTTGTTGACTAATTTCTTGGTTAAGTAATGGACCCTCAAATTAGTAAGAAACAAATGGTTTATATGTTTGTTTTCATTTCATTTAGACCATGGGAATATTTCCTCCATAATGATAATGTAAGCATTTGATTATCTTTTGGACTTGGTAGCTCTTAGAACCTAAAGTTAATTGATTTTCACAAGATTATATGTTTCATTGATTTTGAGACTTTAGTTAAGGGAATGTGTTAGATTTCCTTTAACCATTTTAATATCTAAGAAGAGTTGGGGTTATTTGTGCTTATAAATTGTTATAGCCAAGTTAAACCAATTCACAAGTGTTGTTTCTTTTAGCCTAATGATAAGTCAACTATGTCATTCATGTGGTGTATCCCAAAATCAACCAATTTCACTTCATTGAATTTAATCAAATCTTTTACTTGTTTACTTGTCATATTTACCTTCTAGCTAGTTTTAATTTTGTCAAACAATCAAAAAGATTTAACCCCCCCCCCCCCACCCCCATTTTACTTTTACTTTTGTTTTTCAAGTACGTGAACAAGCGATTTACATAGAGATTTAAATTAAACCAATCTCCGTGGATATGATCCCTTTACCACTATACACTATTTTAGTGTGTAATATTTAGGGTATTAATTTTGTTGGCCTCGACAACCACCAAAAACTCAAGAATCTATCATTTTAAGTAAAAATGGATTTTAAACAGAAGTGGACATAACAAGTTCATGACATCATTTTGTAAGTTTTAACAAAACTATATGGTTTTCAAACATATAAAGTTATTTCGAATTAAAAATCCCAAAAATGTTAAAACTAAGTTTTACAAAGTTATATTTTTCTAGTTACCGGTAAATATCATTAAAAAGTTGCAAAAACTAGAAATTGACTTTTTCATACCAAATATTCTCCTACTTGTGTTAGATGTAAGTAGGGATGAGCATATGGACCGAGGAACCGGCCGGAACCGGTACCGGAACCGGAACCGCCACCGGAACCGGAACCCAATAGAACCGGTCGGGCCGGGACCGGGACGTTATTTTTGTGGATTTTTAGAACCTGGAACCGGTAGGAACCGGAACCGATATAACCGGAACCGGTAGAACCAACAAAAACCGGAACTGTATGATGCTATTTTTCAAGGACCGGTTCTAACATTTGAAGACACGACAAGAACCGGTAGGAACCGAGAACCGGTGGAACCGGAACCGGTAGAACCGCCGGGCCGGTTCGGTTCTTGATTTTGGCCAAAGCCGGTTCCCGGTTCCGGTTCGGTTCCGGCTGGTTCGGTCCTTTTGCTCATCCCTAGATGTAAGTTTATATGATATAATCTTTAAAACATCTAGACATGATAACTTGTACATATTTATATATATATATATATATATATATATATATATATATATATATATATATATATATATATATGCTTATATAAATTGTCATAACAAAACATTCATAATAAACTATAATTAGTATAGTTTGGGAGTCATAAACACTACTTTATCATTCAGACAAAACATACAATTATTTAAAGGCATAATTATTTTTACACTATTTAACCACTATGGAAGGGTAATACCTCCACTTATAAGAAAAAAGGGTTTTCATTACACTAGATGTTAACCGGTTGATATAATTTTGTGAGACATTTAGTTTCACCGTACCTACCAGAGTACACACGGAAGTCTTGAATTATAACCAGAGTCTCGTTAAGAGAGTGTGACACTTGTGTATAGATCTATACGGGATTGACAACCCTGCACCTAAACTGTTAGCTACAGTTAGACCGGCGGGTCTAGGGTGACAAATGTCTAACATTTCGACACCTGAAGAACGTCGTAGCAGACCACTAGTCACTTGCATGGTATAATAACTAACATGAGGTATTAACAATACATTTGGTTTACGGTATCAATATATAATCATTTAGTTTTATATAAAGATAAAACTTCATAATACTACTTTCCAGTACAGCACTACTTGCATTTTCGGTCTTGGGTTTAAGACTTACAGCTCATTTTTAAAGAAAATATTGGATTTTTTTAAAGCGCACTCTATCATTCATACACGGAAAAATTACCAATTTTTCGCATACAAAACTCTTATGAACTCACCAACTTAATTGTTGACGCTTTTTCAAAAGCTCTTGTATTCTCATAAAATCAATAAATATGTAATCCAAAAGGGATTTGAGGATGGGGCGTCACCGCGTCACGTTGCTTACTTTTGGACATATTGTATTTAATATCAAGTAAACAATGTTTTGTGTACAATGGAACTTTTTTAAATATCAATGCAATGGTTGTATGGATTTGATCACTATTATTCATTTGTTATGATATTATACATGAATTCATCCACCCCCAGATGTTTCCGCCGTTCTAGTTTGGTAGTGTGAGAAGGGATGTCGTAATAATTGCGTTCTGAGATAGATTTGCGTGCTTAAGAGTCATTCGATGTATTGGATTCCCGAAATTCCAATAGAGTGTGATGGTTTCTTTAGTGGTGAAAGTTAGCGAGTCAAGGATAGTATGGGAAGGTTTCCGCCTAAATGAGCCGACTTTAGTTTGGATTGGGTTCTGAAGAGGACCGTATGAGTGGCCCGAGGTGGAGACGTGGGAACTACCCTGGGTTAGTTACAGCAGTGGACTTCGAGGACGAAGTTTGATTTAAGTAGGGGAAAATTGTAACATCCCGATTGTAAAGTAATTAACTTTTAGCTCCTTGTATGGGAATTGGTTGCGTTTTTCACCCTTGAGTATGAGGAAGGGTGCTAGAATGGCCCTTAGTGGCAATATGGTAATTTTGGGCCATTGTGTTGTATGTTGAGCGTAAGTTGTGTACACTAGATGTACTAGGGCGCACCCTAGTATGTTGGGCGTACACCTTGTACGCGGGGCGTATGTGAGGATCATCCAAACCCTAATTTTTAGGGTTTGGCTCATAATTAAACCTCATTATAGCCTCACATCTCATTCTTATTCAGCCTCCCTCGGTGAGAATCGACCCCTAAGCAAATCCTAAGAGAAAGAGTGCATTTCTAGAGCCTTTAGAGTGTTAGAAGTGTTCTTGAAGATGTAGTGAGTGGTGAAAAGAGCTTGGATTTTAGGAAGCACCTTGGATCTGAGATTTCCTCTTTGTTAGCAAGCTCCATAAGGTAAAATAATTTGCATCTTGACCACTCCATCTTGTAGATCTAGAAATTTCACTTCTTTAAGTCACTTTTTGTCCCAAAATGGTGATTCTTGAGCATGGCATGTTCTCGACCCATTAAGTCGTCCTTTCAGACCTTACGAAGGGCGTTAAGTCATAAAAATGTGGTTTTGATGGTTAGTATTGCTTCACGCACTCTTTAGAAGGTCTTAATGCATTAAGATGTTGAATTAAGCACTTAATGGACATGCAAAGTCATAAAGTTGGAATGTTTATGACTCTTAATGATGATTTAGCATTGGATCTGAAAGATGGACGTGATAGCTTATGGCATTAAGCTCTTAATGAAGATTTGGGAAGTCTAGGCATACGCCCTGTGTAACCTGGGTATGCAGCACATACGTAGTCAACCATCCTGTCTGCGGTTAATATTTGAGTACGCCCCGCATACCTTTAGAGTACACCCCGTGTACACTTTCTATGTCGGCTCGGCTGGGTTAACTCGGTTGGGTTGACTCAGTTGACTTTTTAGATTTGACCAAGTTTGACCAAGGTTAATTTAGGAAATTATGAGTATTTTATTAATAGGAAATGTTTAGACATTTAGGACTTGGGTGGAACCAGTATTTGGGGTTGGAGTATTGATCAGTTTTCTTCGTATCACTGTGGGGTGAGTTTTCCTCATTGTACTTACGGGTCGAAGGTACCAAGGTTGCCCCATTGGATTGATATCCTACTATACATTGATATGTTGAGTATGGGATAGATCTATATGATTATATGCTAGTTGCTGATATACATAGACCGGTAGATCTATAGGACTACTTGTGATTTCCGACTGCTTGATTATTTGTCTTTTGATTATGTTTATTATATGTTATATGTCGACATATTGTGTTGGTTTAAGACTTTACTGCTTTGTGCGTAAGTCAACAGACCGTGGGTATTCCAGTCTGATGACTGAATGGACCCGAGGGTATTCCAGTCTGATGACTGAGTGGGCCCGTTGTATATTGGTATTCTAGTCTGATGACTGATTAGGCCAGAAGAAGGGTAATCCAACCTGATAGTTGTGGACCTGAGGGCATTCCATTCTGATGATTGATTTGGTCAGAAGAGGGGTAATCCAGGCCGATGGCTGTGGACCCATGGATATTCCAGTTCGATGACTGATTGGACCCATCATGCCTATTCGTTTGTTATATGTGTTTTGTGTGGTGGTACTTTGGGGAAACTCACTAAGCATTGGCTTAAAATTTTTGGTTATGGTTTCAGGTACTTTAGAGGATCGAGTGAAGGCAAAGGCGTGATCGTACTCATCCTGATTTTATGTTGCTGATCTTGGGAAACTCTGTTTTGAACAATGTTTTGAAAACAACGATTTTATAAACACTTTTATTTGTATTTGGGTCGATTTGAAAGGTTTAAATTAGTTTTGATTTTTGAGGCGTTACATCTTTGGTATAGTAGTACTATGTTGGGCATGGTCTTTCACCATTTTCTCATCAATCTTTACCCTTTTTACCCAATACAATATAAGTATGATAAAAATAAATATATGATTTATTTCGAGAAAAATCTTTATCTCATTTAGCATAAATATCAGGAACACAGATAATAAGTAAGTATATAGGGTATTTAAGCAAATCAAATACTTGATATCTATGTGTAAGCTGAAAGTAACTATGCACTCACTTGTTAAAAGTGGATGGCTGGTGATTTTGGCAACGCTTCGCCTAATACCTTGGCTTTTCTATGTGTAAGCAAATCAAATACTTGATATCAATGTGTTAGCTGAAAGTACCTATCCTAGACATCACTCTCGTAAGTAGATAAATCAGTATTATGACATAACAATTATGATTATAAATATAAGTTACACTTGAATTAAGATAATTGTAGCTTAACTTATAGAGATTTCTAACGAAAAGTCGGAAATGGCATTGGAAGAACTCCGACCTAAGAGCTTTTACTTGTTGAGCCTAGATATCCAGAGCTTCACTAAGCTGATATACTCCAAAATTTGGAAGAAAGACTTCAAAATCGGGCTTAAGAAGTTGAGAGAGTTCAGTGAACGTGTGAGGAGGAATAGGGAGTTGAGTTGCTATATTATAGCCAGAATTTGACCAGGCACGTCATGCCCTATGGTGATGTTGTTCCCGTAGGGTGCTGACACATGTTGAAATCCTCTTAGTCCACGCCCCCATGTTTCTAGAAGGTGCGCGCTGTGCAACCTACCAGCGCGTGACGCTTCTTGAAAAACTTCAAAAAAAACTGTATCTTTCTGATACGAGCTCCATTTTTTACGTTTTTTATATCCATGCGTAGCTATTGACAAGTACTATAATTTTCATTTAGACACAGTCAGCTTATTATCACTTTATTTTTAAAGTTATATTTTTATAGGCTTAGACTGCTAAAGTTCATATAGAAATCATATTTTTTTCTATACATCTATTCGGGACTATATTTATATCGACAGACTCATACTCATGAGATCTTCAACACTCAGTTACATTGTTTTGCCTAACAATCGACTGAACTAAATTCTGATTCCTGAGTCGCACACTACTATGTTGAAACTTCGAAAAATCATAACTTCCTCATATGAAGTCAGATTTAGGCGTTCTCCATATGCACGCTCTCTTTTTTACGATAACTACAAAAAAATTAGATTACTTAGGCTAATAGGCAACCTATCTCCGATTCATTTTTCATGATGCACATAGTTGTGTCGGTTTCATCATGAAACTTCGAAGAAGCATAACTTCCTCATACGAAGTCAGATTTAAGTGCTCATTATATCTTTGAGATAGTCATTATGACTACTACATCTTTAGCTAAGGTTATCTATTATATCTTAAATGTCTAGACTGAACCTGTAGACGTTACAAAATCATTACTAGCAAAAAAAGGTATCATATACCAGTCACAAATCACAACCTTGTGCCAATATTAGTCTTTAAGCACCTCTGTTCAAAACTTCAAAGAGTTTTCATGCCTTAAAAAATTAACAACCATATAAAATACCACCATCTAACAACATGAGTGATACAAGTGTTTAAGTGTAAGGTTCAACATGTTACTAACGAACTTATATGATTAAATAAACAATATGTCACCATTGACCTTCCAAACACTAGGAAAAATAGATAACTTAGGGTAAAGTGGTCCATTGTCATCATAAATCTCCAACAACAACTATTCATATATATAACCAAGTAGCAACATTCCTTAATAATGCTCATAATTCTACAACCAATATCATAAGCACACCAGGAAACAACTTTATGATTATTATTGACCAAATCATTACCAAGGGTAAAATCGTCCATACTCTATCTACACCTCATTCTGAACCTAAATTTGTATGATTCCATCATACTCGGACCAGGACAAAACTTTTACTTGTTCAAATAACAATTAAGGTGAAGCTAGTCAGGAACGAAGAATCTCTTTATGATAAACGTATCCGTTTCGCAAGTTCGTTATTACGCGTAGTTCCTAAAAAGTATCATACTAATGACGTATAAAATACTTGAATTCTCGGTATAGATGCTAGATAGTCGGTTATCATCCTTTAGAGACTACGAGTGTAATAGGAGCATCCATCGACAAAAGGATCACCCTAAGATGATTATCTCATGACTAATGAGAACGAATCAAATCAGATAGTTGTACTTTTTGACTTGCTCCTACAGAACCAAGATCGAAAATATTGAAAATATGAGTTATTCACAACCACTGATGAAGGATTCCTCGAAATTTAAGGATTAGTAATCTTTTTTAGAAATCGAATGGATCCGGTCTTATACATAAACATCACACGTACTCCAATAAATAACCATGAAACAAAAAATTAATTTTTTTTTATTGATGTAATAGAATTGACCTTATACTTTATACTGATTCATTGCCACTTTTCATCTATTTTGATTATATTTCTTATAAATAAAACAAAATCATCCATGGTCATTTAATGGAATGGGATAACTTATTATATTTCTTTGTTTACTCGTGCATATGTTTTTACATATAACTATGAAGCATAAAAATGTTTTATCTTCAAATAACTATGCATGATAGATACATGGTGAATTTTTATGTTTTATCCAAAATTAAAATATTGTGAAAAACTTGAGTTACAATAATGTGAAAAAAAACATCCATTAATCTTTTATAATCAAATTTTCGATTGAGTTCTTATTTGTTTTATAACAATTTCAATTTTTTAAAGTATTCATTTTAAAGACACATAGTTTATTTTCATTAGATAAAATGAAAAAAAAATATGGGTTAATCTCTTAAGTCTATAATAATTTTAAGCACGACAAAATTGAAAACAATACAATAAAGAATACATCAATCAAATGCATAAGTTTTTTTTAAAGTTACTTCAAATTAATAAGATTTCAGTCTCTGTAATCGATCAATGATTTAGTAATTAGTTTGTTGGTTCTTTCTTTTAATTACTAGGAACGAAAGAAATTTATCAAAAAAGCAATCGATTCAGGTTACGATTTTGCAGCAGCTCGTCTTGCTTACGTTCAATTGCTTCGAAATATTGGCATTGCCCTGCATTGATTTGCAGAGGCCGAAGTGTTGTTTGACGCATCTCAAACCACATAAATCGAAATTTGGTACAGTTAGAACAATGATCGACAGTTCGCTAGTTCGCTTCTTCAATGGAGTTCGTCATTAATCCATATATATATATATATATATATATATATATATATATATATATATATATATATATGTGAGATCCATGTATTACATGGATTAAATAAAAAAACTAAATATTAAGTATTTTTTAAAATTAAATTTTAAAATAAGGAAAAAAAACATATTTATTATATTTAATACTTTACTTAGATAACTATATGTATTATGTAGCTTTTTAATTTTAAAAATTAAAAAAAAAAACTATAAATTTACATGTGGTATTATTTATTTTAAAAATACCATAAAATGACAAGTGTCAAAACTAATGAGAGATTAACATGTGGCAAAATAAGATTTTTATTTATTAGGAACTAGGTGTGAGACCCGTATATTATAAGGGTTGATTTAAAAAAAAAATAAACATTAAACTAAAGTGTAAACATAAAATATTTTTTAATGTACAACTTTAAAATAAGAAAGGAAAAATGTATTTATTGTAATTTAATATCATATATGATATTTAATACTTTACATATATAAGTATATAACTTTAATTTTAGAAATTGAAAAAAAATAAAAAATTGACAAGTGGATAATACTTATTTCAAAAATATCATAAAATGACAAGTGTCAAAACTCATGAGAGATTGACATGTGGCAAAAAAAACCTTCATTTATTAAGGAGGATGATGATAAGCAAGGATAAGTTGTGGCATTAAATTAATCAACAGGAGGCAATTTCGGGCGAAAGATTGTTTATGCATCATGGAAATTTCAAGGAAATTAGATTTTTAACATTATGCCAAAAAAAAAGTTAAAAGATAAAACCCTTTACCATATATATATATATATATATATATATATATATATATATATATATATATATATATATATATAGCAAAGCAACTATACTTATAACCCCTCAGTTCCATCTTCCTTTTTCTTCCTTCCTTCTCTTCCGTTCCTCAACTCCTTGGTCGCAGGCGCTCCATAATCCAAACTTGACGCAACTGTAAGTCTCTATTTCAGTCAGACACACACAACAATTTTGTTTTTGTCTTTTATTCATGCTTCAACTTTATTTCTTCTGCGATCGATCTTGCTTAATTTACGTCATATAATTGAATTTGATTGCATTAATTAATGTCAATATATAATGTTGATATAACTCACTCAAATTGATTTCTTATTATTAGTTTTCACAATACTATTTGATTTAGAAAAATTGACGTGGAGTATAATAAAAATTTATTAGTTTTATTAAATTAAATATGACAAGTGTCATGAGTGTATAGAAAGATAATACTAGAAAAAAAGAAAAAGAATAGAAGGATATTTGATTTTGATTTATTGATCGGTAGGATTTTAATTGTATCTTAAATTTCTGTGTCATGACACAAACTCGTACAGAATCAAAAGTGTCCAACGAAACTGACGACGGCCGCTGGTTATTCCGGTAACAACGCCGTTTACTTCTTGTCGTCATGTGTCGTGCATTTTACGTATGTGATGACGCATTTTTAGGGACGGATGAACTAGGACGTCACGAGTAGAGTAGGTGTAAGTGGTGCGTCGGCGATTCTAATTGTACGTTATGTTTTATAGTTATTAAATTATAGCCACTCACACACAGAGAATGGGAAAACACAATAGAAACCGGTGTGCCGGTTATGTCGCCGTTTGCTTGTGGTGTTTGTGTTAGCACACTCTAAATATATATATGTAAGGATAGATACGACGACGAAACAGAATCGGAGAATCCATTCCGATGGAAACAAACGGATGGTCGTAGTTAATTAGTTTAGTTGTTGGTTTTCACTTTTTCCTTCTTCCTCAGGCTCACACCACGTACCAGTCGCCAGTCGCGTCCGTCACACCACATCAATTGTTTTGCAACTCAATCGAGGGTTCGGTTAAGTTTGAGGTTGGTGGTTCATGTCCTACGTGGTAACCGTTTCTTTTTATTAGTTTGGTGGCTCATTTTCTAAACAAATATATTTGACTTGACAGTGACACATGGTTAGAAATTAGAATTGATTTGGATTTGGTTTAATCTATATTTTCCAAATACAAAATTATAAAATTATAGTAATTAATTTAAATTGTAGGGAGATCACTAATTATCTCTCTCTCTCTCTCTCTCTCTCTCTCTCTCTATATATATATATATATATATATATATATATATATATATATCCCTATTCTAATAAATGAATAGTGTTAATCTCCTTTTGACAAGTGTCACTCTAATATAATTCCTCATTAATATTATGCTATGTGTCATCTAGATATATTAGGCAACTGATTTCAAAATTCAAATTTACATTTTCTACTTATATGTTAAATATGAAATTATAATAACTTTAAAATTTTAATATATCTCTTAATTAATAATAAATTTAAAATGATTTATTTAAAATAATTGATTAATAATTATATATTTTTATTATAAAAGTTTAATTAATTTTATAACTCGTGGTTCCCACGGGTTATAAACTAGTATATATATATATATATATATATATATATATATATATATATATATATATATAATGTAAATTATATCAATCGTTCCTCATGAATATGCTAGAAAGCGTGTTTAGTCCCTATTTTCAAAAATTAACTCATACCGTCCTTGTTTTTTTAAAACTTGCACACCTCATCCCAGGCAGCCTAAACTACTCATCAATTTTAGGAGTAGGTTTAAGTCCCGTCCGGAGCATAAATGGATTTAGGATTGATGTAGGAGTAGGTTTGATTTGTCGTTCAAAAAAAAACATATGATATTAAAAATCGAAGGATATCATGTTCTCATCATCATATTTCAACTCTCATGTAATGTAAATAATATCATTTTTCTTAAACTCATCGAAACCATTAATGTTCTGATATATGGATGAGCTTTAATTATTTGAAATCAAACAGTGAAATGTTTGAATTAGAATGTAAAACGATGTCTTCGTGTTTTTTGTTGATTAAGATCTACTTGCTTAATTTCCACCTTTCTAAAGTATAGACTGGCTTTTAACTTCTTTCTTTATTAACTACATATATGTTTTCTTTTATTTATCCTTTTGAACTTCGTGACAAAATGGACAAATGTCATTGATTCATTCTTATAGTTACGCTCCTACTACCTTAGGCCTTAAGTCTTAACTATGCATTGATATTTTATTCTTTGTTTAATCAATCAACCAACAGTTATCACTAAAAATTTCAAATTCCAAAACTTCACAACAACATAAGAAAAAAAAATCTGCAAAATCCACATGCCATCAAAGATCTAGGATCTAGGGTTGCTTAACTACTTTTTCGACGTAGAACTTACCTATGATAATGGTGGATTGTTTTTATGTCATGCCAAATATGCCCATGCTGTTCTTGTCCAGGCAGGCTTTCTAAATTTAAAACTTGCATGTCCCTACCAGGCCATTGAATTTCTATATGCTCCCACACTTCACCACTTTCAAGATGTCAAACAAATCCTTCATTATGTCAAACAGACAATTTCCTTTGTCTATCATTTTGCCATTCGTGGACTCCTGCCATACCCGGTTATTCAAACGCGGATGGTCTTGTTGTCACGAGACTCGATGGTCCACCAACAGTTATTCCATCTTTCTTTGTGAAAATCTTATTTCTTAGAATGCATAGAAACAACCTACCATCATTAGTGGCGAATCTAGAAAAAAATATAACATAGTTCCCAAATTAAGTGAAACCGATAAAAAAAATCAACAACACTTGTGAGGGGTCGGGTCGGGTCGTGTAAGATTTAATGAAATATAACTGAAAAAACCGATTAGCCACCACCAATTAAAATTTTAAAAAAACTGACTGAAATATAATTGAAAAAAATGAACGATTTAATGAAAAATTAGTTGATTATTAGTGCATTGATATCTTATTGTTTGATAAAAACTATATATTATATTTAACCTTATATATTCAATAGCACAAATGACTCATATAACTTATTTTTTGCCCCTTTTAAAATGATTTTTTAAAACATTTTTTAGAAAAAACAAACTCAAGGTAGGTCCTTTATTTTTTCTAAGATAGTTCCTAATGTTTGTGGTATATATATATATATATATATATATATATATATATATATATATATATATATATATATATATATATATAATTTAATTCAAATTTTAAATAGGTCCTAAAACCTACCTTCTTATATGTTAGATACGCCCATGCTTACCATCTCTTAGTCTATCCGTGAATTGGAATATCATGTCATGGCCAACATTGTTGTCGAGATTGTTTGGGTCAATCACTTAGTTTGTGAGCTACGCTTCTTTCCCTAGATTGCCCTACCATCCTTTGTGACAACCGTAGTGCTCTCTTCTTCGGTCGGAATTATAATAAACAGGCCAAACATTTAAAAAAAAGATGACAATTTAGGGGGAAAATGTAAACAAAAAAAGGTGGGGAAACTAAATATTGCACTCATTTTGTGATAGTGACTATGAAGTTTGTATCATTAAGATAACTTAAATTCCATCTCTTAACTTAAATTCCATATTGGTTTTAGTTCTATCCAAAACCTACTTAAACAAAATAATAATCATCGGTATGTTTAAAATAAATAAAACATTTCAACCCAAATTATTGTTTTATATTTATAAAAATGTAAACAATATTGATTTTTATAATTAATGTTGTTACAACTTCTTTTTGTTTATGGGTAACTCAATTGGTTTCAATGTCCTTAAGTTGAGCTTCGGTATACCTATGTGGCCCGAATTCGAGTGAGCTTCTAGTGTGGGCTACCCTCAATTATAAACTCTCCTACCTTGATATCGAATCCCTTCCTAACATGGGTCGTTTCTCAATCTATATGGGTCACGATTGGACTCTTCATTTACTGATCACACAATGCTCGTTAGGCTTTGGTGTGGAAGTATTGGTAAGCTAAAAAGTTACTTTTTTTTTTTTTTTTTTTTTGCTTTTTGCAGAATATTTGCGTTCTCTTTAAAAAAAATCTAAATCATCATTAATTTTTGGAATGAATGATAAATAGATTGAATGCTTTAGCTTATAAAATATCTTTTTAACATCAACTTAATGGTGTATCTGTGTGGAAAACAATCTCATACTAATGCTCGTAAAGGAACACTCTCATGTTCATTTCTTATTAGCTTCAACTTTTAGGTGCTCACCCGCCTCACTTTCGGGGAATGAATATTAGGTCTGAAGTTTTTGTGGAGCTTATCATTGTCACCAAAAAAATCAAGGATGCTGCTAACAAGACACCCCTTAGACACCTTATAATCATTTCTATAAAAAGTCAACCTATAATCAACTACTTGTAATCAGCTTTTTCGAAAAACAATGATATTTCAATCAATAAAAATATTTCAAACATTAATTAGGGTTCTCTAAATGGTAAAATAAGGTGTCTTTTTAGCCATCTCCAAAATCAAACCACATAGTATTAGATATGTTTTTCACCTTTTTATAGTATCAGATTTCCTCCTTTCTGGTTAATCTATCTTTCGACAAAGATGTTTTTGAAAAACTGTGAAAAATTATATAAATAAAATATAAGACATTAAATACATGATAACATGCATTCGTATGATACATATTTAAAAAAATTATAATAAAAATGACGAGGCAAAGAAAATATGATCATAGATCTTGATCATATTTTTCCATTAAGTCAAAAGTATCATTGACATGTACTAGGATGATTGGCAGCTTCCTGAACTTTAGAATTAATCGCTTTTTAATGGATCTAGGCGCGTGTGCATTTTAACATTTCATGGTAGATTTATATGTAATGTTTGATTTTTCCAAAAGAATCCTATTATATATATTATTTGAACCTAGCTTAAAAGGAATTTAATTAAAACCCATACAAAATATAAATGCATATATTTTCCTATTAAATCTTATATTATATTAAATTGGTAATGTTCACATCGGCGAAAGGATATATATATATATATATATATATATATATATATATATATATATATATATATATATATATATATATATATATATATATATATATATATATATTGCTGATTTTTGTATCATCAATACATTTAGTGTAGTCAATAATTCTATTCGAGACAAACCAAGATTTTTTGTTATATTCCGAGACAGAAGATACAGAGTGCACACTCGGATTATTAATAAGGACTTGGGAACATAACTCTGGGGACAATACCCTTGGTGAGATTCCAAGGGTCATCACCTCTATCAGGTCCAGTGGACAGAAACCCTAACGGAGAACACACCCAATCTACTCATTTACAATCCATATTCCCTCCCCTATGCTTCACCCAACTAAAAACTAAAGCAAGAATGTTATCCGGTAGTTTGTAGCACTAGTCTTCAAATTATTGAAAATCATGTCGTTTCACGACTTCCAAAAGCACCAGAGATACCCATAAACAATAGCCAGGAGAATTTTTTGTTTTTTGGGACAATTACCCCATACATCAGCATATTTTAAAAGGTCTCTAACCGATTGAAAATGCATAGGTTTGAGATTACACAAATACGTATATATAGATAGTAGCTAGGAAGGTACATATAAGTTTGGTCCAATACGTATACATAGTAGCTTGAAGGAGTTTACACCAATATGTATATATCACCCACCTTCAATATGTATATATAGATAGTAGCTAGGAAGATACATATAAGTTTGGTCCAAGACATATGTATTACGTCTAGTTACATCATCTGTTACTTGGAATTTCTAAACATCCTTTGTTATTGAGTTAAAGTAGCTCCCGTCCTGGGCCCCCTCTCTTGTTAATCGATATCGGTATACTTACTATCGCTCTGATTAATGTTATATATATATATATATATATATATATATATATATATATATATATATATATATATATATAGTTTCAAATGTTTTCATTATCTATTATGTGCATGTATGATTAATTCTGGACCAATCATTTTAGTTATTTTAAGAAAGTAATTATTACATATTAAATGATGAATATGTAATTTATACATATTATATCTTCAACATGTAATATGCATTAATTACTTTTTTAAAATAATTAAAATAATTGGTCCAGAATCAATCATACATGCTCACAATAGATAGCAAAAAAAAATAACCTAACCCTATATATATATATATATATATATATATATATATATATATATATATATATATATATGTGTGTGTGTGTGTGTGTGTGTGGCGCTTGTAACAATCATATATATCTTTTCATTTAATTGTTTGCTTATATAAACTTATAACACAGAAGATGGTGGTGGTAGGCATAGCTGCTAAGATTTACGAGGCAATGGGAATTCAAAGCTGGCTACCCAACATAATATCCAATTCTGAATCCATGTCCAAAACCATACATGATCACACGATGGATCGTGGTTATATCAATACTAGCCCCGTTGAATCTTCTATCGTCGATGAAAACTATATTTCTTGGTTGGTAAGTGACTTGATCAGTCGATCTATGCAAGGTTTACAATCTTTCGTTTAATGAATTAGTATATATGATTAACATATGTGTACATTAATGATTCTGGAATTAATTATAGAAAGAACACCCATCTGCTATAAGCTCCTTCCAGCAGATAATAAATACATCAAAGGGAAAACAAATAGCCGTCTTCTTGGATTACGATGGCACATTATCACCCATCGTGTGTGATCCCAATCGTGCCTTCATGTCTGATCAGGTACTAGCTACTCAATAATTCTTTTATTGCAAAATACAAGCATTTATTTTTCTCTCTGGGTTTCATGCAATCGTGTACATGCCAGATGCGTGCAGCAGTTCGTGAAGTTTCTAAGCACTTTCCGACAGCTATTATTAGCGGCAGGAGTCGTGAAAAGGTATATATATATATATATATATATATATATATATATATATATATATATATATATATATATATATATATATATATATATATATATATATATATATATAAACCTAGCTTCAACTCGAGCAACCTCTATCATATCAATATTGTATATATTTTTTCCGTAATTGATAATTATAATACATATAGTCGTATACAATGAAATGATTCGATAACTTGATCAGGTTTATAGCTTTGTGAAGCTAAATGACGTGTACTATTCAGGGAGTCATGGGATGGATACCATGGGACCAGCCCCCAAAAACAAGTCCTATGACCACCACGACAACGTCGACAGATATCATTACAAAACTATCGACGAAGAGGTACGTACGTGCTTAATTAGTGTTTATTTTCCTTGAAATGAAATATTTATATATAACTCACTCTTGAAACACAAAACTTTAATATATATATATATATATATATATATATATATATATATATATATATATATATATATATATATATATATATATATATGGGAAAAGTGAATATACCCTTAAGGGTATATAAGCTTAGGTACCCGAACACACCATAATACGTCGTTTTGTTTGATATATTCATTATAATGTTCATAAACTTCAATCTTAAGTTGATTTACTTTCAAGATATTTGAAATTTCCGTATAATCTTTCTCTTACATCATATCTTTTTGGCGAACACTTATTAGGCTATATATATTGTAGATGAAAATGAAAATTATGTAAGAGAAAGATAATTGTGTAATTTATAAAAATCTTGGAAGTAAATCAAGTTAGAAGTTAAATTATAAGAACATTAGACAATTAAAATGTACTATATGATACAAAACAACGTATTATGGTGAGTTTGGGTACCTAAGCTTATATACCCTTAAGGGTATATTCACTTTTCCCTATATATATATATATATATATATATATATATATATATATATATATATATATATATATATATATATATTCTATTTGTATATTCATGGAAAAGTTCAATTTTTAAAAAAATAAAAAGATTAGGAAAATCTCCACAAAACTTCAATCATTTTGGGAAAATTCCTGATTAAGTCTCTTGAACCAAATCGTTAATATCTTCATTTTAGTCATTTTTAATCTGTTTAGCAAGTCGTACGACCAAATCGTTAATATTTTTTAAATAATGAGACTTTAATGTATATTTCTTCAAAATTAAAAGATAATGTATAAATATACTTTTTTCGTATGTTTGCGTATTTCTATATATTTTTTAAGCATTTATGTATTTTTTAAGTTTGTATATAGATTTTTACATATTTTAATATATTTTACATGTATAAATATATTTGAAGTATTTACGTATTTTTAAAGTTTTTTTATAAAACTGTTTTTGTATTTTAAATCTATAAACGTATTTTTTTATGTATTTATATCTATTTGTAAAGTATTTTATCTTTTTTATTTATTAATGAGAAAATTTCTTTAGATAAATTGTTATTAATCTAAATCTTTAAACATAAACATCACGGTTAGAAAACTTATATTTCGCTGCCAAGAAGTCGGGTTCTTAAATTAATTAGAAAAACATGCTAGTTTATAGGTTAATTATTCGTTGATCTAATTTATACTCAAATTATTTTTTTAACAATATATGGAACACTTTTTTTTTTTTAAGATTTAAACATTTAGTTCATTTTTCTATGGTTATAATTAGGATAATCTCTAGAAAAGTCAGCATTTACCACTACTTCTTCGAGTATGTCTGAATGGTTCACTGCATACCCACATATTTTAAGTTTTTCTCATTCGTTTATCTTGAAATCTATTATAATAAATAAGAATAATTTTGCCACATGTACTTCTCTCATTTAATTGGCCACGTGTCAATTTGTCATAATTTTGAGATATATATTTTATTTTCCACTTGTAATTTACTTCATTTTTCATTCCCAATATATCATTAATTTAGTTTCCATAAATTAAACCTACCATAATGACTATTAATTTTAAATTTTAAATTTTAAATTTCAATTTCAATTTCAATTTCAAATAAATTTACACTTTAAACCTTTATATTTAACATTTTGTTATAATTAACCCATTTAATACACGAGTTTGATAACTAAACACAAAATTTTAATTTATTTATTTTTTGCATGTTTTTTTCTCATAATTTTCAAATTTAAATAAACTTCCCATTTAATTGTTCCTATTTAATATTTTGTTTTAATCAACCCGTATAATATACGGGTCTTACAACTAGTTAAACAATAAATTAAAAAACAAAATACTAATTTATGCACATGCGAAAACTTTGGGTTCCTTTGAAGCCATATGAGACTGGTGAAGCTGTTAACTTTTTCTAGGACGTAAGGTGTGTCGATCATCATGCTTTCATAGAGGGGCATGAATGGGTCTAAAACCATTTCTTTTAAAGTGCACCCATAACTGATTTTTGTTTCGTAGAAAATGTAAAACAAATAGAAAAGAACCGATCTAACCTAACAAATTTTTCTTCATTTACAAGTTTTAATGGTTAGCTTACATTCAAACTTGAAACAAAAATACATAAATACATAAAATATATATATATATATATATATATATATATATATATATATATATATATATATATATATATATATAGAGAGAGAGAGAGAGAGAGAGATAGGTTCAAATGTTTCTCACATCTATTGTATGTTAGAATGCACCAATAAGAATTTAGTAAATGATATCCATAATTATATGTATATTAAATAATATCCATTATTATAATTCATTTATTATGGAAACTAATTAAATTCGTCTTTAATGTCAGCAATAGTATTTTTTTCAAAATGAATTTGTATATAGAAGAATGACATTATATTCTAACAGAATGAGAATCTCCCTATCTAATAAAAGAGTAGTTCTTTTGCCATATGTCACAATGTTAGACATTGTAATTAATATCATGACACTTGTCAATCTATTGACACTTGTAATTAATATCATTATACTTGTCAATCTATTAATTCTCCATTTCAAATTTCAAATTTCTAAATTTAAATCACATTTTAATTACATTAAATTAATATTAATAATATTAGAATAAAAATAAAATAAAGTTTATACAAATTATAATAAAATAAAATTTATACAAATTATAAGATAATATATTTCACGTATTTATTTGAATCAACGATTATAATTTTATATATAACAAAAAAATATATTTTAATTAATAAGTTATTTAAAATTATTAATTAATAATTTTGAGTTTTTATTTAGAAAGTTTAATTAGTTTTCTAACCGTGGTTCTCACGGGTTATAAACTAGTGTATTATAATAGAATACACTCTCATTCTTAATATTTTATGCAACTTCATTGTATTATAAGTGATTGTGTCCTGAAACAAAACATGAATCCATATATAAAAATCTAGATGCGAATTCATTCTAAAAGAATGTTATTGATGGCATTAATGACGAATTTAATTAGTTTGCAAAAGAAGAATTATAATTATGGATATCATTTAATATACATACAATTATGGAAATAATTTAATATCTATCTTTAGTTAATTAAATAATTATTTATTTTTTACTAAACTTTTATTGGTGCATTCTAACACACAATAAATATAAGCAAACACAATAACCCTAATTTATTTTCACAAGTTGTGTGATTTCAATGGATCAGGGGAATGAATTTATCACGTTCCAACCGGCTAAAGACTTTCTCCCTGCAATTGAAAAGGTATGGTTAGCTATAATTAAATAATTTGCATGCATATATATATATATATATATATATATATATATATGTCATTATTCAAATATACTATTAATATGCATATATGACAGATGTTGATTGAGTTGAGGGAGAGAACGAAAAACATAAAAGGAGTGGTGATTGAGGATAATAGGTTTTGCTTATCTGTTCATTATCGTCATGTTAAGGATGAAGAGTATGAGACTCTAGAAGAGGAAGTCGAGTCAGTGCTTGTTAATTATCCCGATCAATTCCACATGACGCGAGGCAAAAAGGTGATGGAAATTCGGCCATCCATTGAATGGAACAAAGGTCATGCTCTTGAGTATTTACTCCATAACTTAGGCTTCGATAATTCTAGAACCCTCCTCCCTATATACATCGGAGATGATAGAACCGATGAGGATGCTTTCAAGGTATACATACCTACCTAGCTTTTTTCCCTTAGTTTATGTGTTTTTGTTATACAAGACAATTAGACTACTAAATAATGTTCGACAAACTGTTATTTGTAAACATAGTACAAGGTTGTTTTCTTCACAAACATAGCCTGAATTAAAGACATATGCATCATCGAAATTGATATGTTTGTAACTAGTTATTTATTGTATATTGGTTGTTTTAGGTTCTAAGGGAAAGAGGTGATGGATTCCCGATAGTAGTGGCATCGAAACCAAGAGACACAATGGCTTTTCAATCACTTCATGACCCATCCGAAGTACTATCTTTTTTGATCCGGTTAGGTAGATGGGGTTTTGACAACAATGCGAACTCCGTCCTAACATAGCATTAATGGCTTATGTTACCATCGCACCGCATGCTTATTTTGTTGATGTAGCATCGCATGTTACAATCCCTTTTTCTTAGATATATACATATATAGGAAATATGAGAAGACATAATCGTGAAGCATGCATTTTTATAGTCGTGCTTCTTGCTTTGAATTTTTTTTGATGTTTCAGTTATACGCATGTGTGTTTGTGTGTAAGGACCTATTAAACTAACTCTAACTATTCTAGACAGTTTTTTTTTAGGTTTTATATAAATTGACCACTTCAGATTTACCATATTATTGTTTCTTATTGAATTTTGTTTGTATAACTAAAAACATTATTTACCATCATCAAAATGGCCTAACAATATTCGAAACACCTTAGAATACAATTGAGTTAAGTTCAAATTCTACATACTTTAAGTGACTTGTAACATTTAAAAAATACTAAAAACGTTATAAAATTTTATGGTTTTTGACGAGGTTTAATTTTCATTTTATAATATTTGTGAAGGGCAGACTCACACTCACTTACTCACGGAAGGGAAGTGTTAAACTCTTGATGGGCCTTAAAATGGGGGAGGGTTGAGTGATGGACTAGTGACTTTCGAGTGGGATGTCAAGTCCACCAAACAAATTACACCATTTTGCTTGTAAATAAAACGTAATATAGGAGTAAAAGGGGGATCGGTCCATGGGGAAATGGTTGTATTCAATCACCAATGCAATCCAATTAAACAAGTGAAATAAAACTAACTACAATTAAACTAAAAGGGGGGTGATTTACTTGAAAGCTAAAAGACTTGATGAATCAAAAATCTTTCAATTAATCAAGATGGTGAGATGCTCAAATATTGGAGAAAGTTGGTCAACTAAGGCAATTCAACACAATGAATATTTATGTATTTATCATTAGGATTCAATATGTTAGCTTATCAGTCAACCCAAATTGGTTATAACGATCATGATCCATGATGTGCTAAAATTCATCAAAGGTAGTATGGAGGTTGGGGAAGCCCACACCACAATTTTTTAATTAAAATCAAGGATTAATTTTGTAACGCCCCGATTCTCAGGTATTGTTCAAATTAGAGTTTCCCGGTTTTGGCCCTACTCGACGAGTCGGTTACCCTACTCGTCGAGTAGCAGCGGGATTGGATCGCGACTTAAGTGACTGACTCAGCGAGTCCACTTGTGGGACTCGGCAACTAGGATCTGGCAAGTGAAACCCTAATTTTCGGGGTTTGTGTCCCTATTTAAAGGAGCCTTAGCCTCCCTTGGGTCTCCTTACAGTCTTAGAGAGCCCCTGATTCGAGTGTGTGTGTTTGTTGAGTGTGTGAAGCTTGAATAGAAGATTTTGAAGGACAAGGCTTGAAGGAAGAGGAGGTTAGAGCAAGTTAAGGGGGGAAATCAACACTACTTTCAGTTGTCATCTTCCAGAGGTATCCTAAATTACCACCTCTCCCATGAGTTTTCCTCTTATTGAAGTTCTAGGGTTTTTTATGGACTTTAAAGGTTGAAAAGTTGAACAATGAGTTGGATCTGAAGTTGTAACTTCAGATCTGAACCCTCTCTAAGCTCTAGAAACATAAAGTCTCAGAATTGATCATGTATGAGGTCCCTCTTGGGCATGAAGCCCCATTAAGAGCTTAGAATTGGCATTTAGAGCCTTAAATGAAATGCATGTACGTAAAGTTTGTGACTTTACGTAATAAGTATACCATAGAAGCCTAGATCTATGAATTGGAGCCACTGCATGGCTCAGAATAAGTCTGTATGGAAAAAGGACCAAACGGACTCGGCGAGTCACAAGGATGACACAGCGAGTATGATGAAGGAAGCCGTGAAACTCGACGAGTTAGATGAAAAACTCAGCGAGTCTGATGAAGATCGTCATGAAACTCAGCGAGTAGATGAACAACTCAGCGAGTCAGATGAACTTTCCCAAGGATATGCCCACGTATGCACCCGTCGAGTTTCGCTTAGGAAACCAGACGAGTGGCTTTAGATTTCAGTAGAAAAACGAGGGAAACTCGACGAGTCACTCGATGACTCGGCGAGTGCACCGGAAGCCAAGGAAACTCGGCGGCTCAGGTCAACATGGATTGTTGACCTTGAATGTTGACTTTGACCATTGACCCAAGCTAATCTGTTGACTTTTGAGGACAGTTCTAGAAGGATCAGAATCTTATGTATGCAATTCGTAATAAATATAAGTGGTGGGATTCATGTCAGTAGCCCGAAGGTTGGAACTAATTTCTGTAAGACGGCGTTTCAAGGTGAGTTATCCTCACTATACTAAGGGGTCTAAGGCACCAAGGCCGACCCGATGGATTTGATATCCTAGTAGTTATTGATATGTTGAGTTGAGTTAGTAATGTATGCCAGTTGATATGCTAGTCGGGTAGATCTGTAGGACTGCCTGTGATACTGATTGATTACCTGTAAGTGCAATTATCTGTTACATGTCGACATGTTATGTGGGATGGTTGAAGTTGTACTGCTCCGTACGGTATCTAACAAACCCGAGAGTATTCCAGATATGAGATGAGGGCCCGGTAGGCATTCCATACTCATACTGAGGACTCAGGAGCATTCCAGATACGAGCTAAGGGCCCGGTAGGCATTCCAGACTCATACTGAGGGCTCGATGGCATTCTAGATACGAGTTGAGGGCCCGGTAGGCATTCCAGACTCGTACTGAGGGCCCGGGGGTAGTCCAGCTTGTAAAGCTGGGGTGACTCACTAAGCTTTCGGGATTACATTTTCAGTTTATGGTTTCAGGTACCTCAGGGGATCGTGGCAAGGCCAAGGCGTGACCGTATAGCTCCTCCTACTATGTTATGTTTCTGGGAAAAGACTCTGATAATCAATGTTTTGAAAACTAAATTTGTAATGTTTGATGAACATGACATTTTTTAAAAGTTTAAATTTGCTTGAAATTTGGATGTTAAAAGTTGGTATCAGAGCCTTGGTTTGAGTGAATTGGAGGAACATTCGTGTGAATCCAGTCTCAAATCAAGGAAAGATTTTCAAAAAAAAATCTAAACTGGTTTTCAAAATAAGTAAAGGAGGATGCAGGTTGTACGATCAGCCGAAGCCAGCAAGTAGACCCCAAAATACCATACAATTATTTGATATTGTGATATGTTTGAACAACATGCTAGTACTAGGCTAGGGATCTTCAGGAACTGCATGATAAAAATTGCCTGATTACGTGGTGCCTGCTAGCCTAGGGTTTCCTTTACGTGAAATTGACATCATTACTGTAGTGATTTAGTGTATGCATCGCAGTTGTACATAATTAAGACCTTATAGCCTGGGAATGTATGATTTAGCCTTATGTTCTGTTCTTGTTTGATTGGGAGCTTAGGGTAGAATTGTATATTCAAAAGTCTATCGGGTCCAGCGTTATGTGTGGCTAGCATGCACTAGTGTTGCAGGGTTGGTGGAAGTTTCGTGAGTAGGGAGGTTGTTGGGATGAGTCTGCCGATTTCGAGTCGTTTAGCATCCTTTTAGGAACCAGACTTGAGTGCTCGATGTGATTATATGTATTTTTAGTGCGTTGTGGTGATACTTGGAAAAAATATGGGTAGGTGTTTAAGGTAGTATGGGCCCGTACTACTGAAAGCACAGGACCTATACACGTGACAAGGAAGTCACAAATCCCAGGGTTTTGTTGGGGGTTGGTCCATAGTTGTTGTGTATGAAGTCAACTAATGCCTTGTGCTGTGTTTTAGAATGGTGATGACTAGGCACTTTGTGACTGGATCCGGGTCAGGATCAGGGTCGGGATCAGGAGAGGGCGGACAGGGGGAGCTGACAGCACCCGAGACAATCGGCCAAATGAGGCCAGATGAGATGGACGACAGGATTCGAGCAATCCTGCATGACGAGGTTGCTGCGTTGTTCCTGGCCGAATTGCCGGAAATGTTCGGGTCAATTAAGACCGTCACGGTGGAGTATTTCGATAAGCGTTACGGTGCCCTCGCAGAGACAGCCGTTGCAGCAGCTGCATCAACTGTAACTACGGTAGGAGGAGGAGTTGGTAGGGGTTTTCAGTACCGGGACTTCGACAACAAGAAGCCCCTACTTTTGATGGGACACGGGATCCCATCAAGGCTATGAGATGGATTTCAGATGTGGAGGGGTGTTTCTTCACCTGCTCGTGTCCTACTGACCAAAAGGTCAGGTGTGCTCTTAACCTGCTTAGGTCCGAAGCCTAGGATTGGTGGAGACTTACGACTGGGGCTTATACTGATGATCAGAGAGGTGCTGTTACTTGGGAGCAGTTTAGGGATATGTTCCGCGCTCGTTACATCCCGAGGGTTGAGCGGGAACGTTTGGCATAGGAGTTTCTGAGTCTGATACAGGATGGAGAGTCGGTGAGGGAGATCACCCATATCTTCACTGAGAGTGCGATGTTCTGTCCAGAGTTTGCTTCCGAGTAGTCTCAGATGACCCGTTATCTGAGTATGCTCAAGACTGATATCCGACAGTTCGTATCCACCCAGCGATATGATACTCTACTAGAGTTACAGGAGGCCGCCAGGCGGCGGGAGTTGGAGATTGAGTTGCAGCTGAGGGAGCAGCGGCCGGCCCCGGTACTGTCACAGCCGGCGCCGAAGCGGCCTAAGACTGCCGATGCTAGGACCAGGGGTCAGCAGGGCCGCACTTGTGGGAAGTGTGTCAAGGGTCATTCTGGGGTATGTCGGGCAGGTAGTGGGTGCCACAAATGTGGCAATGAGGGGCATTACGCGAAGGATTGTCGCCAGGCTGCCCCAGTTCAGGGTATGAGGTTATGTTATCACTGCAACCAGGTTAGCCACATGAGGGCCAACTATCCGCTACTCACCGCCAAGCCGGTGCAGGCTGCAGCACCGGCTACCTTGAGGATCACAGACGGGAGATCAGACAGGACAGAGCCTCCAAAGGCTTAGGGCCGTGCTTTTCAGCTTACGGCGGAGGAGGCCAGAGCAGCACCAGATGTGGTTGCTGGTATGTTTCTATCCTCACCTTGTTTTATTTATCTGTTATATGCTTATCTGTTATACCTGTAATTAGGTGCGTTTTTGGTGAATTCTTTGCCTGCTTTGGTCTTATTCGACTCGGGGGCGAGTCGGTCTTTCGTGTCTCAGTATTTTAGTGGGGAGTTCAGTACGCATATGGGCGAGTTAGAGTGTCCGTTGCGATTGTTGATCGCTAACGAACACGAGGTTTCTGCTTCTTCAGTTTATCGAGGATGTGACTTGGAGATTTTCGGGGTGTCTTTTCCGATAGATTTGATTCCGATTCCCATGGGGGAGGTGTGCGTGATTGTGGGCATGGATTGGATCAGTAGGTTTGGTGCTATGATCGATTGCTAGGGTCAGCGAGTGGTGGTTCGAACCCCAAGTGGGGGAGAACTGGTGATATATGGTGAGGGCACCAGAATAGGTTCAGGTTTTTGCTCAGCTGTCAGGGATCGACAATACATTCAGCATGGGTGTATGGGTTATCTAGCGTACGTGGTAGATACGTGATTCAGGGACCAGATCTCGGTCTCCGATGTACCGGTGGTCAGGGAGTTCGCAGATGTGTTTCCGGAGGAGTTGCCAGGGATACCTCCGGAGAGGCAGGTCGAGTTCAAGATCGACCTGGTACCAGGTGCGGACCCTATCGCTAAGGCATCATACCGATTGGCAGCGCCTGAGATGCTGGAGCTGTCGTCGCAGCTGCAGGAACTGCAGGGCATGCAGTTCATTCGACCTAGCAGCTCTCCATGGGGAGCGCCGATTCTTTTCGTCCGTAAGAAGGATGGATCACACCGGATGTGCATTGATTATCGGGAGTTAAACAAGCTAACGATGAAGAACCGTTATCCACTCCCGAGGATAGACGACCTCTTTGATCAGCTGCAGGGCGCATCTTGGTTTTCCAAGATCAATTTGAAGTCCGGATACCACCAGGTCAGGGTCAGGGAGGAGGACATGGAGAAGACCGCATTCTGAACTTGTTATGGACATTACGAGTTCGTGGTGATGCCGTTTGGGCTCACCAACGCGTCAGCAGTGTTTATGGACCTGATGAATCGGGTCTGCAGACCGATGCTCGACCGCTCAGTCATAGTGCTTATAGATGATATCTTGGTGTACTCCAAGACCCGAGAGCAGCATGAGGAGCATCTGCGAGAGCTGTTGGGGGTCCTGAGGCGAGAACGGATGTACGCCAAGTTCTCGAAGTGTGTGTTTTGGTTGCGAGAGGTCCAGTTCCTCGGACATCTCGTTAACCAAGAGGGGATTTTGGTTGACCCGGCCAAGATCGAGGCGGTTATGCGGTGGGAGGTCCCAAAATCCCCCTCGGATATTAAGAGCCTTTTGGGACTGACAGGATACTACCGGAGCTTTATACGGGATTTATCGAAGATTGCAGTACCCCTCACTCACCTCACGAGGAAACGGGTGAATTTTCAGTGGGGTCCCGAACAGCAGGGAGCGTTCGAGACCCTCCGCCAGCATTTGTGTGAGGCGCCAGTCCTGACACTCCCGGAGGGAGTTGAGGATTTTGTGGTGTTCTGTGATGCCTCCATCACAGGGTTAGGGGCGGTTCTCATGCAGAGAGGACGTGTGATAGTCTACGCATCGCGGCAGCTGAAACCGCATGAGAACCGATACCCTACGCACGATTTGGAGTT
This sequence comes from Lactuca serriola, assembly GCF_051521515.1. Classification (NCBI taxonomy): domain Eukaryota; kingdom Viridiplantae; phylum Streptophyta; class Magnoliopsida; order Asterales; family Asteraceae; genus Lactuca; species Lactuca serriola. The sequence goes on along the minus strand of NC_136409.1, from coordinate 235,706,023 downwards.
GGGGGCGGTGGTGTTCGCCCTCATGATATGGAGACATTACCTTTACGGGGTCCGATGTACCATTTACACGGATCACAAGAGCTTGAGACACATCATGGATCAGCCGAACCTAAACATGAGGCAGCGCAGGTGGCTCGATATAGTCAAAGACTACGATTGCTAGATCCTTTACCACCCTGGTAAGGCGAATGTAGTTGTGGATGCTTTGAGCCGCAAGTTGGCGGGGTCTTCCACTCTCGCAATATGTATGAAAATAGCTGTGGACTCCCCGCTTGTGAGCTTAATCAGGGATGCCCAGATAGAGGGCGTGCGATCGGAAAATTTGAAGAGGGAAAGGATCAAGGGTGAAAACACCAGGTTTGTGTCGGATGGTCGGGGGTTATTGACCACGTATAGTCGGGTTTGGGTTCCGATTTATGGCGGGATCAGGCAGATGGTTATGGAAGAGACTCTCCATCCACCCGGGGGCCACCAAGATGTACCGGGATTTGAGTTTGAGCTATTGATGGTCGGGTATGAAGCGCGAGATTTCTTGGTACGTCGAGAGGTGCTTGACCTGCAAGATGGTCAAGGCGGAACATTAGAGGCCGCATGGCAAGCTGCAGCCCCTGGAGATTCCCATGTAGAAGTGGGAGCAGATCACGATGGACTTTATCACCAAGCTGCCAAAGACGGTGTAGGGATTCGATGCTATCTGGGTCATCGTGGATCGATTGACCAAGAGTGCCCATTTCTTGGCCATACAGGAGAGCTCGTCGGCCAAGAAGTTGGCCGAGGTGTATGTTCGTGAGATCGTGTCTTGCCATGGGATTCCCGTTTCCATTATCTCGGATCGGGATGTCCGGTTTACCTCCCGTTTCTGGCAGAATTTTCACGAGGAGCTGGGCATGCGGTTGCACTTCAGCACAACATTCCACCCCTCAGACAGACGGCCATAGTGAACGGACTATTCAGACCCTCGAGGACATGCTGAGGGCGTGTGCCATCGACTTCGGTGGGAGCTGGGATTCTCACCTACCGCTTGCAGAGTTCGCCTACAACAACAGCTATCATTCTAGCCTCGGCGCCCCGCCATTTGAGCTGTTGTATGGGTGGAGATGTCGCACCCCGATTTGTTGGGGGGAGGTGGGTCACAGGGTAATGGGTCGGACGGAGGTGGTTTTGCAGACGACCGAGAAGATTCAGCAGATCAGACAGAGATTGCAGACAGCTCAAAGTCGGCAAAAAAGTTACGCCAACAGACGCCAATCTGAATTGGAATTCCAGACCGGCGACATGGTACTTCTGCAGGTCTCGCCTTGGAAGGGTGTGATCCGTTTTGGAAAAAGGGGAAAATTGGTCCCTCGATACATTGGGCCATTCAGGATCATCGCAAGGGTTGGTAAGGTGGCTTATAGACTAGAGCTTCTAGAAGAGCTTAGTCGGATCCACAATACCTTCCACGTATCGCAGTTGCGAAAATGCATTACAGACCAGGAGGTTGTGGTATCATTGGATGATGTTCAGATCGAAGAGCGCCTAAACTATGTGGAGAGGCCTATGGCCATTTTGGAAAGAAAGACGAAAATTCTAAGGAACAAGGAAATACCTTTAGTAAAGGTACAGTGGGAACATCAAAAGGGATCCGTGTGGACATGGGAGCCGGAGGCGGAGATGCGCGAGCACTATCCGACATTGTTTAGCCCAACGGACTTCAAGGACGAAGTCTAGTTCAAGTGGGGAAGAGTTGTAACCCCCCGATTCTACGGTATTGTTCAAATTAGAGTTTCCTGGTTTTGGCCCTACTCGACGAGTCGGTTACCCTACTCGTCAAGTAGCAGCGGGATTGGATCGCGACTTAAGTGACTGACTTGGCGAGTCCACTAGTGGGACTCGGCGAGTAGGATCGTGCAAGTGAAACCCTAATTTTCGGGGTTTGTGTCCCTATTTAAAGGAGCCTTAGCCTCCCCTGGGTCTCCTTACAGTCTTAGAGATCCCCTGATTCGAGTGTGTGTGTTTGTTGAGTGTGTGAAGCTTGAATAGCAGATTTGAAGGAGAAGGCTTGAAGGAAGAGGAGGTTAGAGCAAGTTAAGGGGGGGAAATCAACACTACTTTCAGTTGTCATCTTCCAGAGGTATCCTAAATTACCACCTCTCCCATGAGTTTTCCTCTTATTGAAGTTCTAGGGTTTTTTATGGACTTTAAAGGTTGAAAAGTTGAACAATGAGTTGGATCTGAAGTTGTAACTTCAGATCTGAACCCTCTCTAAGCTCTAGAAACATAAAGTCTCAGAATTGATCATGTATGAGGTCCCTCTTGGGCATGAAGCCCCATTAAGAGCTTAGAATTGGCATTTAGAGCCTTAAATGAAATGCATGTACGTAAAGTTTGTGACTTTACGTAATAAGTATACCATAGAAGCCTAGATCTATGAATTGGAGCCACTGCATGGCTCAGAATAAGTCTGTATGGAAAAAGGACCAAACGGACTCGGCGAATCTGATGAAGGAAGTCGTGAAACTCGACGATTTGGATGAACAACTCGGTGAGTCCGATGAAGATCTTCATGAAACTCAACGAGTAGATGAACAACTCGGCGAGTCAGATGAACTTTCCCAAGGATATGCCCACGTATGCACCCATCGAGTTTCGCTTAGGAAACCCGACGAGTGGATTTAGAGTTTAGTCGAAAAACGAGGGAAACTAGACGAGTCACTCGATGACTCGGCGAGTGCACCGGAAACCAAGGAAACTTGCCGAGTATCCGAGGGAACTCGGCGAGTCAGGTCAACATGGACTGTTGACCTTAACTATTGACTTTGACCATTGACCCAAGTTGATCCGTTGACTTTTGAGGACAGTTCTAGAAGGATCAGAATCTTATGTATGCAATTCGTAATAAATATAGGTGGTGGGATTCGTGTCAGTAGCCCGAAGGTTGGAACTAATTTCTGTGAGATGGCATTTCAAGGTGAGTTATCCTCACTATACTAAGGGGTCTAAGGCACCAAGGCCGACCCAATGGATTTGATATCCTAGTAGTTATTGATATGTTGAGTTGAGTTAGTAATGTATGCCAGTTGATATGCTAGTCGCGTAGATCTGTAGGACTGTCTGTGATACCGATTGATTACCTGTAAGTGCAATTATCTGTTACATGTCGACATGTTGTGTAGGATGGGTTGAGGTTGTACTGCTCCATGCGGTATCTAACAAACCCGAGAGTATTCCAGATATGAGCTGAGGGCCCGGTAGGCATTCCAGACTCATACTGAGGACTCGGGAGCATTCCAGATACGAGCTGAGGGCCCGGTAGGCATTCCAGACTCGTACTGAGGGCTCGATGGCATTCCAGATACGAGCTGAGGGCCCGGTAGGCATTCCAGACTCGTACTGAGGGCCCGGGGGTAGTCCAGCTTGTAAAGTTGTGGACCCAGTACATGTTCTTTTTTGGTTAAAGATGATATGCTATTGTTGATATTGCTATGTGGAATGTATGTGTATCGGTATTTTGGGGTGACTCACTAAGCTTTCGGGCTTATAGTTTCAGTTTATGGTTTCAGGTACCTCAGGGGATCGCGGCAAGGCGAAGGCGTGACCGTACAGCTCCTCCTACTATGTTATGTTTCTGGGAAAAGTCTCTGATAATCAATGTTTTGAAAATTAAATTTGTAATGTTTGATGAACATGACATGTTTTTAAAAGTTTAAATTTGCTTGAAATTTTGGATGTTACAAATTTGAAGCAATTGAACCTAAGAAAATTGATTAGCCTTAAGAGTGAAAGAATTCCCAATTCCTAGACGATGTGAGTGCTTACACATCCATAAAGGAGTCATGATCCATAAGCTAGAGATGATTTCTACCATCATAAAGCCATTGTTCTAAGCAAATTCAATGATTTATTGCTAAATCAAAGAAAGAAACCAACAATTTCTCATTCAAGTACTAAGCTCGTGATCAAAGTATTAAACAAGCATAAGAATTATGAAGTAAGAATCAATAACATGAGATAAATGACAATCAAGCATGAATCCTAAAAAACCCACAAATATCTAAGGGTTTTAGCGCAAGTCAAACAAAATAAAGAGACTAGTCACTCATGGTAACTAGATAATAATCATAAAAGTGTTTTAACATCAAGAAATTAGCAATTACTAGAAGAATGAGAAGATGATGGATCTAGCTCTCCAAAATCTCCACTACTCCACCCCACTACTTTTAATTGCCTTGGTCCCCTTCACACTTCATATGATTTAAAATGAACCAATCATCTTCAAGCTTTGAAATGGATAGTCCAAGCCCATCTGTAAGGGTCCATGATCCATCTTCAAAAGTCCATCTCATCCAAGTCTTTAATGCATCAAGCCCAATTCTTCCAGAATGGGTCCGCAAAGCCCAAAAGCTCCTCACAATCCCACCAATCCCAACAACAAGCTAATCCGCAACCACAACGAGACTCTAAAAACCTACAAATCACCATATGCAAAAGAGAAAGTACTCGATACGATCCAAGATAAAGAAGGAAAAGAAAATGCAATGTAATAACAACAAAAAAGACTAAAAATGCTTAAATAAACTATATAAAAGAAGTAAATAAAACAAACTATCAAATCACCTCAAGATTAAACCTTAATTGTCCTCAAGTAAGAACAAGACAAAAATAAATTCAGGATGAGCTAAGCTAAAAAGGAAAAAGAAAGGTTACCTTAAAACTTGGTCAAATTCAGTCAACATGGTTAGAGTCAGTCTTGTATGGACGTTACACGTGTTCCAAATGGTCCTCACTTTAGAGCCATAAACCACGTTCTTGAACAACCTGAAGGTCGAATAGACCTCGACTGAAGATGGCAGCTAGTAGAATGTACAAGACAAAGGAAATAGGGGGATGTGCCTAGTGAGGGCACTATAAATTCATCAATGTAGCCCATAATGCATTAAGGAAAGGGGTCTCTCCATACACGATGATTTATACATTTTTCAGGCTAAATGTATCATAACGAAATAGGGTTTACATCACGACCTTTGGGGCAAACATCCGGCTTCAAGGGTTTCTCACTTGTACTATCCTTTACATTTTACTATCTCACCAAAATCAAAAATGAAAATTACAACTTAATCTAAGAAACAGACACAAGACAACCTAAATCTTCGTTCTTAAACTTTTGTGCTCGGACTTTTGTCTTCTTATGTCTCCCGTTATTTTATTTATCTTTTTAAAGAGGAGAGAAAGCTTGAACTTGAATTCTTCTTTTTCTTCATTTTTCTTTGTTTTTGTTTCTTTTTTCTATGACTTTTTATTTGTTTCGCTTCTTTGAATCTTCATTTATTGTCTCCTTTTGTCTTTGCCTTTCCAATTTTCTTCATTTTTTTGTTTGTTATCTTCTTTTCTTGATCTTCTTTGAAGGTCTAAGGAATTTCATCATAAAACATAACACTCCAATAATATGAAAAATGAGTAATAGATAGGGGCTAATATGAAAATCTAATGATCATTGATAATGTGTCAGGATCTACTAAAAAGGTGGGGAATGACTTAAAAAAATGTGAATTGGGGGACCCACCTCAAAATTCATCAAGCACGTTAATGTAAGGTGTGATGAACAAAACTTTTCTAAATATCTACTATATACCCCTATAAAAATGATGACTTATCTCTAAAAGGTGGTGAGAATCAAACTAAGCAAGGCTCGTCAGATTCAAGTTCAATTAGGTCTAATCTAGCTCCAAGTTGATGCACAATCACAACCTCCTAGTTGGATTAGATATATATGTTGGATTAGTGTCTAAGTCCATAACTATTTTGGTATGTACTTGACCCGATGGTGCATGGTCCTTTTGGGTTGCCTTCACCAAAGCAACTTGATAGGATGAATTATGGAGAGAGAGGATTAATTATGGTTTATTAATATATTATGAGAATAATATATTAAAGGAGAAATCATATTGTTTAATTAATATTAGTCAATAATTAATTAAGAATTAATTTTGTGGCTAAAAGATATTAATTAAACATAAGGGACTAGAACTGTCAATTGTGTGATAGTTGGATATTGGGCTAATGGACTCCATAGAGGATGAAGTGGACGAATTCTATGGGGAAACCCATTAGAAATCGTCCAAGGCCTCTAAGGAGGGAGTCCATAGGTTGCTTAGGGCCTAAGCAGTCAAATTAGGGTTTCCTTGTTAGATAACCCTAATAGCCTCACTATTTAAGGATCCCTAGGACACCAAAAACGTGGCTAAGAGTTTCCTTAGGGTTTCCACACGTTTTTGGGTACCTCCTCTCTTCTCATTCTTCATCCTCTTGCTCTTGGTGTTTGTGAGCCATTAGAGGAGTGACACTTGTGACTCTAAGCTTTCTTAAGCCATTACAAGGAGGATTTGAGATTGTTATTGCTACATAACAATCAAGGTATGATCTAAACCCTAATTCATATATTAATATCGATTATCATATGCTAGATCTAGGGTTTAAAGTCTTGGATGAATGCATGTACAATAGAGAACCCTAGATCCAAGCATTAGGGTTTGCATGAGCACATACGATGTTCTTATGGCTAAAACTCATCAGTGTTATCAGAGCCTTGTTTGGTTTCTATTGTATTGATGCCTAGTATATTCATTCTTGCTGTAAAATTGAGTTTTTGGCCACCTGCCTGACAAACTCGTCGAGTCCTAATGTGGACTCGTCAGTAGGTTGAACTCGGTGAGTCCATATGGGAACTCGGCGAGTTTAACTGTTAGACAGGCGGATTTTCGGGATTTTTGCCTATTTTGACTTAGGATAATTGCCATAATTGATTAAAATTAATAAAATTCGAATTTTATTGATTCCTTATGATTATCTTTGTCAAAATAAAAGATTTTGGTCATCTAATTAGATAATTGTTCCCTTATTTGATAAATGTTAAATTATTTGGATTATTTGATCATTATCTTGCATGAAATTGAATTAGGTCATAATTAGATAATCACAAATTAATTGTTTAATTGCCTTATTTGTATTTTGATCTAATAGTTTTGAAAGGTTTCAAAACTTTCCCTCAAGTTTTGGAATTTAAATTTTTGATTAAAAGGTTTGATTTTGAAATATTTAAATTCTAAACCCTAATGATTTGAAATGTTTCAAAACTTGCCCTCAAGTTTTGGAATTTAAATTTTAATTAAAAAGTTTAATTTTTTAAATGTTAAATTCTAAAACCCTAAGTTTTGAAAAAGTTCAAATTGCACCCTTATGGTTTTATTAAATTAATTAAGTGTATAATTAAAAGAGAGTTAATAAATCCATAGTGATATGGTGTACATTTAATTAAATTAAAAGTATGATTTATTAAATTAGACCACCTAGTATTCTAAAAAGTGTAAAATACACCCTTATATTATATTATATATAACATTAAGGGTCTAATATTATATATGTATAACTTAAACTGCTAGTCTTACCGTTAGTAGGCCTCATTCACGAAGTTGGTCTATAAGGGTGTTAAGGAAATTGCCTATAAAATGGCGATTGAATGGGTATCCACTCTTACCCACCGCACTCTTGACTAATGGAGAGTCGTTAGCCGAACGGGTAGGATAGGGCAAACCCTTTCCATTAAAAGTATAATGAAGTATAAAGTAACTAAATGTTTTATACAAAATTCCCAATCTTAGTTACTTTAGGCAAAAGTGAATTTGATACAATTCCATGAAATTACACTTTGTACCCTTGCGAAGACGTTAGTGGAGCGTGTGTGGTTAACCGGCACACTAAATGGTTCTAAGAAAAGGTAGCAAAGAGTGACTCAATGTTTGTCATAGTTTGGTGGAGCGTGTGTGGTTAACCGACACATCGAATAGGTGACTGTAACATTGGGGGCACCATGTAAGTTTGCATGGTTATTCACACCCTATTTTGTGATCCTTGGCATCCCAGTCACAAATCGATGGGCATATCGAGATTTAAACATGTCATTGAAAGGTTCAATGAATCTCAAAGGATCTAGGAGTTTTCAATGCATTTAAAACCTAATCTCTTTCGTTTTCATGGTGGAAAATTAGTGAATCGTCATTCACTTACCTTCAAATATTCTGCAATTTGGGTTACGGCATCCCTCTCCCAAGTTGTGGAATATTGTGTTGGGTCCTAGCCTTAATATATCATTTGGGTGATTTATTAAGGACTTAATTAATCAACTAACTTGAATTTTCACCCGTTTTGTAGATGTCAAATTATGACAACTATGGTCTTCCCAAATCCCGTGGAACAAGCTTTCCACATGAAGATGATATTCCACGATTTGATTGAGGAACACGAGATCATGCTTCACTTCCTCCACCTCCTCCTATTGTTCTCCCTAACTCACAAGTTCAAAGGCCTGAAAAGTTCAAGCTCACTCAAGCCATTTTGGCAAGTATACATGACGAAGAAAAGTCAGTGTGAGCACACATCTTAGAGATGAAGTCACACATTTATAGGTTAAGAATGTTGGGTTCCGTTGTCTGTAAGGATCTGGCTGTTGACTGGGTTCTTCAGTCGCTTCCTCACTCATATAGTGAGTTCGTAAGAAAGTACTATATGATGAACCACGAAATGACCCTCATCGATCTCACCTATATGCTTATTGCTGCTGAATCAGTAATGCATGGCGCACTGGAAAAGCAAGGTTGATTGGTGGATCTGCCTTCCAGACCTCTATGGATATAGGCAATGGCAACGAAATGCGTGCCATGGTCAAAAAGTTTGATCATAAGAGAAAGGCAAAGTCTGAAGTAGTTTCGTGTGCTGTTCCAAAAGAGTCAATTTGCTTTTATTGCCAAGAGAAGGGGCATTGGAGACGAAGCTGCCCAGTCTACCTGAGAGATCTAACAGATGGGAGAGTCAAGACGTTTGGCTCTACTTCAGGTAAAATCCACTATCTAACTCCATTAAGTTCCTATTCATTGATTCGTAATACATAATTTGATAAGATTACAATTGAATGTTTTGCAGGATCAATGAAAAGAGAGGAAGCTTGATGGAAGAGCAAGATGAGTCTGATCATGAAGAAATGGATCACGATCGCATGGATTCAAAGATCGGATTTTGAGCTTAGAAAGTTATGAAAGAGTTGTTAGGAATATTTGATTACATAGTTTTTCAGTTGATTTTGCATTGTAATGACATGTTTTCCGCTGCTTTATGGGTAAAATAAATTTTGATTTATATTATTTATGTATATCCTTGCAATAAAATCGTTGTGAAAAATTGATGTTTGTGTATTTCTATAAATGGTTGTGATTCTTAGTTATGTTATGGTAGTGTCAAAATTTTCTGTAAGGAAAGATTCCCATCACCCAAGTTTCAATTGGACAGAAACTTGGAATCATGTGATTTGAATCATGTGATGTATGGAAATCTTGGTACTTAGAAAATTAAGACTAATTTCTTGATCACACAAGTATGTGAGTCAAGTAAAGGACTAAAGGAATAGTACACAATTTTGTGCACTAGTCAAGTCCACCACAAATAACAATAAAACTATTCGTCATAATTTACTAAAAGTCTAGTAAATGTGGTTATGCTTACATGATTAAGTAGAATTCTTAATCATTGAAAAAGGTTTCAATGAATGGCAGAACGAATAAGAAGAATCAATTAGGCAGAAAGATAAAAGTTTCTCCAATCTAAGAAGAAGGGAGAGTACTTTTGTATCGGTTTTATGACCATCTAATGATTAAGAACCATATGATAATTGATCCTATAAGGACATCTTAGTGCACTGGTATGGCTAAGAAGAGGAATCGGAAATTGTTAAAATGGTTAAATCAAAAAGGATGAGTCATACTTCGTTCCAAAATCAAGTCTTAGAATCGTACTCCAAGATTGTGAATTGAGTGACACGCATTCATCAAATGTGAAGTAGAAAATTGTTTTCCTACTCCTACACATTTGAATTTGGTATGTTGTGATGTCTTGAAGAAGCCAAAGACCAACTAAGACCAAAGGTGTGTAATGTTTTGTCTTGATATAGACACACACTAACTCTTGGATATTTGTTTATCAATAAATGTTTCTTGATAAGAGCATCTAATATGTCAAGAGGTCAGTGGGAGTCTGAAGATCTTGAAAAGATTCAAGAACTAATCAAGAGTAAACCTATTAAACAATAGCACACGACTTGAGGTTTGTAACCTATCGTGTTGACAAAATTCTATTTTCTATGCCAATTTTGTTGAGTGATTATGCATATGAGTTCTACGAGTTATCATTAGAATGCATAAGGCAAACACCTTGTTCAATGAAAGTACATTGACTGGCATAGGTGAGCTACTAGATAACTGGGAAGCAATGGTGGGACCCTTGATGGCAAGAAATTAAGAATGAACAAGTTCTGTCCATAAGAGTTTGAATTTGCCACAAACATTATCTTTCGATTTTGGTAATGGCAAATTCACATGGATAGGAACACATACACCATAAAATCTAAGTGTCATAAGGTTTCTCTCCTTCATGGAAATGATTATAAGGAAACGCTTTCACTAAGAGAGATTTAAAGGAGATAGCAACTATGTAAATTGCATTCTCGAATTCGATTACGATTACGACATCCTTTTCCATAGTTTGAATTGTAAGGTTTGGCAATTGGTCTGAATATTTGAAGATTTAGTATTGTTCAGACACACATACAAGCTATCTATTGAAAGCTGTATGAGTTTAAGAAGCTTGATAAAGGCTTATCAACTGTTTTCTAAATACATGTGAAAGCTACTGGGAACATAAGTGTTATGCTTGTATGATAATAATCATCATGATAGTGGGAGCATAAGTGTTATGCTTATATGATTATTATGGCAAGTATTGCAAGATAGAAATATTAGTTATAGAAAACAAGAGTTATACTTTGCAAAGTCGTTTGGGTTGAAAAGTTGTTTTGCTATAATTAAGGGAGAGAATATTATGCTTCATTTCAAATCTAAAGGCTTAGATTGTGGAATTTTAATAAATTTTGTCAAGGATACATAGTGTGTTCTCAAGGATACATAGTGTGTTCTTAAATTTCGATTATGATTACGGAATCCCTCTTCATAGTTCGAATTATGAGAACGTGACACATAAAATATTATGGCAGAAGATTGATAAAGTATCACATCCTTATGTAAGACATTATGAATCATGTCCCATACGCATCGGGTATAGGATCGATTGCAAATAGTATAATATTTGACCATTCTAAAATTTTCCAAATGTCTAGCGCATGTAGAGGGAAAAGGACGAGAATCGGTTTTAACTAAAATAATTAAACAACTATCAAAGGACGATCCAAAGTTCTCCGAAGATTGGTTGCTTGTGAGTAGTTGGAAGTATGGTATTGGATGGACTATATCGACATTATTATGAATAGATAAGATTCTATTAAAAATGAGTTGTTGTAACAACCCGTTATTTCCGGACATTATAAATCGAGTCTTGTAACCTCTTTGGAATGTAATAGGAATATCATCGATAAATGAATTATTCAAAAGCTCTGATTGGAGTACACTATGTAGTAGATATCGTCTTAAGGTTTCCAAATATATAAAGAACACTAAAATCCGAGTTATGACGAAGAAGTTATGACCATTCTAAGATTTCCGACAAAACCGGCAACACCGATTAAACGAAAAACGCGAAGTTTCAATACAATAGTTTTTAGCCTTAAGTATCTAAATAAAACTTATAGATAACATCAAACCGTGAGCGTACATAAAAAGAACGTCCAAATCTGACTTCGTATGAGGAAGTTATGATTTTTCCAAGGTTCGGGTATAGCAGTAGGCAGCTAAAAACTCGAAATAGAGCTCGAGATACTTTTGACCAAAACAACCTAAATGAGAATCGAAGGTCTCAACATTAGTAGCGCAACAGCGAAAAGTCTGACGAAAACGGACATCGGATGAAGAAGTTATGGATTTTATACTGACTTTTCGTGTCCCGGCCCGTTAAAAATAAATAATTAAAAATAAAGTCAGAATTTGGCGATGAAGTCTAAACGAGAGTTGTAGATCATGTTTTTAGCTACGCGTGCATATAAAGAACGTCGAAAACGGAGCTCGTATGCGAAAGTTATGGATTTTACAAGTTCGGGGTCCAAAATCCGAGGTTGTCAGGCCCCCACGACGTGGCCCAGCTTGGCCGCGACCCGGCAAGCGACTGAGGGCGTCCAATCAACGGAAGGGGATAGAACTTGCTCCCCACGACGTGGCCAACCCTAGCCACGACGTGGCACTCAAAAATACACCCTATAAATAGAACTCTTGGGGTGCCGGGTTTAGGTGCTCCATTCTTCCCTCTCTCGTGCTGAAACTCTGCGGTTAAGCTCCCGAAGCCCTCCCGAAGCCCCGGTTTTGACGCTCAAGTTCCGAAGGAAGGTTCTACTCTCCTGAGATTTCTGAGATTTCCAAGATTCCCGAGAATCCCGAGGAAAATCGACTTTCACGAGCCGAAGTTCTGCTCGATTTTTTTCTCGTTTTCCCCAATCAATCAGGTGAGTTCATACCCCTATAATCTACACTTTCAAATGTTTTGTAAATGCTTTTATACACTTTTAAGGGGGGGAATACAAGTAAACACACGACTAAAATCGTGTGAAACACCGATCTTTTGCTATGCTTTTCGTACTGTTGTTTTAACTATCTTATGAAGTTATTATGATGCAAAACACCTCACAACACAGCTTTACCCTCTTGGGATACAATATGTTTATATATAGAAATATGTTTTATTTATACGTTTACATACAAATACATCATATCAAGGGTAACATTCTCAACTAAATCATTTTATGCATTCAAAGAACTTATGATTTATGCTTTGTCAAACATTGTGAAAAAGGATAAACTTTGCATACAAACTACTACTTTAATACAAACTTAGTTGAGAATCCATGAGACGTGTACATCTTCAAACACTGCCTTTTTGATAAAAGGTATCGCTACAAGTCCTGTCTATAACCAGAGTCTCCCGTTCGGAGAACGTGTCAAATGTGTATAGATCTATACGGGAAGTCATGATCCCGCGCCCTGACTGTTAGCTACAGTCCGTCTTTTGGGGTGACAGTTGTCATAACGCTACGACGCCTAAAGAACGTCGCTACAGGCATATTATGTTTAGTATGGTTATAAAACTCATCGGATATACAATTATTATGGTATTATGCTTTTATGAACGAGTAGCTATTAAAACTATTCTTCATCTAACAAGTGCGATCTTCGTATAGCTTTACTATGTAAAACTATGACACAACTTACAAGCACGTCGGTTGCTTGCGATTTTCGGTCTTGGAGACTGCCTGTTATGTCAGGAAAATAAGGGTTTTTCCTGTATACAAACCAAACAACTAATAGGAAAATAAGGGATTTTCTTGGTGCAACCATTTACAACTTAGGGAAAATATGGGATTTTCTGGATCTAATACATTCATTTTCAACACAACGAATCATAACTCTTTACAATTGAAATACTGCGTTTTCTGGAAAACATACACGAACTTTCGAATGGCGTACATTTTCTCAAAACACTACTTATGAACTCACCAACTTAATTGTTGACACTTTTTCTTTGAAATAACTTGTATTCTCAGGGAACCGCTAGACCAGGTAGCAACTACTTCTGAAGACTAACGCGCTGGCGTTAGTAACATATTTTGGATCACCATTTTGTATTTGATTTCTTTTGCAAACATGTAACATCTACAATCATGTAAACTTTTCAAATATATTTATATTATGGTGGTGTGTACTTTCCTTTCTATGAACTGTTATGATACTGAATATGACGTCCTCCGCCCCCGAACGTTTCCGCCGTTCTGGTTTGGGGGTGTGACAGTTGTCATATGGAAAATATAGAAATGTTTCCATATTGGGACTTGGATATTGAGAATCTATGTCTAGATTTGAAACTTTTATGCAAGAAGGATGTTCAAAGGAATGTACTATGAGTGAGAGACATCATATCTATAGAATTGTTTCTGATAGATATTGGCCAAGTCTTGATGATTTTGAGCTATGGCTTTAAGAAAAGATCATTGCATAAAATGTTAGAATCTAGCATATTCTATAAGTGGCAAGAATTTGATATTCTTATGCTTATGATAAGGATTGGGAGTTGTGAAATGAGTATGATTGGAAATGTGTTCATTTGATCTATTTTACAAAGTAAGGACAATAAGTAAACATTGTATGCATGCTAAGAGCATGTGACAATTGTAGTTATAATTCAAGTAAAAAGTTGATTACCCGAAACAAAAAATAATGAGTAATCACTATGGTGATTAAATAAAAGGTGTTTTATTTATACTCAAAGGTTTGGGGCCATATAGGATTAGTATTATTCTTGTGTTTCACTTTTCATGTTTTGACTTCCTGAATAATTAAATTATTTCAGAATAATCAAATTATTCTAACGGTCCACAGTCGTTCATATGTTGGAAGTAGGTATGAATGAAGACTGTCATGAATTGGTGTGTGGATTGTCTAAAGTGTATTAGACAAAAGCAAATGTTTGTTCCAACGTTCATGAGTGCTTATGAATATGATTTGAGCATTGGAATAAATCCATGCCCACTTGGAACACTTCATGGATTTTATCATGAGTGATTGGTGAGACGATAATATCTTATATTCTTGAAACCGAGATGTGTGAGTTGTATCTTGCGAGTCGGTTACACATTGATAATATGTAAACGCACCATTAACTTGGTGTTATAAAACATATTGTTGTGTGTGATTCGGTGAGTGAGTGCAAGCAAGCATTGAATCAAAGTTTATCCGTTCCTTTTATCAAAAGTGGGATGAAAGCGATATATGTGGGCCCCTCGATGATTTAGTGATGACACCTAAGCACTTGGCCAAGTCGAGACTAAGTTGATGTGTTCACTTGTAGTCTGTTGTCAGTCGTCATAAATCGGAAATCGGGAAACAACACATAGACTGAGAGAATGATTTCAATCCATGTCACACATCTATACTGTGACATCCCCAAAATCACGGCCCGAAAAAGACCGATTTCATTTATGCTTTTCAAATAATTTCAGAGTAAATCCTTTTGATTTAAAAGAGTTGCGGAATTTGTTCCCAAAACAAAACATGATAAAATAATATTTATCAAAGCATTTCATCAAGAGACATGGATTGAGTGAGAGATGATTCATCCATCTTACGCCCTTGCGCCACTTCCTGTAATACAAATAAAACTGAGTGGCTCAGGCTTGGGAGTCTGGTGAGCATATAGGGTTTTCAACCCACAATAAATAAATTATATTTAATTTCACCAACCAATCACTATCCCGATTACCCATTCCCGTTATCCTCACTTTACGTCCCTAAAATAACATCTATCTCAAGGAACCTAATCTAGGATTTTCATCGGGACGAACATTACTGCTAAGGGTTTCCTCAACAATAGATATCCTAAAGGCAACCATGAGGGGGATAGAGTACACCAGTGAACACATCGTTCACAACACCTACAGGTTATGAACCTGCTAGCGTTCCACTGGACTGTCTAGAAAGAATATGTGGTCATTATCCATACTCCGCTGAATAACTAGATCAACAACAACAACAACATCGAGGCCTCTCATCTGTTTATTACACACGAACTATCTACCCATGTTCTACCCAACATATTAGTAGATAAAAATATATATTTTTATACATAGTTTAAAACCTGTATATCATTTTCATTCAATACATATTCCACATAACAGATGAGGCACACCCACATAACACGTATTTCATAGGAAATAAATCAGATCTATGAGATAGAAGAGAATGAATATACACTCACACATATAACACAAAATTATACACGTAAACAACAATATAATTAATACACTCAAACCATACTTGTATTATTATCATGTTTATGAAAGGTAGCATACACTCACATAACACGTATTTCGTATAAAATACTTTATAATTATGCGTTAGAAGAAAGTAACTACACACTCACTTGATCAGAAGATGATCGGACAGCACTACAACTTGTAGAAGTAGTAATCCTCAGCAGATCTGGAAGATCTCTACCAAAATTGAACTTCTCGCGGGCAGAGCTTCGGCTCGGGAATCACACTCTTCGGGATTCTCGGGGCTTCGGATCTTGCTTCGGGACTCGAGAATAATACCGGGGCTTCGGGGTATTTCTGGCACGCAAATCGATGCAAAACGGGAGAGAGAAGAGAGAAAATGAACAAAAGAACCGGCTGCCCTCGCATCCTATTTATAGGAGGCTGGAGCCTCGGAGTACGCGGGGCGTACTGCTTCCAAAACGTCACTACATGCATCATCCGAAGACTCGAGTGTGAATGTCGACATCCTCGGTGTACGCGGGGCGTACTTCGGATCGGATCGCTGACTCCCCTTCGGATAATGTCGGATTTTCCAATTAAAATTAAAAACAAACTATTTAATAAACTTTGGAAATTCATATCTTCTTCATACGAACTCCGTTTTCGACGTTCTTTATATCCACGCGAAGGTGAGACTACGCTCTACAACATTCATTTAGACTTCGTCGACTAATTTTGACTTTATTTTTATTATTTATTTTTAATAGGCCGGGACAGAAAAACTTCGTTATAAATTCATAACTTCTTCGTTTGACGTCCGTTCTAGCCTAACTTTTCATCGCTTCGATACCAACAACGAGATCTTCGATTCTCGTTTAGATTGTTTCGACTAAAAACCACTCGATCTCAAATCGAGTATTTCAGGCTGCATACCGCTAAGCCGAAACTTCAATAAATCATAACTTCCTCATACGAAGTCAGATTTGGGCGTTCTATATATATTCGGAAACTTCGTTTCAACTACTACAACATTATCCAAAGATATCAAGTTTATTTTACACTTAAATTTTGACGCTTATTTTTATTTTTAATTAATCAAACCACATAATTAAGCAATTAAGCACAAAACACATAATACTCAAATAATACACTTCTATTATTTCAAAATGGGTTAGAAAGGTTAACCTAGACTATTATATCAACATTAATGACAGGCCCAGAAACACAGGCGTTACAATTCTCTCCACCTTAGAATGATTCCGTCCCCGGAATCACACATCAACAAACAACTG
The DNA here is from genome assembly GCF_051521515.1 of Lactuca serriola. Lineage (NCBI taxonomy): Eukaryota > Viridiplantae > Streptophyta > Magnoliopsida > Asterales > Asteraceae > Lactuca > Lactuca serriola. The sequence goes on along the minus strand of NC_136409.1, from coordinate 235,688,959 downwards.
CGGATAGCGACCCATCATGTCACTCTCCGTCTCCCAGGTGAGATTCGGCCCATTCGTGTGTTTCCATCGGACAAGCACTAACTCGACCATCTTGCGTCGTAACTTCTTAGTCTTTCGGTCAACGATTGCCTCTGGTTCTTCAATCAACCTTTTGTTCTCATCGATTCTCAACTCCGAAAGTGGAATCATGTCGGGAACTTTGTAACGTCTGTGTTTCCGGGCTTGCCATTTTTAGCAATGTAATAGTCTAGGTTAACCTCTGTAACCCGTTTTGAAATAATACGATTGTATTATTTAAGTATTGTGTGTTTTGTGCTTAATTGCTTAATTATGTGGTTTGATTAATTAAGAATAAAAATAAGCGTCAAAATTTAAGTGTAAAATAAACTTAATATCTTTGAATAATGTTGTAGTAGTTGAAACGAGGTTTCCGGATATATTTAGAACGCCCAAATCTGACTTCGTATGAGGAAGTTATGATTTATCGAAGTTTCGGCTTAGCGGTGTGCAGCCCGAAATACTCGATTTGAGATCGAGCGGTTTTTAGCCGAAGCAATCTAAATGAGAATCGAAGATCTCATTGTTGGTATCAAAGCGATAAAAATTTAGGCAAGAACGGATGTCAAACGAAGAAGTTATGAATTTATAACGAAGTTTTTCTGACGCGGCCTAATAGACAAGTAGAGTTCAGAATAGACTTGTTACCAGGGACCACGCCAATAGCAAAAGCACCTTACCGATTAGCACCGACGGAGATGAAGGAGCTAATGATGCAACTTCAGGAGTTATTGGAAAAAGGTTTCATTAGACCTAGTTCATCGCCCTGGGGAGCTCCGGTGTTGTTCGTGAAGAAGAAAGATGGAAGTATGAGAATGTGCATCGATTACAGAGAGTTGAACAAGGCAACAGTAAAGAATAGATATCCGTTGCCGAGGATTGATGACCTATTTGATCAATTGCAAGGTTCAAGCTATTTCTTGAAGATCGATCTAAGGTCAGGATATCATCAGCTGAAAGTAAGAGAGCAAGATATCGAGAAGACTGCATTCAGAACTAGATATGGACACTACGAGTTCTTGGTTATGTCGTTTGGACTAACCAATGCTCCAACAGCATTCATGGATTTGATGAATAGGGTTTGTAATCCTTTCCTTGATAAATCTGTGATAGTGTTCATAGACGACATTCTGATTTACTCGAAAAGCCAGGAGGAGCATGGCAGACACTTGCGAGAGGTGTTAGAAGTTTTGAAGCAGGAGAAGCTGTATGCGAAGTTCTCCAAATGTGATTTTTGGATTCGTGAAGTCCAATTCTTGGGTCTCGTGGTCAACCAAGAGGGGATAATGGTTGATCCAGCGAAGATCGAAGCTGTGATGAAGTGGGAACAACCGAAAAGTCCCACGGAGGTTCGAAGCTTTTTGGGGTTAGCCGGATATTACCGAAGGTTTATCCAAGGCTTTTCTTCGATTGCTACTCTATTGATAGCTTTGACCCACAAAGGAGCTACTTATGCTTGGAGTGATAAGCATAAAGAAGAATTCGAGAAGCTAAAGAAGAAGCTATGCGAGGCACCGATACTTTCTTTACCCGATGGAGTTGAAGACTTCACTGTTTATAGCGATGCGTCTGGGGTTGGATTGGGTTGTGTTTTGACCCAAAGAGAAAAGGTGATAGCATATGCGTCTCGACAGCTGAAAGAGCATGAAAAGAATTACCCGACTCATGATTTGGAGTTGGCAGCGGTAGTTTTCGCTTTGAAATTATGGAGGCATTACCTCTATGGCACGAAGTGCAAAATTTTCATTGATCATAAGAGTCTCCAATATCTCTTTAATCAGAAGGAATTGAATATGAGACAACGACGCTGGCTAGAATTACTTAAAGACTACGACTGTGAGATACTTTACCACCCCGGTAAAGCTAATGTTGTTGCTGATGCTCTCAGTCGGAAGGTCAATCTTAAAAGGAAAAGGCCAAGAGCGTTGAGAATTGAAGTTGTCTCGACCATTGTGGAGAGTATAAAGAAAGCTCAAGAGGAGGCTTCTGAGAAAAATGACCGAAAAGAGGAACGTTTGGGTAAAACGTTGGTGTTTAGTACTAACGGTCATGGACTGAAGGTATTCAAAGATCGTATTTGGGTACCTAAGTCAGGAGGAATTAGGGATCTTCTGATGGAAGAAGCTCACAAGACCATGTACTCTATTCATCCTGGTAGCACTAAAATGTATAGGGACCTGAAACCCTACTACTGGTGGCCGACGATGAAGCTTGATGTTGCAAAGTATGTGGCTAAGTGTGTGACTTGTGCGAGAGTCAAGACACAACATCAGAAACCTTACGGGAGTTTAGAACCATTGCCTGTGCCTATGGGTAAGTGGGAAGACATTGCTATGGACTTTGTCACTAAGCTGCCCAGAACAAAGAATGGTCACGACATGATTTGGGTGGTCGTTGATCGATTCACTAAGAGTGCGCATTTCATAGCAGCCAAGGAGAAGTGGTCTATGGAGAAGCTTGCAAATTCTTATGTGAAGGAAATTGTGAGGCTTCACGGTGTTCCGTTAACGATTGTATCGGATCGTGATAGCCGTTTCACCTCAAGGTTTTGGAAAAGTCTACAAGAGGAATTGGGTACCAAGTTATGTTTATGCACAGCTTACCATCCGCAGACTGATGGTCAGAGTGAAAGAACAATACAAACACTTGAAGATATGCTGAGAGCATGTACCTTGGAATTCCTAGGTAATTAGGATGAACATTTACCATTGGTAGAATTTTCCTATAATAATAGTTTTCACTCGAGCATTAAGATGACACCTTATCAAGCTTTGTATGGACAGAAGTGTCGTACGCCGTCTTGTTGGCTTGAGGCTGGGGAAAAGCAGTTTATGGGACCAGAGATGGTTCATCAAACTGCTGAAAAGTTGAAAATAATTAGAGAAAGAATGTTAGCAGCTCAAGATCGTCAAAAGAGCTATGCTGACAAAAAGCGAAGACCGATGACTTTTGAGGTTGGAGATTCGGTTTTGCTTAAAGTCTCGCCGTGGAAGGGACTTATAAGATTTGGTAAAAGGGGAAAGTTGAGTCCAAGGTTTATTGGACCGTTTAAAGTTCTTCAGAGGATTGGGAACCAAGCTTACAAGCTCGAATTACCCGAAGAACTGAATGAAATTCACAACACTTTTCATGTGTGTTATTTGAGGAAGTTCACGGGAGAAGTTCCCGACATAATTCCACTTTCGGAGTTGAGGATCGATGAAAACAAAAGGTTGATTGAGGAACCGGAGGCAATCATTGACCGAAAGACTAAGAAATTGCGACGTAAGATGGTTGAGTTAGTGCTTGTCCGATGGAAACACACGAATGGGCCGAATCTCACCTGGGAGACGGAGAGTGACATGATGAGTCGCTATCCGCATTTGTTTGTTGATGTGTGATTCCAGGGACGGAATCATTCTAAGGTGAAGAGAATTGTAACGCTTGTGTTTCTGGGCCTGTCATTAATGTTGATATAATAGTCTAGTTTAACCTTTGTAACCCGTTTTGAAATAATAGAAGTGTATTATTTGAGTATTATGTGTTTTGTGCTTAATTGCTTAATTATGTGGTTTGATTAATTAAGAATAAAAATAAGCGTCAAAAGTGAAGTGTAAAATAAACTTAATATCTTTGAATAATTTTGTAGTAGTTGAAACGAGGTTTCCGAATATATTTAGAACGCCCAAATCTGACTTCGTATGAGGAAGTTATGATTTATCGAAGTTTCGGCTTAGCGGTGTGCAGCCCGAAATACTCGATTTGAGATCGAGCGGTTTTTAGCCGAAGCAATCTAAATGAGAATCGAAGATCTCATTGTTGGTATCAAAGCGATAAAAAGTTAGGCGAGAACGGACGTCAAACGAAGAAGTTATGAATTTATAACAAAGTTTTTCTGACGCGGCCTATTAAAAATAAATAATAAAAATAAATTTGAAATTAGCCGACAGAGTCTAAACGAAAGTTGTAGAGCGTAGTCTCACCTTCGCGTGGATATAAAGAACGTCGAAAACGGAGTTCGTATGAAGAAGATATGAATTTCCGAAGTTTATTAATTATTTTGTATTTAAATTTAAATGGAAATTCGGAAGCATTATCCGAAGACGTCACCGGCCTGATCCGACGTACGCCCCACGTACTCCGAAGAGTGTCGACATTTCGGATAACGCATGCAGTGACGATTTCGGAAGCAGTACGCGCTGCGTACTACAGTACGCCCCGCGTACTCCGAGGAACCGAAGGCAGCCGACCCAATTGCCAATTTCTTCTCTTCTCTCTCCCGTTTTGCATCGTTTTGCGTGCCAGAAATATCCCGAAGCCCCGGTATCATACTCAAGCCCCGAGGCAAGTCCCGAGATCCCGAAGATCCCGAGAAGTGCGGTTCCCGAGCCGAAGCTCTGCCCGCGAGAAGTTCGATTTTTGTGAAGATCTTTCAGATCTGCTAAGGATTACTACTTCTGCAAGTCGAAGTGCTGTCCGATCATCTTCTGATCAAGTGAGTGTATACTACCTTTCATAAACACGATAATAATACAAGTTTGGTTCGAGTGTATTAAGTATATTGTTGTTTATAAGTGTGAGTGTGTAGTTATCTTCTTCTAACACATAAATATTAAGTATTTTCTATAAAATACGTGCTATGTGTATAGTATATTGTTGTTTATATGTGTGAATGTGTATTCACTCTCTTCTATCTCATAGATATGATTTATTCTCTATGAGATATGTGTTATGTGTGTGTGTGCCTTATCTGTTATGTGGATTATGTGTTGATATAAAGCATGCTATACAGGTTTTCAAAACTATGTATAAAAATGTATATTTTATCTACTAATATGTTGGGTAGAACATGGGTAGATAGTTGGTGTGTAATAAACAGATGAGAGGCCTCGTTGTTGTTTGATTTAGTCATCTAGCGGAGTTTAGATGACGACCACTGGCTATTCTAGACAGTCTTGTGGAAACATTAGCAGGTTCGCCACTTGTAGGTGTTAATGAACTTGGGTGTTCATTTGCTGTACTCCATCCCCCTCATGGTTGCCTTATTTGACTTATATTGTTGAGGTACCCCCGAAGCATGTGTTGTCGCCCCGATGAAATATTCTTAGACTAGGTCCCTTGTGTTAGTTGTTTTAGGGACATAAAGTGAGAATAACGAGAATGGGTAATTGGGTTATTATTGGTTGGTGAAAATTAAATATGATTATTTATTGTGGGTTGAAAACCCTATATGCTCACCAGGCTCCCAAGCCTGACCCACTCAGTTTTATTTGTATTACAGGAAGTGGCGCGAGGGCATGAGATGGATGAACCATCAGTTGTTTTGTTTACAAGTCTGTATATGTATATATTTGTTGAATGACTTGTAATGTTATCGTTTATGCTTATTGGTCTGTATCGGAACATGACACCCCGAGTTTTGATTATTTAATGAAAAATACATTTCTTTTATGAGATGCTTTGGTAAACATTGTTTTATCATGTTTTGTTTTTGGGAACAAATTCCGCAACTCTTTCAAATCAAAAGGATTTACTCTGAAAATATTTTTAAAGCATAAATGAAAAGCAGTCTTTTCTGGCCGAGATTTTGGGGATGTCACAGTTGGTATCAGAGCATTAGTTTAAGCGAACTAGGAATTTGTAGGATTTCTAGACTTAAACTTAGAATGCTAAGTGAAGTTTTGAGATGTGTGTCTGTTATATTTTAGACACGAGCACTGCTTATTTTAGGAAAATTGCCTAAAATGCTTTATGTGCTAAATGTTATATGTTGCCATATATGATATTATTTGTTCAGATCTATGGTCTGTTGCCGACCGGATCTAGAAACCTTATGTGTGTAGGATTCTAAGCGTGCGTCTACGGTATTAGAACTAGCATGTAAACATTTCGGTGTGATAAGGAAGATTTGATTATCTACCATGATTGAGGATCTAATTTCACCTTATTCGGTGTGTAGATCAAAATGGTGAGAACAAGAAGTGAAGTTGGAAATGCTGACGAAAACAGGAATCAACCACCAGTGATTGAACAAGTACCTATCGTAGCAGCAGCACCTGAGCCAATAACCATGGCTAGTGTGCAAATAATGATTCAGACGATCTTGGATCGTCAGATGGATGAAACTAGACGGTTGCTTCAACAGAATCATGAAGAACTGTCAATTCGTGTGGAGGAGCCTGAATTAAATGAAGGGCACTCGGAAGGTGGAAACTTCAGTGGGTCTATTAGTCAAACCAACCCACCGATAGTTAGGCAAGACAACCATGATGGAAGGAATGATGGAATGGGATGCAAGTACAAGGACTTTCTAACTTGCAAACCATCGACCTTCAATGGAAAGGAGGATCCGATTGGAGTTATGGATTGGATCTCCGAAATGGAGTTAGCCTTTATGACTTGTGGCTGCAGAGGCAAGTTGCAGACTATCTATGCCGTGCGACAATTCCGAGGTGGAGCCGTTCGTTGGTGGAACACTCTAGGGAAGACGTTGAGCCCTAATGAGCCACTGCAATTGTCACGGGCAGAGTTCTTGGTGCAGTTCAAGCGCAAGTTCTGCTCGGCTCAAAATTTGTTGGAGTTGGAGAACAAGTTTCTGACATTGACGAAAGGCAGCATGTCAGTTGATGAATACACCAATAGCTTCACCGATAAGATGGAGTTTGCCTTGCGTATCGTCCCAGACGAGTTGACAAAGGTGGACCGGTATGCGAAGGGACTCCCATGGGAGTACGAGGTGCCAGTACGTCAGGCACTTACTCTAGAGGCAGCTATCTGGGCTGCCAAGTCTGTTGAGAACATGATAAAGGGAAGAACCATCGTCAAGTTTGAGGTTGGTGAGAAAAGGAAGTTTGAGGGAACATCTGGTTCCGGTAAGAAGGGAAAATTTTCGAAATCTGATTCGAAAAAGTTTGGAGGAAAAGGAGGCGAAGCGAAGTGGTGTGATAAGTGTAAGAAAAAGCACTTTGGGAAATGTAGCGAGGATGTGACCTGCTACAAGTGTGGGAAGGTTGGACATTTTGCCAATGAATGTCCGAACAACAAAAGAATGTGTTTTGGTTGCAATGAAGAGGGGCATATTTTGAAAGACTGTCCGAAGAAGAAGGAGGCAGCTAGGCCCAACATTCCACCAAAGCCGAAGGCGAGAGCCTTCTAGATGACACTTGAGGCTGCGAAAGATGAAGCTGATGTCGCTTCAGGTACCTTTCTCGTAAATGATTTACCTGCTCAAATTTTGTTTGATTCTGGAGCCAACTACTCCTTTATTTCGCATGAGTTTGGTAGAAAGCTAACTTTGCCTATTGATAGACTAGATGATGCTTTATTAGTCGAAGTAGCTAGTGGCAAGTTTGTACCTGTTAGCCATCGTATGAAAGACATCTTAATTGACCTTAATGGGAATAAGTTTCATGATGAATTATTGCCTATCGAGCTTAATGGTTTCAACATCGTTTTGGGAATGGATTGGCTTAGCGCCAATGATGCCGAAATTTTATGCAAGAAGAAGATAGTTAAAGTAAACCCGCCTGGGAAAGATTCATTTATGGTGTATGGGGACAAACGCAGAGTAAATTTTGGAATCATTTCTCTAATGAAAGCCAGAAAGTGTTTGAACAACGGATGTACATCATATTTAGCATTCGTGATTGATGCTAAGAAAGAAAAGAAGGTGATGCAGAGTATTCCAGTGGTGTGCGATTATCCGGAAGTATTTCCCGAAGATCTTCCTGGATTACCACCTGATAGACAAGTAGAGTTTAGAATAGACTTGTTACCAGGGACCACGCCAATAGCAAAAGCACCTTACCGATTAGCACCGACGGAGATGAAGGAGCTAATGATGCAACTTCAGGAGTTATTGGAAAAAGGTTTCATTAGACCTAGTTCATCGCCCTGGGGAGCTCCGGTGTTGTTCGTGAAGAAGAAAGATGAAAGTATGAGAATGTGCATCGATTACAGAGAGCTGAACAAGGCAACAGTAAAGAATAGATATCCGTTGCCGAGGATTGATGACCTATTTGATCAATTGCAAGGTTCGAGCTATTTCTTGAAGATCGATCTAAGGTCAGGATATCATCAGCTGAAAGTAAGAGAGCAAGATATCGAGAAGACTGCATTCAGAACTAGATATGGACACTACGAGTTCTTGGTTATGTCGTTTGGACTAACCAATGCTCCGGCAGCATTCATGGATTTGATGAATAGGGTTTGTAATCCTTTCCTTGATAAATCCGTGATAGTGTTCATAGACGACATTCTGATTTACTCGAAAAGCCAGGAGGAGCATGGCAGACACTTGCGAGAGGTGTTAGAAGATTTGAAGCAGGAGAAGCTATATGCGAAGTTCTCCAAATGTGATTTTTGGATTCGTGAAGTCCAATTCTTGGGTCATGTGGTCAACCAAGAGGGGATAATGGTTGACCCAGCGAAGATCGAAGCTGTGATGAAGTGGGAACAACCGAAAAGTCCCACGGAGGTTCGAAGCTTTTTGGGGTTAGCCGGATATTACCGAAGGTTTATCCAAGGCTTTTCTTCGATTGCTACTCCATTGACAGCTTTGACCCACAAAGGAGCTACTTATGCTTGGAGTGATAAGCATAAAGAAGAATTCGAGAAGCTAAAGAAGAAGTTATGCGAGGCACCGATACTTTCTTTACCCGATGGAGTTGAAGACTTCGCTGTTTATAGTGATGCGTCTGGGGTTGGATTGGGTTGTGTTTTGACCCAAAGAGAAAAGGTGATAGCATATGCGTCTCGACAGCTGAAAGAGCATGAAAAGAATTACCCGACTCATGATTTGGAGTTGGCAGCGGTAGTTTTCGCTCTGAAATTATGGAGGCATTACCTCTATGGCACGAAGTGCAAACTTTTCACTGATCATAAGAGTCTCCAATATCTCTTTAATCAGAAGGAATTGAATATGAGGCAACGACGCTGGCTAGAATTACTTAAAGTATCTCACAGTCGTAGTCTTTAAGTAATTCTAGCCAACGTCATTGCCTCATATTCAATTCTTTCTGATTAAAGAGATATTGGAGACTCTTATGATCAGTGAAAAGTTTGCACTTCGTGCCATAGAGGTAATGCCTTCATATTTTCAGAGCGAAAACTACCGCTGCCAACTCCAAATCATGAGTCGGGTAATTCTTTTCATGCTCCTTCAGCTGTCGAGACGCATATGCTATCACCTTTTCTCTTTGGGTCAAAACACAACCCAATCCAACCCCAGACGCATCGCTATAAACAGTGAAGTCTTCAACTCCATCGGGTAAAGAAAGTATCGGTGCCTCGCATAGCTTCTTCTTTAGCTTCTCGAATTCTTCTTTATGCTTCTCACTCCAAGCATAAGTAGCTCCTTTGTGGGTTAAAGCTGTCAATGGAGTAGCAATCGAAGAAAAGCCTTGGATAAACCTTCGGTAATATCCGGCTAACCCCAAAAAGCTTCGAACCTCCGTGGGACTTTTCGGTTGTTCCCACTTCATCACAGCTTCGATCTTCGCTGGATCAACCATTATCCCTTCTTGGTTGACCACGTGACCCAAGAATTGGACTTCACGAATCCAAAAATCACATTTGGAGAACTTTGCATACAGCTTCTCCTTCTTCAAGACTTCTAACACTTCTCGCAAGTGTCTTCCATGCTCCTCTTGGCTTTTCGAATAAATCAGAATGTCATCTATGAACACTATCACAGATTTATCTAGGAACGGATTACAAACGCTATTCATTAAATCCATGAATGTTGCCGGAGCATTGGTTAGTCCAAACGACATAACCAAGAACTCGTAGTGTCCATATCTAGTTCTGAATGCAGTTTTCTCGATATCTTGCTCTCTTACTTTTAGCTGATGATATCCTGACCTAAGATCGATCTTCGAGAAATAGCTTGAACCTTGCAATTGATCAAACAGGTCATCAATTCTTGGCAACAGATATCTATTCTTTATTGTTGCCTTGTTCAGCTCTCTGTAATCGATGCACATTCTCATACTCCCATCTTTCTTCTTTACAAATAACACCGGAGCTCCCCAGGGCGATGAACTAGGTCTAATGAAACCTTTGTCCAATAACTCTTGAAGTTGCATCATCAACTCCTTCATCTCCTTCGGTGCTAATCGATAAGGTGCTTTTGCTATTGGCGTTGTCCCTGGCAACAAGTTTATTCTAAACTCCACTTGTCTATCAGGCGGTAATCCAGGAAGATCTTTGGGAAACACTTCCGGATAATCACACACGACAGGAATGCTCTGCATCACCTTTTTCTCCTTCTTAGCATCTATCACGAATGCTAGATACGACATACATCCTTTAGCCAAACACTTTCTGGCTTTCATCAATGAAATGATTCCAGAATTTACTCTGCGTTTATCTCCATACACCATAAACGACTCTTTTCTAGGCGGGTTTACTTTGACTATTTTCTTCTTGCATAAAATTTCGGCATCATTGGCGCTAAGCCAATCCATTCCTAGAACGATGTCGAAACGGTTAAGTTCGATAGGCAATAATTCCTCGTGGAACTTATTCCCATTAAGATCAATTAAGATGTTTTTCATACGATGGCTAACAGGTACAAACTTGCCACTAGCAACTTCGACTAATAAGGCATTATCTAGTCTATCAACTGGCAAAGCTAGTTTTCTACCAAATTCATGCGATATAAAGGAGTAGTTGGCTCCAGAGTCAAATAAAATTTGGGCAGACAATTCGTTAACGAGAAAGGTACCTGAAGCGACATCAGCTGCATCTTTAGCAGCTTCCAGTGTCATCTGGAATGCTCTCGCCTTTGGCTTTGGCGGAATGTTGGGTCTAGCTGCCTCCTTCTTCTTCGGGCAGTCCCTCGACATGTGTCCCTCTTCACCACAACCATAGCAAACCTTCTTAGAGAGGGTACATTCATTGGCATAGTGCCCTGGCTTTCCACACTTGTAGCACGTGGCCACTACCTCACATTTTCCATGATGCTTCTTCTTACATTTGTCGCACCATTTCGCTTCGCCTCCACTTCCCCTCGAACCAGACTTCGAGAACTTGTTTTTCTTATTGGACCCTGAAGTTCCATCGAACTTCCTCTTTTCACCAACATCTATCCTTTCCAGACCCTTTTCCTTCTGCTGGGCCTCCACATTCTTAGCTGCACGAACAACCGTTTTTAGAGTAGTTGCCATCTTGACTGTCGGACCAAAGTCGGCAGGCAGTCCATTAGCAAACCTCTCAATCTTGGAGAATTCCGTTGGCACTAGGTACGGAAATAACTTCATTTTCTCAGTGAATGCAGTAGCATAGTCGTCTATGCTCATCCTCCCCTTCTTCAAGTTTTGGAACTCATTGTTCAGATCAATCAGATCTATCTCTGAACAATACTGCACCCTTAGTTGTTCCAAGAACTCCTCCCATGACATTTTCAGGGCTTCTCCTCGTGGCATAGTATCTGCCAACAACTTCCACCAACTCAAGACTCCAGTCTTTAGTTGTCTGACTGCAAACACAGTCTTCTGTTTGTTGCTACAGTCGCAACTTTCAAATACCATCTCCATCTCGGAGATCCAATCCATTATTTCAACTGGCTTTGGGCTCCCAGAAAGACTTGGCGGCTTGGCGCCCAAGAAGTTCTTGTACATTCGCCCATCCTTGTTGTTTCTCCTTTCTGGATCGTTCTTCGTTCTCCTTGAGTCCCAACTTGACTCATAATGCGACTATTGTTCCCTTCCTCCGATTGCTCGAGAATCAATTCGGGTTCCTCAATAGGTATGATAGGTTCATCCCTGTTATCATGCAACATCTGTCGCATCTCATCCCTTTGTTCGGCTAACATAGCCCGAATCATGGTTGCACCCCAGCCATTGTTATTGGTTCTGGCGCTGCTGCTACAACAGGTATTTGCTCAATCACTGGCGGTTGATTCCTGTTTTCATCCGCGTTTCCAACGCCACTCCTTGTTCTCACCATTTTTGATCTACACACCGAATAATTTCACCTTATTACTCCAAACGATTACATGCTAGTTCTAATATCGTAAACATACGCTTAGAATCCTAAACACATAAACCTTCATATCCGGTTGGCAACAAACCGTAGATCCGAACAAATAATATCATATATGGCAACATATAACATTTAGCACATAAAAGCATTTTAGGCAACTTTCCTAAAATAAACTAGTGCCCGTGTCAAAAATCCAACAAACACACATCTCAAAATTCCACTTAGCATTCTAAATTTAAGTCTAGAAATCCTACAAATTCCTAGTTCGCTTAAACTAATGCTCTGATACCAACTGTGACATCCCCAAAATCAAGGCCAGAAAAGACCGATTACATTTATGCTTTTTAAATAATTTCAGAGTAAATCCTTTTGATTTAAAAGAGTTGCGGAATTTGTTCCCAAAACAAAACATGATAAAATAATATTTATCAAAGCATTTCATCAAGAGATGCATTTTCATTATATATAATCAAAACTCGGGATGTCATGTTCCGATACAGACCATAAAGCATAAACGATAACATTACAAGTTATTCAACAAATATATACATATACAGACTTGTAAACAAAACAACTCGATGATTCATCCATCTTACGCCCTTGCGCCACTTCCTGTAATACAAATAAAACTGAGTGGGTCAGGCTTGGGAGCCTGGTGAGCATATAGGGTTTTCAACCCACAATAAATAAATTATATTTAATTTCACCAACCAATCACTATCCCGATTACCCATTCCCATTATCCTCACTTTACGTCCCTAAAATAACATCTATCTCAAGGGACCTAATCTAGGATTTTCATCGGGACGGACATTACTGCTAAGGGGTTTCCTCAACAATAGATATCCTAAAGGCAACCATGAGGGGGATAGAGTACACCGGTGAACACATCGTTCACAACACCTACAGGTTATAAACCTGCTAGCGTTCCACTGGACTGTCTAGAAAGAATCTGTGGTCGTTATCCATACTCCGCTGAATAACTAGATCAACAACAACAACAACAACATCGAGGTCCCTCATCTGTTTATTACACACGAACTATCTACCCATGTTCTACCCAACATATTAGTAGATAAAAATATATATTTTTATACATAGTTTAAAACCTGTATATCATTTTCATTCAATACATCTTCCACATAACAGATGAGGCACACCCACATAACACGTATTTCATAGGAAATAAATCAGATCTATGAGATAGAAGAGAATGAATATACATTCACACATATAACAACAAAATTATACACATAAACAACAATATAATTAATACACTCAAACCATACTTGTATTATTATCGTGTTTATGAAAGGTAGTATACACTCACATAACACGTATTTCGTATAAAATAATTCATAATTATGCGTTAGAAGAAAGTAACTACACACTCACTTGATCAGAAGATGATCGGACAGCACTACGGCTTGTAGAAGTAGTAATCCTCAACAGATCTGGAAGATCTCTACAAAAATCGAACTTCTCGCGGGCAGAGCTTTGGCTCGGGAATCACGCTCTTCGGGATTCTCGGGGCTTCAGATCTTGCTTCGGGACTCGAGAATAATACCGGGGCTTCGGGGTATTTCTGGCATGCAAATCGATGCAAAACGGGAGAGAGAAGAGAGAAAATGAACAAAAGAACCGGTTGCCCTCGCATCCTATTTATAGGAGGCTGGAGCCTCGGAGTACGCGGGGCATACTGCTTCCGAAACGTCACTGCATGCGTCATCCGAAGACTCGAGTGCGAATGTCGACATCCTCGGTGTACGCGGGGCGTACTTCGGATCGGATCGCTGACTCCCCTTCGGATAATGCCGGATTTTCCAATTAAAATTAAAAACAAATTATTTAATAAACTTCGGAAATTCATATCTTCTTCATACGAACTCCGTTTTCGACGTTCTTTATATCCACGCGAAGGTGAGACTACGCTCTACAACTTTCGTTTAGACTTCGTCGGCTAATTTTGACTTTATTTTTATTATTTATTTTTAATAGGCCGGGACAGAAAAACTTCGTTATAAATTCATAACTTCTTCGTTTGACGTCCGTTCTCGCCTAACTTTTCATCGCTTCGATACCAACAACGAGATCTTCGATTCTCGTTTAGATTGTTTCGGCTAAAAACCGCTCGATCTCAAATCGAGTATTTCAGGCTGCATACCGCTAAGCCGAAACTTCGATAAATCATAACTTCCTCATACAAAGTCAGATTTGGGCGTTCTATATATATTCGGAAACCTCGTTTCAACTACTACAACATTATCCAAAGATATCAAGTTTATTTTACACTTAAATTTTGACGCTTATTTTTATTCTTAATTAATCAAACCACATAATTAAGCAATTAAGCACAAAACACATAATACTCAAATAATACACTTCTATTATTTCAAAACGGGTTACAAAGGTTAACCTAGACTATTATATCAACATTAATGACAGGCCCAGAAACACAGGCGTTACATATACGATATCTAGAATGGAGGAATATATGATCCCTTATCTAAAGGACACGCTTCTGATACGATCAGAGTTGACAGCGGCTTTTGAAAGCTACGATTACGAATCAGGATCTAAAGTCATACGCATAATAGTTATTAGACTTATCCAAGTGGGAGACTGTTGGATTAGTGTCTAAGTCCATAACTATTTTGGTATGTACTTGACCCGATGGTGCATGGTCCTTTTGGGTTGCCTTCACCAAAGCAACTTGATAGGATGAATTATGGAGAGAGAGAGGATTAATTATGGTTTATTAATATATTATGAGAATAATATATTAAAGGAGAAATCATATTGTTTAATTAATATTAGTCAATAATTAATTAAGAATTAATTTTGTGGCTAAAAGATATTAATTAAACATAAGGGATTAGAACTGTCAATTGTGTGATAGTTGGATATTGGGCTAATGAACTCCATAGAGGATGAAGTGGACGAATTCTATGGGGAAACCCATTAGAAATCGTCCAAGGCCTCTAAGGAGGGAGTCCATAGGTTGCTTAGGGCCTAAGCAGTCAAATTAGGGTTTCCTTGTTAGATAACCCTAATAGCCTCACTATTTAAGGATCCCTAGGACACCAAAAATGTGGCTAAGAGTTTCCTTAGGGTTTCCACACGTTTTTAGGTACCTCCTCTCTTCTCATTCTTCATCCTCTTGCTCTTGGTGTTTGTGAGCCATTAGAGGAGTGACACTTGTGACTCTAAGCTTTCTTAAGCCATTACAAGGAGGATTTGAGATTGTTATTGCTACATAACAATCAAGGTATGATCTAAACCCTATTTCATATATTAATATCGATTATCATATGCTAGATCTAGGGTTTAAAGTCTTGGATGAATGCATGTACAATAGAGAACCCTAGATCCAAGCATTAGGGTTTGCATGAGCACATACGATGTTCTTATGGATAAAACTCATCAATATAGGACAACGTATGATGTCAATTGCGTTGATGCATTAAGGCTATGTGGTACCAAAAATGCACCTCGTATGGTGTTGATGTGGAGATGGCCCAAGGAAACACCGCCCATAGGGTGTGGCGTAGTGATTCGTTATCGGTGCAACGCGGTGAACTATATTTCTTTTTGTTGGATTAGTTATCTAAGGTCATAACTAAATTGGTATAACTTTATGGAATAAAAACAAAGTCCTTTTGGGTTCCTGTGAATAACTAGAAATAGCTAGAAACAACTTTACGAGAGTGAGGAAATGATTTGTTAATTTATTATACGATTAATAAATTAATTAGAAATGGTTAATAATTAATTTAGAATTAATTGGAATTTAATTTTGGATTAATTAGAATTAACTAAAGATGCGGGGGTTGAATTGCAATTGTTCAATTGTTAAGCAAAGGAGACAATTCTAAACCTCCCTATCGTGGACGATTTAAAAGAGGTTCCAGAAGGGTTCTGGAAGCCTCCTATCATTGATAAGGATAATTGTCTTGAATATATTAAATTCTATTATTTAATTATTCAAATTAGGGTTTATCATGTAGATTAACTAGATATAAATAGGGGCCCCTAGCATGCAAAAATCGATCCCTAGCCTTCACAGGCAAGAAATCAGATTTTCTCTCCTCCCTCCTCTATTTTTTCGTTCCTAGGGTTTCTAGGATATTATGTATGAAGCATTAGAGACATCCACATTTTGGGGGCTAGCTTTCCAAAAAAATTTGAAGATTCAGGGTTACTATATTCAGTTATAGCTAAAGGTATGTTTCTAATCTAGTTGATTTTCGAAATTAGTCGATTATATCTTTAGTTTCATAGTATGTTGTTGTAATGAGAAAATGTCTTAGATCTCTAGGTTGCACATGCCCATAAAATTGCTTTATGATTTCGCAGCGTAAATATTTTGTTTTTTAACCTAAAAACCTATTAGTGGTATCAGAGCCTAAAAAATTTTCTATTATACGCGCGTTGGTGAAAAACTATAGAAACGGGAAAAAAAACTAGTTGCATCGCAGGCGCGACGCTCCTCTTTGCTAGAGTGGCGCACTCTGCCTGGCAGATCGGGTCTCAAGATTTTCTTGCTTTATTGAATTGTAGGATAATTATACTAGATATTAATGGTTATTTTAATTGCTTAAAATCTTAACATTTAAACTAGGTAATTAGATAAACCCTAATTCGAAAATTAAGGAAGGAAATAAAGAATTAATATTACTTAATTTAAAGTCTAATTAAGATAATTCTTTAATTCTTAAAAGATTTAATATAATTAATTAAATACTTAATTAAAAGATAATTATTAAATCTTAAAAGGTTTAAACATTAATTAATTAAAAGTTAATTAAGTTAATAAGATTTAGACATTGTATTCTTAAAAGATTTAAAATACACTCTTACATATATTTATAAAAGTATATAATAGTATATGTAAAAGAATAATAATTCATCAGTCGATCAATAGAAATTTTGAACTTTGTAAAATGAAGTCCAACTTCCATCATCCCGTCGAATAGGAGATGAGAGACCCACCAAAGAATGTTGCATATGTTTTCACAAGTGAAACAAAATCCGTCAATTCAATATAAAAATAATACGGGCTTCTTGAAAAGAAGACCAACTCCTACCAAAACCCGTGAAATAGGCGGTGAGAACCCGTGAACACATGTTACACTTGCAATAACAAGTGAAATAAAATTGTCAATTCAATTGCAAAACACAACGTTTTATATTTTGATTTTCATAAAACGAAAACAATTCTCACCAACCCACTAAATAAGAGGAGGGGAGCCCAAGAGACTTGGGTTGCACTTGTAATGACAAGTGGGGATGTAAGTCTCAATTTATATAAGTAGCTTGTAAAAAACTATATTTGGATTTCGTGAGATGAAAACCAATACTCGTCGAATAGGTGGTGGGGACTTAAGAAACTTAGGCGAACTTGTAAAAAAACAAGTTAATAAGTCGTCAATTTGTTTAAGAGCGTAGGACTTCATAAAAGGAAGTCCAACTCCCACCAACCTATCAAATAGACGATAAGAGACCCACCAAAGCAGATCAATCATAGTTGAATGAGACAAAAAAAACATCAACCGTAACATTTGAAATCCATCACGAAGTTTAATGTAAATTTGTCTTTTTAAGCTTAAAAACCATGGAAATTTTTTAAAATTTAGGGTAAAAATAGGCTTTTAAATCATTTAGTGATCCTAAAATGAGCACTAAACAGTTACATGTATAATAATAATAATAAGTTACATAACAAATGTTATGTGAAATATGAATTGACAGGTTAAATATTATAATTTGTTATTGAAATTGAACAGCTTTCAACTACACATAATAAACTTATTAACCAGGTAACTAAATCAAGAAAATAACAATAAAAGTGTAAGTTGTATTGATAAGAACATAACTTTTAAATATACAATTGATTTAATTAGCTGTGGCTCAATTAACAATTAGCAAGTTTCATATCAATTATTAATTATCAAGAGCTCAATTACAAAAGATGTTGCAATTAATACATATTTTTATTAAATTGTATCTTTATGTTTTTATGTATTTTTTTAAAGTGGCTAACACATACGTAGACACCTTCTAAATCTTACTCTTAAACTACATCATTACAGTTTAAATTAGAGGTGGCAAATCGGACCATCATGTCGTGTTTTCTGTCAGGACACGACATGGCATGGTTTTATGTAACACGACACGACACGATCTCGTGTTTTTTTAACTAACACGAAAACGAACCAATTAAAAAGCAACACACACGACACGACACAACAAATATAACATAATATAGCAATTAGTTTATTTAATCAATATTTAAACATACGTAACATGAAAAACACGACAAACAAATGTCAAATCGTGTCAATTTCGTGTCGAATTTTGAACACGAACACGACACAACACCATATAATGTTTTGTACGATTGATACGAACACTAATTCAAATATGAGTTTCGTTTCCAATTTCGTTTCGTGTCGTGTATTTTTTTCGTGTCGTGTCATTAATTTTCGCCCATAGTTTAAATATATAAAGCTGGTATTCATTAAAAAATATATATTTCTAAATGCGAAAAATGTATTTATACCGTTTCAAACATACTAAATTTTATTTATACAAATAGGTCATTCGATTTGGAACAAAAATAATAATAATGAAAATTATAAAAAAATGACAATGTGGTGTTTTGTGCAACTTTTAAAAAAAATTAACACGTCATCATTACGTCAACACCACATAACGAAATAATATCATGTCCTCAATGGCAGTATGTCATTTCTATGGGTAACTGAGTTGATCGGTTAAATGGTCAATATTACAGAAATTAAAAAACTTAATAACTAAATTATAAAAAAGGTAACACACTATTAAAACCGATTTTTCAAAAAATATGATAAATTTTGTTCAAATTACATAATAATTATAGACAAAATTGCAAAAATGGTCCCCGTGGTATGCATTTTTTTGGGGTTTTAGTCCAAACCCCGATTTTTTTGGATTGGTGGTCCTTTTGAGCTAATTTGCTTGTAGTTTTGGTCTCTGTCCAAACTAAAAAGACTATTTTAATGAATTTATTTTTTATTTTTCTTTTCACTTTTTAATATTATTATTATTATTATTAAATATAAAAATGGGCCCACTTATCCACCTCATCTCTCTCTCTCTCTCTCTCTCTCATTACAGAAGAACCACCGATTACACTCACAAGGAGATACCCAAGAGAAAGAAACCTGGTTCTTCGATTTCATTGACCACCTTCAAGAACCTAAAACATAAAGCCTTTGTTTTTTCATCTTTTTACACAAACCTATTATTCGACTATTGAGCAGCTAGTTCTCTACACATATTGGGATTTTCAGGAAGGATGATTCAAACCCAAATTGGGATTTTCAAGAAGATGATAGAGTAATGTTTAGATGCAGATTCATAATGTGGTGACCTAAGTTTACAGTAACCAGTTTCATCGTCAAATCTTAGGCAAATGACGAAGAGGGTGATTGCAGATACCGTAATCGATGCCCCTCATCCCACCCACCACAGTTTTGATCGAAATCCGACCATTGTTATCGTGTGGTCAATTCTGCTTGCTTCGATTTTCTCCGGATTGCACTCGACTTCAACATCAAGGGGAACATGATGGCGGTGTTTGATTTGAAATCCGACAATCGGAATCGGGGTTTGTACCACTTTCGTTTTCTCTAAAACCTCACCTACAATCTCAAACCATTGTTCTTCATGTTTTTGCTTTACAATCCGGAATCGATTTCAAAGGAAGATTAAGGGTAGGCATAGAGGGAGATGGATTGTTTCAATTCATCAAAAATGGTAGACGGTGGTGAATTTGTGATTGGTTACAGGGGAGGCTGCTGAACAGTAAAATGAATCGATCTTCATGTTCATGTCCTAAGATACATCTATGATCTTTGGTTTTTACTCTAGAAAATCATGTGTGAATGGACCCAAATTATTTCATATGTGGGTGTATGTATCCTAAGAACTGAAGAAACCCTTTTCATCTACAATCCTCAAAAGCAATGTTTCACGGTTTCGATTTCAATGACTTCTGTTACCAACTCATTCAGTGTTACCTGAATATGTAACTGATTGAAATCATACAAACATGTAGTTAAAAAAACTAGAAAATCGAAAGAAATCATGCAAGAAGTGTGTGTGTGTGTGTGTGTGAACCAAAAACTAATTCTTGATCTGGGTTTCTGCCGAGAGAGAGAGAGAGAGAGGATAAGTGGGCCCATTTTTATATTTAATAATAATAATAATAATAATATTAAAAGTGAAAGAAAAATAAAAAATAAATTCATTAAGGGTATAATAGTTTTTTTAGTTTGGACAGGGACCAAAACTGCAAGCAAACTAGCTCAAAAGGACCACCAATCCAAAAAAATCGGGGTTTGGATTAAAACCCCAAAAAAATGCATACCACAGGGACCATTTTTGCAATTTTATCATAATTATATAATAATTATATACCAAAGGAAGATATTTTCTTGCAGGATTAAACTTAATTGGGGTATTAAAAAATCAAAACACTCAAAAGTAAGTCGCACCATAGAGATCTATAGTGGGTTCTTGAAAACTTTAGGACAGTATAATTGAATCTCATTTGTAGACTCTATGCACTTTTAATAAACAAATAATCCTGAATTTGGAATTTTTTTATGGCCAATGGAGGTATAGATGGATGCAATGTTTATTAAATTTATGTTTTTTATTTTATTTTTGTATCATTTGCATATGGTGTGGCGCATTTATAAACATGTATCTCCATAAAGACCAAAATATATAACTTACAACTAGACTAACTAGGTTTTACATCATCTTTTTAGATGGTTCTCTAAGAATGATTCAAATTAATGTTACTAATGTAACATACATGAATAGTTGTAGTTCATCCAAATAAAATGCATTATGGTGTTTTTGATGGCCTATAAATCATGTTGGACTACGAACTTGTCATCATTGAACTGGACCACAGCCATGAGGATTAAAGCACATACGTAAGAGATTAGTTAGGAATACTCGTTTATTAGAGTGCTCGACTCAAACAGGTCATTCTTGCACTAACTTAATTACATTACTTCATCATGCCACTAAATAAAATTTCACGGCATTAGTAGATATCAATCTCATTAGCAAATTTTTCTAGTGTTGATGATTTTATATCATTAAATATTGTTTAAATGTAATAGGGTTAATTTGTTGATTAATGTCATTTTGACAATTATTGAACAAAGCTCATAAATCTGTATTTTCTGTAAATACATCTGGTTTTGTGATCCATATTTCAGACCCGGTTTTAAGTTAGTTTATGACCGTTTTGAACAGTTTTGGGACATAAAACTGTCATTTGGCAGTTTTAAGACAGGAGGTTGTTTCCTTTTATATGATTAATTTCGAAATCATTTTGGGTACAGATCTTCATATCATCTTCTTCATTATTCATTCTAGAAAACTGTGAGTTTTATCCAATTAGAGATTTTCGAGTGTACCCTCGAAATGTTTTAATCTGAAAGTGTTTTACAACTCTCACTGATCCGAGCAATTCTATACCCCGATTTTCTAACATCTAGAGTAATGGGATTTCAGCATTATAATATAATAATTCTAACTGAAAAATAGTTTGCTAATTTATTTGGAGTTTGTGTTGCTTGGTCGGGGTCAGCCAGTTTGCTACGTTAACATGTTGCAAGGCTACGAAACTTCTTTTGTTAACATCTTGGGCTTCTGGTGGATTCTATTATGTTGCGGTTATCGGGGTGAAATACTATAATTGATAAATTTCTTAAAATATTTTCTTTTTGGAAAATTAAAATGCTTTTATCGGAGGTCGGTGTATGTTCTTGAAATCGATGCTCGTCTCTTTCGGAATTTATTACATGTCCTTGTTTTGTATGTCAAACATTGTTAAATATTTAAATAGATTTTGTAGACAAAAATATCATTCAAGATTATTATTTGAAATAATTTATGCTCAACATCATAATATTCTTGAATTGAATTCTTTATGGCACATATAACAATACATTGACATGTTCTTTATGGACGATTCTTAATCTCGACAAATATGTTACCATATCCTTATCCATTAAAGATACGGGGAGCTACAGCTTATTCCCGAACAAATTTAACAAGGAAATCAATTTGGTCGATTCATGCTCCAGAACAAATATGTATAATTAACACCCTAATCTCATTCACAGTAATGTACACTATGTTTTGCACTTAATGTTTAGAATCATCTTCTAATCACTGGATTAAAATATTTTTGGATTTTTTTGACGATTTTTACCAAATACAGAGCTAATAGCAAATGTCGAATTATATGACTTTGAAAACTTTGATCCATTATTTGGGAAAAAGACAAACTATACAGTTGGAAGTGATGATGAAGATGAAGTAGAAGTAGATGGAGAAAGTGATGAGAGTGAGAGTGACAATGATTATTTGGAAAATGAGGAAATTATGGGAGTGATGTAGAGGTGGATATGACCGACTTTCACATGTATATAAACTTAGATGTTGAATACATTGAAAAAAGAAAGCATATAGAAGAGCGTGAAAATGAAGAAGATGATATAAAAGATGTTGAGGCAATAAACAATGAGGAGTGTGATGGGTTTTGAGTATATCTACATTCCTAGATCTAGTATACAAGATTCGAAATTCATATGAAATTAGGGTTAGATTATTACCTCACTTGTTATATAGTAATAACAAGAACAATCCTTGAAGATCCTTGACTCTTGAAAGCTTAGAGGGTGTTTGACATTTCTTTTTAATCATCTTTTGGGCTTTTAACTTTTCCAAAAAGTTAAAAATTACTAAAAGTTGTTTGGCAATTTAAAAAGATCTTTTAAAACCAACTTTTAGTAAGAAGGAAAAGTTGGCTGGAGAAAAGATAGGAATTCCGATCTTTTTGTGACTTTTAGCTTTTATCACTTAAAAGTCATAAAAGACAAGCCAAACACATTTTAAACACCATCTTTTCTACAAAGTTCTTTTACAAAAAGGACTTTTATGTTCAAAAAGCCATCCCAAACACACCCTTAGTGCCCCAAGTGTTGCACCTCTAGTGGAGTCACAAACATCCAATGTAAAAGATGAGAGAAGAGACACTTAGTAATCGGCTAAGGTTTCGTTCTTTCAAGCATAGGCCGAAATTCCAAGTTCTTAGGGGTCTTTATATAGTTGTGGGCTACTAGTGTTTCTGGAGGAAACCCTAATTCCTGCTTAAGGCTTAAGTAGCCCATGGACTCCTCCTTATCAGACCTTGTACGAAATCTATAGAGCCTCCCTATAGGATTTCGTCCACTCCTAATCAAGGAGTCCAATAGCCCAGTTCTACAACTATCAATAATTTGCAAAACAACCCCCTCCATTATTAATCAGTTCTTTTAATCCCAAAATTAATATCAAATTAATTTCTGATTAATCACCAATTAATAATATGATTTCCAAATAATATATTGATAAAATCATTTAAGTAACAATTTATTATTTCACACAATAAATTCTACTCTCTCTCCACTAGTCATCTTGTCAAGTTGCATGAGTGAAGGCAACCCAAAAGGACCATGCTACATATCAAATTAAGTACATACCAATTATAGTTATGGAATTAAACACCAAATCCAACAGAGTTGGACTCATTAGGAGAAGACAATGATGATGAGAAGATGAAATCAATCTTGAAATAGTTGGGAAAGGAGAATAGATGCTTACATGGTGTAGTGCATGAAACCCCTTTCTACATGAGGCAAAAGTATAAATCCAAGAATTACATAAAAGAGAAAGTCAACCAACATTTTATTAAAACTAGAAGGAATCTTTTCTTAAAAAAAACGACAAAGTAAGACTTAAAGTGGAGTGTAGAGGTATTATACCTGAAGGAATGCAAGTGGTCGAAGTAATAAAGTGAAGTGTCCTAGATCAATGCAGTGTTCATGGTCAAAGGATAGTGAGTATTGGTATGTTAAAACTTTGAATGAAAATCATACTAATTACCAAACAAGAAAAATTAGTACTTGCACTACAAAATTCATTTGTAAGGAAATCATTGATCAGGCAGAGTTAAATCTAACTGTGCCACTACGAAGAATTCAAGATCAAGTTACAAAAAACTTACAACTGGGAGTATCAATGTACAAGATTCATATGGAAAATCATCAGCTTTAATAGAGGTTGTTGGTGACTACAAAAAGTAGTATCATGTGTTGCGAGACTATTTCTTGAACTACAAGCAACAAATGAGGGTACAACAATGACACTGGAAGTAGTTATTGAATCTAACATCTCAAACCCTACAAGGCAATTCAAAAGAGTGTATGTTTGCTTAGGTTCATTAAAGAAAGGGTTTAAAGCTAGAGTAAGAGATATTTTGGGGTTAGATGGGGCTTTTATGAAATGTCCCTTTTTCTTGGCCAGGTTTTCACTATTGTTGTAGTAGACTCAAACAATGGCATATACCATGTAGCATATGAAATCATTGAGGCTGAAAATACAAACAGTTGGAAGTGGTTTCTTGAATGCTTAGGGGATGATTTAGAACTGTATAGAAATTCTAAATTCGCTTTCATAAGTGACAGGAAAAAGGTATTCTTATTCTAACTAAACTTTTAAATTTTTTTGTTTAATAAAATTTGCTAATGTTTTTTATAACGTCTATATCATTGGGCATCTTACCTGTAATTGCACAATTATACCCACATGTCGAACATAGGTTTTGCCCCCGACACATTTATGATAATATGATGAAAACTTAGAAAGCTAAAGAGTAAAAGGATCACTTATGGAAGTGTGCAATAGCCACTACAGTGTCAGAATTTGAGAATTGCATAATGGAGTTTAGTAACTTTTATTGGCAAGCTTTTGAGTGGTTGAAAAGAATCCTTCTTCAATATTGGGCTAGGAACCACTTCTTAGGTAATATAGGTTGGATCTATATGATCAATACTAAATATTGAATGATATTAATAATAACATATGATCCTATTGATAGGTTTTATAGGTTACAAAAAAATATGTGGCATAAAAAACGTAACCCTAAGTTCCTATGCAACCTAAAGGACATATGTTTTCACTATTGATTTGCAAAAAACAATTAAACATCAAGAACCCTAGGATTACTCTACTATTTTCGAAATTCATAAAGGGTTTTAGAGTTTTCACACCTTTTGATTATTATGGTAAACAATCAACAATTCCTTCTTGATCAAGCATCAGAAAGCAAGCACCAGAAATCTCGTGCCTCTAATGGTTTCTACCCAAACTCTAGCAATAGAAGACTTTAGGGGGAGAGGAGAGGGGAAGGAATTTTGGATCTAAGGCTCTTAGAATGGGATGGCCGACATTATGAACCCATAAGGGGTTTATATAGGTGAGTAAGGAGGCAGATTTCCTTGGATAATCCTTATCCCTTTTCTTGCTCCCTAAGGCTTCCAAGAAACCCTAGAACCCTCCTCTAAAACCACCCCCTATGGGAAGGTTCTGGAATTCTTCAATGCTCAACTTTTGAACATTATCACCTTTAGTCCTTCTACTTTTAATTAATCCAGTTAATCCCAAAACAAAACACAAGAATAAATAATTGAAAAATGTAGTAACCATACTCAAATAATCTCCATTACTTAATCACAAAATCGATTACATTTATTTTGATACAAGTTTCAAAATATCAACTAACTACTAAAACTAATATTATATCTTAAGACTATGTTCTTAGTATGCTAGTTATGCTTAACCCTATTCAGAGCCTTCGTGAAAGGATTATGAGAACAATAAATATGATCGATAGATTCTATATTAAATAACATGACTTAAATGACAAGAACAATGAAGATCACACATGTGCTAAACGCTTAGATTAAATGACTATAGAAGAGTTCTCAAGAACTTCTCTGTAAGAGCGTACGGCAATTAGGTTACCAAACGTTAACCCTAAAAATACATGCATGCACAATATTTATAGTCTAAACTACTAATTAGATCCGAGAATGGACAAGCCCAAACCATAATAAAACATACTAAACTATGCACACAGTTGACACAACACTATTAAGTCCAACAATCTCCCCCTTTGTGTTAAATTGCGAAAGAGAGTCTTCATGCCTTCTCTGCGCGTTGAAAAGTTCGGGCATCAAATTCAGAAGAACGCTTCGGACACCGAGATACCATCTGATCATATCCGAAAAGCACTTCAGATACGCAGCAGAGTTCGCCTTGCAAGTTTCAACCATTACGAGAATAGTCTTCAGAGTAGTGGTTGAGTAAAGATGTTTGTCTCTCGGAAAGAATATACTCTTCTGAACTTTTTCACCAGACTTTAGATTATACGCAACACTCCAGTGCTCTTTCTGAATAACTCCCAACTTCATCCTCTTAACGTGTTGAGGATGCTCCTCGGGTTCCACTACTGGCTTTTTCTGCAACACCAATGCTATTTCCACATCCATCTTTTCAAATTCCAATATGTAGCAGATTAGCATCTTTTTCAGATGGGCAACGATGGGTTCGTATTTCTTCTCATCCACCTTGAACAATGAGATCCTGTCGTATAGATTCATAAATGGCAAGTCTGCCAAAGTGAATTCATCCAACACTTTATTGACTCCCCGAAATCCCTTGAACCTTATGTTCATAAAATCCTCAGTAGGCACTGTTGAGCAAACCTTCAACCCCACAATCCTCTTTAGGCTCCAAGACTGATATGGAGGCTTGGCGTACTTCAAGTAGAAATTGAAGAGTTTCTAATTTACTGCTTTTTCAGAGATCACAACCTTTTCTATCTTCCCAAAACACCGAAATAGGAAAGCTCTGGGAGTGATTGGAAAATCAAGTTGAGAATTCGCTTCGTTATTTAGATCAAAAGATATCGTAGGCTCAAGCCAATATATGTTCGGAGCATCAATTGCTTCTTTCTGAATTTTGTCAACTGACCATGGAGGAAAAAGTGATTTCTGAGTTTCAAGCGTCACTCTTGCAATTTTAGCCTCCGCCTCTTGTGTTTCTAACTCTTCCCGAAGCTTCATTAGATCATCGAGATATTTTTATCTGTTCTTACACACAAGCTTCTCTGATTCAGAAAGCTCTTCTCATTCTTCTTCATCATCAATAATCTTCTCTTTGCCTTTATTTGATGCAGAACATTTATTACCCATCTGGTCATTTGTCTTCGGTTTTTGTTCTTGTTCTTGTTCACCAGTGGTTTGCTTTGATTGGGGTTCTCCTTTATCATCTTTGTCTCCCCCTTGTTTCGGAAGATCACCATTTTTCGAAACACCGTCTACTTGATTTAACATTGCAAACACTGGTTGAAGTTTATCCGAAAGATGTTGTCTAACAGAGACTGTGAACACTGAGTCACGAGACTCGACAAGACACTGCAGATACTGATTAATGTTAGAAGCACAGCTTTTGAAAACTGTCTTCTCGGATTCCAAGTCATCAACACGCTTTTTTGTATACTGCAGGTTGAGCGAAAGAACTTTGGCTGAGTCTTGTCAGCCAACTGATCCATAAGGTTATTTTCAGCAGCCAAGTCCTTCTGTAATTTTTCTATCTTTGTAAGGACAGAGGCGTTTAGCTCGGCATTGTCGACCTTTATTTAGGAACGAACAATAGAAAGTGCCTCATTCTCAGCTTGCAGAGAATTCTGAAAACCTGCAATAACTTTATTTACAGCTTCGGTATTGGAGTCAGACGTAGTTCTGAACTCAGCCATAAATTCTCGCACTTCTTGAGATAGTTCTTCAACTTTTGCGGTCGTCTCGGAAATAGTATATCCAGAAGCTTTAATGGCTGGAGTTCTCGGTATAAGCAGCCACCACCCAATCTATACCGAGAACTCCAGCCATACACCCACACACTCGTCAACTGAAACACGCACATCTTCACGCCTTCTGCTTGGAAAGGGAAGCCAGCCACCTATTGGATGGTGTAAGGCGGCGGCAGTGGTGACTTTACGATGGCAGCCACTGTTGGATTAGTGTCTAAGTCCATAACTATTTTGGTGTGTACTTGACCCGATGGTGCATGGTCCTTTTGGGTTGCCTTCACCAAAGCAACTTGATAGGATGAATTATGGAGAGAAATCATATTGTTTAATTAATATTAGTCAAGAATTAATAAGAATTAAGTTTGTGGCTAAAAGACATTAATTAAACTTAAGGGACTGGAACTGTCAATTGTATGATAGTTGAATATTGAGCTAATGGACTCCATATTAAAGGAGTGGACGAATTCTATGGGGAAACCCATTAGAAATTGTCCTAGGCCTTTAAGGAAGGAGTCCATGGGTTTCTTAGGGCTTAAGCATCCAAATTAGGGTTTCCTTGTTAGTTAACCCTAATAGCCTCTCTATTTAAAAGTGCCCTTAAGCCCCAAAAACGTGGTGAAGACTCGTTCTAGGGTTTGTACACGTTTTGGGTAGCCTCCTTTCTCTTCTCTTCTTCATCCTCTTGCTCTTGGTGTTTGTGAACCATTAGAGGAGTGACATTTGTGACTCTAAGCTTTCTAAAGTCAATACAAGAAGGATTTGAGATTGTTATTGCTACATAACAATCAAGGTATGATCTAAACCCTAATTTATATGTCATATTGATTATAATATACTATATCTAGGGTTTATAGTCTTGGATGAATTGCATGTACAATAGAGAAAGATAGATCCAAGCATTAGGGTTTGTATGAGCACATAGGATGTTCTTATGGCTATAACCCATCAGTGGTATCAGAGCCTTGATTTGTTTCTATTGTATTGATGCCTTGTTAACTTGTTCATGCTTGAAAAATTCGATTTTGGTGAGTCTGCCTGATGAACTCGGCGAGTCCCATTGTGGACTCGGCGATTCCATAGGGGTACTCAGCGAGTTCGAGCGTCAGAAAGAGGGGATTTCGGGATTTCTTGCTGTTTTACTCATGGATACTTGCCTTATTTGTTAAAGGTCATTAAAATCCGATTTTGTACATATTTATGAGTATATCCTTGATTAAACAAAAGATAATTACCAATTGATTGGATAATAACTTCCTTATATGATTAAAATTGATTATTTGTATTAATTGGGTAATTTATTTTGCAAGAAATTGAAATTAGGTCAAATATAGATAATGATAAAATTAATTGTTTAATTTATATTATTTGTTATTTGATCCTTGTGTTATGAAAATTTTGAATTTTCCCCTTTAGGTTTTATAGTTTAAATTTGAACTCAAAAGTTTTTGTTTTGAAATTTAAAAAGTTGAAACCCTAATGTTTTGAAATGTTTCAAAACTTGCCCTCAAGTTTTGGAATTTAAAAGTTGATTAAAAGTTTAATTTAGGAATGTTAAATTCTAAAACCCTAGTATTGTTTTGAAAAGTTCATATCACACCCTTATGGTTTTATTAATTAATTAAGGTGTATAATTAAAAAAGGTTTAATAAATCCATAAAAGTTTTGGTTTACAATTTAATTGAATTAAAAGTATAATTGTTAAAATCGACCACCTAGTATTTTAAAAGTGTAAAATACACCCTATACTATATATAACATTAAAAGTCTAACATTATATGTATGAGTAAAAGTCAGTATTACTATTAGTGGGCCTCATTCACGAAGCTAGTCTATAAGGGGTGTTTAAGGAAATTGCCTATAAAATGGGTATCCACTCTTACCCACCGCACTCTTGACTAGTGGAGGGTCGTTAGTCGAACGGGTAGGATAGGACAGAAACCTTCCATTATAAGCATAATGAAGTACAAAAGTAACTAAATGTTTTACAAATTCCCAATCTTAGTTACTTTAGGCAAAAGTGAATTGATGCAATTCCATGAAATTACACTTTGTGCCCTTGCGAAGACGTTAGTGGAGCGTGTGTGGTTTATCGGCACACTAAATGGTTCTAAGCAAAGGTAGAAAAGGGTGACTCAATGTTTGTCATAGTTCAGTGGAGTGTGTGTGGTTTACCGGCACATCGAATAGGTGACTGTAACATGTTGGGGCACCATGTAAATTTGCAGGGTTATTCACACCCGCTTTGTGATCCTCGGCATCTCAGTCACAAACTAGAGGGGCATATCGAGATTTAAACATGCCACTGAAAAGTTCAATGAATCTCAAAGGATCTAGGAGTTTTCAAAGTATTTAAAACTTAATCGGTTTTCGTTTTTCATGGTGGAAAATTAGTGAATCGTCATTCACTTACCTTCAAATGTTCTGCAATTTGGGTTACGGCATCCCTCTCCCAAGTTGTGGAATATTGTGTTGGGTCCTAGCCTTAGTATCTCATTCGGGTGATTTATTAAGGACTCAATCTATCAACTAACTTGAATTTTTTTTTTCCGTTTTGTAGATGTCAAAGTACGACAACTATGGTCTTCTCAAATCCCGTGGAACAAGCATTCCACATGAAGATGATATTCCACGATTCGATCGAGGAACAAGATATCATGCTTCACTTCCTCCACCTCCTCCAATCATTCACCCTAACCCACAAGATCGAAGAATTGAAAGGTTCAATGTCACTAAAGCCCTATTGGAAATGAAACATGAAGATGGTAAACCCGTGTGTGCCCACGTTCTAGGAATGAAATCACACATCGATAGGTTGATAATGTTGGGTGCGTCATTCCCTGGTAAGTTGGCTGTGAACTGGGTTTCGCAGTCACTCCCTGAATCATATAATGAGTTCAAAAGAAAGTATTATATGATGGATCATGACGAAAACCTCATTGACCTAACTTACATGCTCATTGCTGCTGAATCAGAAATGATTTGGCAAAGCAATGGAGCATATTTGTTAGGAAAGTCAACCAACCATGCTTCCGAGGACGTTCTAGGAGAACCGACCTGCGTTTGCTACCAAGAGAAAGGGCGTTGGATACAAGTCTGCCCTAAGAGCCTGAAGAGTCCAGAAGATGGGAGAGTCAAAGAGTATGGTTGTGCTTCAGGTAAAATCCACTATCTAAATCCATTAAGTTCCTATTCGTTGATTCTTAATACATGATGTGATAAGATTGCATTTGAATGTTTTGCAGGATCAATGAAAAGAGAGGAAGTTTGATGGAAAAGCAAGATGAGTCTAATCACGAAGAAATGGATCTCGATCGCATGGATTTGAAGATTAGATTTTGAGCTTAGAAAGTTATGATAGAGTTGTTAGAAAATTTTCCTTTTGACTACATAGTTTTCAGTTGATTTTACATTGTAAGGACAAATGTTTTCCGCTGCTTTTATGAATAAAATAAATTTTTGTTTTGACTCATTTATTTATTTATTTATTTCCTTGCAATGAAATCGTTATGAAAAATTGATGTTTGCATATTTCTACAACGAATGGATGTGATTCTTAATTATGTTAATAGTGGAAATGTCAAGAATTTACCAAATAGAGAAAGTTTCTCATCGTCCAAGTTTCAAGTGGACAGAAACTTGGAATCATGCAACTTGGTTACATGATGAATGAGAAATTTCATATTTGGAAATTAGACTAATTCGTTGACAAAGTGTCAAGAGAAGGACTAGGAGATCGAGTACACAAAGTTGTGTGTTGATCAAGTCCACCACAAGAGTAACAAAGATATTTGTCATGATTTACTAAAGGTTTAGTAAATATGATTATACTTATAAGATTAAGTGTAATTCTGAATTGATTGAAAAGGTTTAAATCAATAGCAGAACGAATAAGAAGAATCAAATAGGCAGAAAGATAAAAGTTTCTCTATTCTAAGAAGAAGGGAGAGTACCTTTTATGCTTTATGATATGTCTTAATATCTCAATTGATACTCTAAGTAAGTCTTAGTACAAATGTATGTCTAAGAAGAGGAATCAATAATTGAAAAAAATGGTTAAATCAGAAAGTCAATCATACTTCATTCCAAAAACAAGTCTTAGAGTTAAGATTGTGATATTGAGTGACAAGTCTTAAAAAGGTTTATAACATTCATCAAATGTAGAATTTGGAAAAAGGTTTTCTTATTCTCGCACATTTGAAATTGGTAAGTTGTGATGTCTTGGATAAGACAAAGACCAACTAGGACCAATTTTATGAAGTGTTTTGTCTTGATAAAAGCTGCACTAACTCTTGAATATTTGTTTGTCGATAAATGTTTATTGACAAGAGAATCTTATACGTCAAGGAGTCAGTGGGAGCCTTAATAGTCTTGAAAAGTTTAAGAACTAATCAAGAATAAACCTTATCGATCATCACTAGCACACGAGTTGAGGTTTATAACCCATCGTGTTGACACTATCTTGTTTCTGTGCCATTCCAATTGAGTTAATTATGCATGTGAGCCCTATGAGTTCTCATTTGAATGCATAAAAGGCAAGGACCTTGATCAATGAAAGGTACATTGATAGGAAAGAGTAATCTGTTTAACTACTTGGAAGACATGGTGGGCAGCCGTGTTACCATAAGGCAAGAAATCAAGATTAAGAGTTCGATCCATATGAGTTTGAATTTGTCGCAAGCTTTGGTTTTGACAAATTCACATGGACAGGAACACATACACCATTAAAATCTAAGTGTCATAAGATTCCCTCCTTCATGAAAATGACTGTGAGGAAATGCTTTCACTAAAAGAGATTTTAAGAAGATAGTGATTGTGAAAATTGGATTCTCGAATTCGATTATGGTTACGATATCCCTTTCCATGATTCGAATTGTGAGATTTGGCAATTAGTCTGAATTGTTTAAGACACACATATGAGCTATCTAAGGCAAAGGTGTATAAGTTTAAGAAGCCTTGATAAAAGATTATCAAAGCATTAGGTATTAGAAACATGAACTTAAGAAATTCAATAGGTATTGTTTTTCTGAAAGTTAAGTTGTTTCTGAATACATGTCAAAGCTAGTGGGAGCATAAGTGTTATGTTTATAATAATCATCGTGGTAGTGGGAGCATAAAGGTTATGCTTGTATGATTATTAAGGCAAGTATTGCAAGTTAGCAATATGAATTATAGAAAACAAGAGTCATACTTTGCAAAGTTATAAGAGTTGTAAAGTTGTTTTTCTATAATTAAGGGAGAGAATATTATGCTTCATTTCAAATCTAAAGGCTTAGGTTGTGGAATGTTAATAAATTTAGTCAAGGATACATAGTGTGTTCTTAAATTTTGATTATGATTACGGCATTCCTCTTCATAGTTCGAATTGTGAGAACATAGCACATAAAATATTTTCGCAGAAGATTGATATAAAGTATCAAATCTTTATGTAATACATTATGCATCGTGTCCCATACGCTTCGGGTATAGGATTGATTGCAAATGCTATAATATTTGACCATTCTAAAATTTTCCAAATGTCTAGCGCATTTAGAGGGAAAATAACAAGAATCGGTTTTGCCTAAGATAATTAAACAACTATCAAAGGACAATCCAAAGTTCGTCAAGGATTGGTCGCTTGTGAGTAGTTGGAAGTATAGTATTGGATGGACCATATCGACATTATTATGAATAGAAAAGATTCTATTAAGAATGAGTTTTCATATAGAAAATATGGAAACGTTTCCATATTGGGAATTGGATATTGAGAATCAATGTCTAGATTAGAAACTTTTGTGCAAAAGGATGTTCAAAGGAATGTACTTTGAGTGAGAGACATCATATCTAAGGAATTGTCTTGTAACAATTTCCGATAGAGAGCTTTGTAATTTCATTGGCAATAGTCATTGTGACTTTTGTGCTATGACATTACGAAAGGATCATTGCATAAAAATGTTAGAATCTAGCATATTCTATAAGTGGCAAGAATTGATAATTCTTTCACTTGTGAAAAGGATTAGGAGTTGTGAAATGAGTACGATTGGAAATGTGTTCATTTGATCTATTTCACAAAGTAAGAACCATAGGTAAACATTGTGTGCATGCTAAGAGCATGGGACAAGTGTTGTAATAATTCAAGTAAGAAGTTGATTACCCGAAACAACAAATAATGAGTAATCGATATGGTGATAAATAAAAGGTGTTTTATTTATACTCAAAGGTTTGAGGCCATATGGGATTAGTATTATTCTTGTGTTTCACTTTGCATGTTTTGACTTCCTGAATAATTTAATTGGTTGAGAACAGTCAAATTATTCAAACGGGCCATAGCCGTTCATATATTGTAAGTAGATGTGAATGAAGACTGTCGTGAATTGGTGTGTGGATTGTCTAAAGAGTATTAAACATAAGCAAATGTTTGTTGCAATGTTCATGAGTGCTTATGAATATGATTTGAGCATTGGATTAAAACCACTTTCACTTGGATCACTTCATGGATTTTATCACGAGTGATTGGTGAGACGATAATATCTTATATTCTTGAATCCGAGATGTGTGAGTTGTATCTTGCGAGTCGGTTGCATATTGATAATATGTAAACGCACCAGTAAATTGGTGTTATAAAACATATTGTTGTGTGTGATTCGGTGAGTGAGTGCAAGCGAGCATTGAGTCAAAGTTTATCCGTTCCTTTTATCCAAAGTAGGATAAAAGCGATATATGTGGGCCCCTCGATGATTTAGTGATGGCACCTAAGCGCTTGGCCAAGTCGGGACTAATTTGATGTGTTCAAATTATAGTCCGTTGTCAGTTGTCATAAATCGGAAATCAGGAAACAACACATAGACAGAGAGAATGATTTAGATCCATGTCTCAGTCTATACGATATCTAGAATGGAGGAATATATGATCCCTTATCTAAAGGACACGCGTATCTGATAAGATCAGAGTTGACAGCGGCTTTGGAAAGCTATGATTGCAGATCAGGATCTGAAGTCGTACGCAGAATAGTTATTAGACTTATCCAAGTGGGAGACTGTTGGATTAGTGTCTAAGTCCAAAACTATTTTGGTATGTACTTGACCCGATGGTGCATGGTCCTTTTGGGTTGCCTTCACCAAAGCAACTTGATAGGATGAATTATGGAGAGAAATCATATTGTTTAATTAATATTAGTCAATAATTAATAAGAATTAAGTTTGTGGCTAAAAGACATTAATCAAACTTAAGGGACTAGAACTGTCAATTGTATGATAGTTGAATATTGAGCTAATGGACTCCATATTAGAGGAGTGGACGAATTCTATGGGGAAACCCATTAGAAATCGTCCTAGGCCTTTAAGGAAGGAGTCCATGGCTTGCTTAGGGCTTAAGCATCCAAATTAGGGTTTCCTTGTTAGTTAACCCTAATAGCCTCTCTATTTAAGAGTTCCCTTAAGCCCTAAAAACGTGGTGAAGACTCCTTCTAGGGTTTGTACACGTTTTGGGCAGCCTCCTTTCTCTTCTCTTCTTCATCCTCTTGCTCTTGGTGTTTGTGAACCATTAGAGGAGTGACATTTGTGACTCTAAGCTTTCTAAAGTCAATACAAGAAGGATTTGAGATTGTTATTGCTACATAACAATCAAGGTATGATCTAAACCCTAATTTATATGTCATATTGATTATAATATACTATATCTAGGGTTTATAGTCTTGGATGAATTGCATGTACAATAGAGAAAGATAGATCCAAGCATTAGGGTTTGTATGAGCACATAGGATGTTCTTATAGCTATAACCCATCAGCCACCACCTCACGGTGGTGGCGGTGGTTTTTGTTGGTTCCCAGTCAAACAACAATACATCCTGACAAATCTTTGCCCGAAATCTGGAAGCAACCACCCCGGTGGTGCACGGTGACAACAATAGCAGTTCAAGCGGCCACAGGGGTGGCTATCGGCGGCGGCTAACGGGACGAGAGGAGGTGGCGACTTTCAACGAAAACAGCAGCAACAACTTCGTGTTCACGAGGTGAAGCGTCGGCAGAAGAC
This sequence comes from Lactuca serriola, assembly GCF_051521515.1. Classification (NCBI taxonomy): domain Eukaryota; kingdom Viridiplantae; phylum Streptophyta; class Magnoliopsida; order Asterales; family Asteraceae; genus Lactuca; species Lactuca serriola. The sequence goes on along the minus strand of NC_136409.1, from coordinate 235,653,165 downwards.
GGAAAGAAGTGTGGTGGTCGCGAACAACAACAGCAACGACGAAAAGCAGAAGGATATGGTGACGGAGGAGGGTGGCAGCGGATGTTCGTGACTTCATCGGCGGTTTTCAACGGCTCCTTCTCAGTGGTCATCACGGATGGCATCCGGCTTCATCGTCGGCAATGAAACAGTGGCGCGACTTCGCCGGCAGCATGGTCTGTCGATATAACATCCCGAGTTCAGGAGTGCAAGTTCAGGGTTCAAAGTGTAAGTGTGAAAGGGCAACTCGGCGAGTCCATGGGTGGACTCGGCGAGTAGGTTGGGTTGCGACTCAGGTCGTGTGTTAAGTGGCCAACTCGGCAAGTCGGCGGCTGGACTCGGCGAGTTGGTGCTGAGTGGAGAAAACCCTGATTTCGGAGGATGAGCCCTATTTAAAGGACATTATACCCTCTCCCCAGCCTCTTTACCCTCTCTTGAAGTCCAGAAAACCCTAAGGCGCGTTTGTGAGTGGTTTAAGAGCTTTTAAACCTTGGAGAAGAGATTTTGGAAGAGATTTTGGAAAGCTAAGAGGCTTGGAGCAAGGGGCTTTGCAAGGATTTGGATTTCTCTTCTGTTGGAGCTTTCCTTTGAGGTATTATTTCGTTGTTTGGGCTATTATTCATCATTTTGGAGTTTTTGGAAAGGATAGCATGTGGTGTTTTGAGTTTGGAGGTTAGATCTGAGGTGGCTACCTCAGATCTGGAATGGAGAAGGTCTAGAGTGCATTAAAGTCCTTGTTCTTGAGTGATTGGTGAAGCCATCTTGTCCCAAACCCTAACCCTAGAGTGTCTTATGCTTAGATCTCTTTGGATTCACGTAAAGTTTGCCACTTTACGTGATGGATGGGTTGTAGAAGGGTAGATCTGTGGTTTGGATCATTTGTATGGCCTGAAAAGATTCTGTATGGATTAAGATCTAGAGGTACTCGGCGAGTCACAAAGGTGTACTCGGCCAGTTGCTTGAAGATGGGCAGGAACTCGACGAGTTGGAAGAACAACTCGGCGAGTTGGTTGAAGATAGCCTTGGACTCGGCGAGTTTGTTCTTGGACTCGGCGAGTCTGGTCGTAAGGTCCTAACCTTCTTCTGGTTGAGCCGTGAAACGGTGAGTCAAGGGAGGACTCGGTGAGTTGAGTGCGAGGGGACTCAGAGTTGTGGGACTCGGCGAGTTGAGTCGTGGATTGGGGAAGTTCTGAGCATGGGGACTCGATGAGTCATCGAGTTGACTCGGCGAGTAGAGTCAGTCAGGAGATTGACTTTGACCAAGGGATGACCAGTTGACTTCCAGGGGCATTTTGGTAATTGTTGGCTTTTGTTTTGAGTTCAGTGTTGGTGTCGGCTAGTGGTGGAGATCGTGTCGGTGGTCGGAGCATCTTGGTCTTATCTTTTTAGTCGGCAGTTGCGAGGTGAGTTATCCTCACTATATCGACAGGGTCTACGGCACCAAGGCCGACCCTTTATCGGATTGTGATCCAGGTATCGTTGTTATGTTATTTGCTTTGTTATGTTGCATCCTGGTAGTTAGGATGGTTTATGCTAGTGACCGATTAGGTTGGTATCCTGGTTAGGATGATGTTATGCTATGTGATCTGCTAGATCGGTTTGATTGGATGTGAATTGTTATTTGATTGAATGTTTATGTGCACATGGTTGTTGGATTGGAGTTGGGTTGAGGCAGGGTCCCGCTTTGTGCTGTAGGCCGACATACCCAGGGCGGACCGGTTATCCTGAAAGCCCAGCGAGCGGTCCGGATAGGCTGTAGTCCCCAAGAGGGCGGACCAGACATGCTGAGGCTCGGAGAGTGGACCAGGCCGACTGAAGGCCCAGTGCGGGTGGACCAGTCATACTGTAGACTCGGAGAGTGGACCAGGTGGATTGAAGGCCCGGTGTGGGCGGACCAATCACACTGCAGACTCGATGTATATGGTTAGACTCGGAGGGTGGACCAGGTGGACTGAAGGCCGGTGCGGCGGACCAGTCACACAGTAGACCCGAAGTGCATGGATGTTCTGTGTTCTGTTATGATATGGCATGTTGTGCGTGTATGGTATATGTGGTTGGTATTTTGGGCATATCTCACTAAGCTTTCAGGCTTACAGTTGTGGTTTAATGTTTTTCAGGTTCTTTAGGAGACCGTGGCAAGGCAAAGGCGTGATCGTACCTCTCCTCATGATTGTGTTTTATGATGTGGTTTTGGGAAGACTCTGATAATAATTGTATTGAAAACCTTTTTGTAATAACTTTATTAAAATGGGTTGTATTTGAAAAGTTTAAATTGGTTGAATTTTTTAGAGCGTTACAAGTTGGTATCAGAGCCTTGGTTTGAGTGAATTGGAGGAACATTCGTGTGAATCCAGTCTCAAATCACGGAGAGTTTTAAAAAGAGAATTTAAAATGGTTTTCAAATGAGTAAAGGAGGATGCGGAGGTACGATCAGCCAGAGCCAGTAAGTAACCCCAAAATACCATACATGATATTTGTTTTTGAGCTTTGATAGAACATCATGCTAGTACTAGGCTAGGGATCTTCAGGATTTCATGTTAATGTTGCCTGATTTATGATGCCTGCTAGCCTAGAGTCTCTTCCGTGTGAGATTTCCAGTGTTCCTCTAGGAGTGAGGGTTGAGTGCTTGTTATGTATGTTCTTCACTAGGGTGTTATGGTGATAATTGATATAAATATGGGTAGGTGTGGAAGGTAGTATGGGCCCGTACTACTGAAAGCATAGGACCCATATGCGTATCAAAGAAGCCACAACCTCTAGGGTTAGGTTGGGGGGTTGGTTCCCGGGTTTGTGGGAAGTATCTGAGATCTTGCGGTGTTTTTCAGTATGGTGGTTACGAGGCATGCTAGGAGCGGATCTGGGTCAGGATCAGGAGTAGGAGAGGGCGGTCAGGGTGGGTCAGTACCGCCTAAGGTTATTGGTCAGATGAGCACAGGCGAGTTGGATGCTAGGATTCGTGTGATCCTGCATGATGAGGTTGCTGCGTTGTTCCAGACCGAGTTGCCGGAACTGTTTGGGTCGATCAAGACCGCCATCGTTGAGTACTTTGATGAGCGCTATGCGGATCTCACAGAGACAGCTGTCGTCGCGGCTACAGCGGCTGTAGCAGCGGCAGGGGGAGGAGTTGGTCGAGGTTTTCAGTATCGGGACTTCGATAATACGAAGACCCCTACCTTCGATGGAGTTCAGGACTCGATTGTCGCTATGAGATGGTTGTCTGACGTGGAGGGGTGTTTCTGATGGGTTTTGGTCATAAGACATCCTATGTGCTCATACAAACCCTAAAGCTCGGATCTAGGTTTCTCTATTGTACATACTTTTAATCCAAGACTATGAACCCTAATTCTAGCATATGGAAATCAGAATTCACATGTAAATAGGTTTAAGAACATACCTTGATTGTTATATAGCAATAACAATCCAATTCCTCCTTGAATTGACCTTGGAAAGCTGAGAGTCACAAGTGTCACTCCTCTAATGGCTTACAAACACCGTAAGCAAGTGGAGAAGGTATAAAGAGAAAGGAGGGAGGTTAGAATTCGTCCTTGGGACCTCTTGGGAAGGGTTGGACGAATTCCTATGCCTTAGGGGGTTTATATAGGTGTAAAGATTAGGGTTTTAGTCCTTATCCTTATCTAGTTGCTTGTCCACCAAGCAACCATAAGATAAGTCCTAGAAATCCTTATCCTAGTCAAATTCTAAGGGATTTACACCTCAAATTTGTTCACCATATATATAAGATAATCCTTACCTTATTTTGTAACTATCACATAATTACAATTCAGCCCCTCTAGTTTAATTAATTACACTTGATCACAAAATTAATTCTTAATTAATTATTGACCAATATTAATTAAACAAATATGATTTTTCCTTTAATATATTATTCTTATAACATATTAATAAATCATAATAACCTCTCTCTCTATTTATTTCTCCAATCAAGTTGCTTTGGTGAAGGCAACCCAAAAGGACCATGCACCATCGGGTCAAGTACATACCAAAATAGTTATGGACTTAGACACTAATCCAACAGTCTCCCACTTGGATAAGTCGAACAACTATTCTGCGTATGACTTCGAATCCCGATCTGCAATCGTAGCTTTCCAAAGCCGCTGTCAACTCTGGTCATATCAAATACGCGTGTTCTTAGATAAGGGATCATATATTCCTCCATTCTAGATATCATATGAGATATGATTTCAAATCATTCTCTTTGTACTATATCTCGATTTTCGATTTATGACGGCTGACTAATTGAACAAATCAAATTAGCCCTAGCCCGGCCGAGCATTTACGTTTGTCATCACTAAACCATCGAGGGGCCCAAAGATATCGCTTTTATCCTACTTTGGATAAAAGGAACGGATAAACTTTGATACAATGCTTGCTTGTACTCACGCACCGAATCACACACAACAATATGTTTTATAACACCAAGTTACTAGTGCGTTTACATATTATCAATGTGCAACCGATTTGCAAGATACAACTCACACATCTCGGTTTCAAGAATATAAGATGTTATCGTCTCACCAATCACTCGTGATACAATCCATGGAGTGATCCAAGTGAGCGTGGGTTTAATCCAATGCTCAAATCATATTCGTAAGCACTCATGAACGTTGCAGCAAACATTTGCTTATGTCTAATACTTTTCTAGACAATCCACACACCAATTCACGACAGTCTTCATTCATATCTACTTCCAACATATGAACGACTGTGGCCCGTTTGAATAATTCGATTATTCTTAATAAACTCAATTATTCTGGAAGTCAAAACATGCAAATGTGAAACACAAGAATAATACTAATCCCATATGGCCTCAACCCTTTGAGCATAAATAAAACACCTTTTATTTATCACCATATTGATTACTCATTATTTGTAGTTCCGGGTAATCAACTTCTTACTTGAATTACAACACTTGTCCCATGCTCCTAGAATGCACACAATGTTTACCTATGGTTCTTACTTTGTGAAATAGATCATATTGAATACATTTCCAATCATTCTCATTTCTCAACTCCAAATCCTTTTTCCATAAGTTAAATAATATCAAATTCTTGTTACTTATAGAATATGCTAGATTCTAACATTCTATGCAACTTATCCTTTCGTAATGTCACTGCACCAAAGTCATAAAGACTATTGCCAATGATATTACAAAGTCCTCTATCGGAGATTGTTACAAAACAATTCCATAGACGTGATGTCTCTCACTCAAAGTACATTCTTTAAACATCCTTTTGCATAGAAGTTTCTAATCTAATCATAGATTTCTCAATATTCAATTCCCAATATGGACACACTTCCATATGTTCCATATGACAACTCATTCTTAATAGAATCTTATCTATTCGTAACGATGTCGATATAGTCCATCCAATATGGAAACATTTCCATATTTTCCAATACTATACTTCCAACTACTCACAGGCGACCAATCCTCGTCGAACTTGGATTGTCCTTTGATAGTTGTTTAATTATTTTAGTCTAAACCGATTCTAGTCCTTTTTCCCTCTAAATGTGCTAGACATTCGGAAAATTTTAGAATGGTCAAACATTAAAGCATTTGCAATCGATCCTATACCCGAAGCATGTGGGACACGACGCATAATGTTTTATTTGCTATGTTCTCAAAATTCGAATTGTGAAGAGGGATGTCGTAATCATAATCGAAATTTTAAGAACACACTTTGTACCTTTGACTAAATTTTATTAACATTTCTCAACCTAAACCTTTAGATTTGAAATGAAGCATAATATTCTCTCCCTTAATTATAGCAAAACAACTCTTCAACTATTGCGACTTTGCAAAGTATGACTCTTGTTTTCTATAATTAATATTGCTAATCTTGCAATACTTTCCTTAATAATCATACAATCATAACTTTTATGCTCCCACTATCTTGATGATTATTATAAAATATAACACTTATGCTCCCACTAGCTTCGACATGTATTCATAAACATATTAACTTTCAGAAAAACAATGCTTATTGAATTTCTTAAGTTCATGTTTCTAATACTTAGTGCTTTGATAATCTTTTATCAACGTTTCTTGATATTATACACGTTTGCCTTCGATAGTTCATATGTGTGTCTAAACAATTAAGACTAATTGCCAAACCTCACAATTCAAATTATGGAAAGGGATGCCGTAACCATAATTCAATTCGAGAATGCAATTTTACAATCACTATCTTCTTAAAATCTGTCTTAGTGAAAGCATTTCCTCACAATCATTTTCATGAAGGAGGAAATCTTATGACACTTAGATTTAAACAGTGTATTTGTTCCTATCCATGTGAATTTGTCAAAACCAAGGTTTACGACAAATTCAAACTCTTGTGGATCAAACTTTCTTGATCTCGATTTCTTGCCTTTATGGTAACACAGCTGCTCACCATGTCTTCCAAGTAGTTAAGCAGCTCACCCTTTCCTATCAATGTACCTTTCATTGATTAAGGTGCTTTGCCTTTTATGCGTTCAAAATGAGAACTCATAGAACTCACATGCATAATTAACTCGATTGGATTGGCACAGAATCAAAATAATGTCAACACGATAGGTTGTAAACCTCAACTCGTGTGCTAGTGATGATCGATAAGGTTTATTTGATTTGTTCTTGAAACCTTTCAAGACCATTAAGACTCCCACTGACTCCTTGACATATAAGATTCTCTTGTCAAAAACCATTTCTTGACAAACAAATATTCAAGAGTTAGTGTGGCTTTTATCAAAAGACTTCATAAATTGGTCCTAGTTGGTCTTTGTCTTATCCAAGACATCACAACTTTCCACATTTAATGAAAGTTACAAACCTTCTTAATACCTTTCACTCAATGTCACAATCTTAACTTTAAGAGTTGTTATTGGAATGAAGTATGATTGACTTATTGATTTAACCATTTCTTCAATTCTCGATTCCTCTTCTTAGACATACAATTGTACTAAGACTCACTTAGAGGATCAATTGAGATATGGTTCTTAATCATTAAGACCTATCATAAAGCATAAAAGGTACTCTCCCATCTTCTTAGAATGGAGAAACTTTTATCTTTCTGCCTACTTGATTCTTCTTATTCGTTCTGCTATTGATCTAAACCCTTTAATCAATTCAAAATTACATTTAATCTTGTAAGTATAATCATATTTACTAAACCTTTAGTAAATCATGACGAATATCATTGTTACTCTTATGGTGGTCTTGATCAACACACAACATTGTGTGCTCGATCTCTTAGTCCTTCACTTGACACTTTGTCAATGAATTTGTCTAATTTCCAAATATGAAATTTCTCATTCATCGTGCAACCAAGTTGCGTGATTCCAAATTTCTGTCCAATTCAAACTTTGGGCGATGAGAAACTCTCCCTATTTGGTAAATTCGCGATTTTTCCATAAACACCATAAATAAGAATCATATCCATTTGTTGTAGAAATATTCAAACACCAATTTTCATAACGATTTTATTGCAAGGAGATAAACAAATAAATAAATAAGTCAAACGAAAATTTATTTTTATTTATAAAAGCAGCGGAAAACATTTGTCCTTACAATGCAAAATCCATTGAAAACTATGTATTTCAAAAGTGAATTTCTAACAACTCTATCATAACTTTCTAAGCTCAAAATCTAATCTTCAAGTCCATGCGATCGAGATCCATCTCTTGTGATTAGATTCATCTTGCTCTCTTATCAAGCTTCCTTTCTTTTCACCGACCCTACAAAACACTCAAATGTAATCTTATTACATCATGTATCAAGAATCAATGAGTAGGAACTTAATGGAGTTAGATAGTGGATTTTTACCTAAAGCGCAGTCATACCTTTGACTCTCCCATCTCTTAGATCTCTTAGGTAATTAGGGCAACTTCGTCTCCAATGCCCCTTCTCTTGGCAATAAAAGCAAATTGACTCTTTTGGAACAACACATGGAACTACTTCAGACATCGCCTTTCTCTTATGATCAAACTTTTCGATCATTGCATGTCTTTCATTGCCATTGTCTATATCCATAGAGGTCTTGAAGGCAGATTCACCAATCAACTTTGCTTTTCTATTGCGCCAAACCATTGCTGATTCGGCAGCAATAAGCATATAGGTGAGATCTATAAGGGTCACGTTGTGGTTCGTCATATAGTACTCTCTTACGAACTCACTATATGAGTTGGGAAGTGACTGAAGAACCCAATCAACAGCCATCTCTTCACTAACAACGGATCCCATCATTCTTAGTCTATCAATGCGCGACTTCATCCCTAGGACGTGTGCACACACCGACTTTCCTTCTTTATGTTTACTTGCCAAAAGGGCTTGAGTGATATTGAACCTTTCAATTTTACAATCTTGTGGGTTAGGGAGAATAATTGGAGGAGGAGGAGGAAGTGAAGCATGATTTCTTGATCCTCGATCAAATCGTGGAATATCATCTTCATGTGGAATGCTTGTTCCACGGGATCTGGGAATACCATAGTTTTCGAACTTTGACATCTACAAAACGGGAGAAAACGAATTCAAGTTAGTTGATTGATTGAGTCCTTGGTAAATCACCCAAATGAAATTCCAAGGCTAGGACCCAACACAATATTCTACAACTCGGGAGAGGGATGTCGTAACCCAAATTGCAGAACATTTGAAGGTAAGTGAATGACGATTCACTAATTTCCACCACGAAAAACGAAAAAGAATTTAAGTTTTAAATCTATGAAAACTCCTAGATCCTTTGAGATTCATTGAACTTTCAATGGCATGTTTAAATCTCGATATGCCCCTCTTTTTTGTGACTGGGATGCCGAGGATCACAAAGCGGGTGTGAATAACCATGCAAACTTACATGGTGCACTCACATGTTACAGTCACCTATTCGATGTGCCGGTAAACCACACACGCTCCACCGAACTATGACAAACATTGAGTCACCCTTTGCTACCTTTGCTTAGACCCATTTAGTGTGCCGGTTAACCACACACGCTCCACTAACGTCTTCGCAAGGGCACAAAGTGTAATTTCATGGAATTGCATCAATTCACTTTTGCCTAAGTAACTAATATTGGGAATTTTATAAAACATTTAGTTACTTGATAATTCATTATACTTATAATGGAAGGTTTCGTCCTATCCTACCCGTTCGGCTAACGACCCTCCACTAGTCAAGAGTGCGGTGGGTAAGAGTGGATACCCATTCAATCGCCATTTTATAGGCAATTTCCTTAAACACCCCTTATAGACCAGCTTCGTGAATGAGGCCTACTAACGGTAAGACTGACTTTTACTCATACATATATATATAATGTTAGACCTTTAATGTTATATATAGTATAGGGTGTATTTTACACATTTAAAATATTAGGTGGTTCAATTTAACAATTATACTTTTAATTCACTTAAATTGTAAAACTAAACTTTTATGGATTTATTAAACCTCTTTAATTAAACACCTTAATTAGTTAATAAAACCATAAGGGTTTGAACTTTTTCAAAACTTCTTAGAGTTTTAGAATTTAACATTCCTAATTAAACTTTTAATCAACTTTTAAATTCCAAAACTTGAGGGCAAGTTTTGAAACATTTCAACACATTAGGGTTTAGAATTTAAATATGCATCAAAATTAAACTATTTAATCAAAATTTAAATTCCAAAACTTGAGGGCAAGTTTTGAAACCTTTTTCAAAACATTAGGGTTTTAACTATTTAAATTTCAAAACAACAAAACTTTTGGGTTCAAATTTAAACTATAAAACCTAAAGGGCCAAATATGAAACTTTTCTCAACAACAAGGATCAAATAACAAATAATTCAAATTAACATTTAATCACATAATTATCCATATTTGATGATTTCTTGCAAAATAATTTATCAATTTACTTAAAATAATTAATCAATTATCTTATAAGGAAACAATTATCCTATTAATTGATAAATATCTTCAATTAGATTAAAATTATAGTCAAATATATCATATAATCGGATTAATATTAATCTAACATGATAAGGTAATTATCCCAATGCAAAAACAGCAAGAAATCCCGAGATAAGCACTGTCTGACGCACCGACTCGCCGAGTCACCCTCTGGAACTCGCCGAGTAGGGCTGACTCGCCGAGTCCAAGAGTGACTCGCCGAGTCAGGTCGAACAGTGAGACCAAAACACGATTTTCAGTTACATCAAGCATCAATACAATAGAAACCAATCATGGCTTTGATACCACTGATGGGTTTTGGTCATAAGACATCCTATGTGCTCATACAAACCCTAAAGCTCGGATCTAGGTTTCTCTATTGTACATACTTTTAATCCAAGACTATGAACCCTAATTCTAGCATATGGAAATCAGAATTCACATGTAAATAGGTTTAAGAACATACCTTGATTGTTATATAGCAATAACAATCCAATTCCTCCTTGAATTGACCTTGGAAAGCTGAGAGTCACAAGTGTCACTCCTCTAATGGCTTACAAACACCGTAAGCAAGTGGAGAAGGTATAAAGAGAAAGGAGGGAGGTTAGAATTCGTCCTTGGGACCTCTTGGGAAGGGTTGGACGAATTCCTATGCCTTAGGGGGTTTATATAGGTGTAAAGATTAGGGTTTTAGTCCTTATCCTTATCTAGTTACTTGTCCACCAAGCAACCATAAGATAAGTCCTAGAAATCCTTATCCTAGTCAAATTCTAAGGGATTTACACCTCAAATTCGTTCACCATATATATAAGATAATCCTTACCTTATTTTGTAACTATCACATAATTACAATTCAGCCCCTCTAGTTTAATTAATTACACTTGATCACAAAATTAATTCTTAATTAATTATTGACCAATATTAATTAAACAAATATGATTTTTCCTTTAATATATTATTCTTATAACATATTAATAAATCATAATAACCTCTCTCTCTATTTATTTCTCCAATCAAGTTGCTTTGGTGAAGGCAACCCAAAAGGACCATGCACCATCGGGTCAAGTACATACCAAAATAGTTATGGACTTAGACACTAATCCAACAGTTTCTTCACGTGTTCATGTCCTGCTGATCAGAGGGTGAGGTGTGCTCTGAACCTGTTGAGGCTCGGGGCGAAGGATTGGTGGAGATTGACCATGGGGTCATATTCGGATGCGCAGAGGGCTGCGGTTTCTTAGGATCAGTTCCGGGAGATGTTTAGCACTCGTTATGTTCCGCGGGTTGAGAGAGAGAGGTTGGATCAGGAGTACCTGGAGCTGAAGCAGGATTTGGAGTCAGTGACAGAGATCAACATGATGTTCACTGAGAGGGCGATGTTTTGCTCTGAGTTTGCTTCGGATCAGGCTTAGATGTCCCAATATCTGAGTATGCTCAAGAGGGATATCAGGCAGTTTGTGTCTACGCAGAGGTGCGAGACCTTGTTAGAGTTGCAGGAGGCCGCCAGGTGGCGTGAGTTGGAGATTGAGTTGCAGTTGAAGGAGCAGAGGCAGGCCCCGGCACAGTCGCGGCCAGCGCCGAAACGGTCCAAGACCGTTGATTCTAGATTGGTAGATCAGAGCAGCCGCACTTGTGGGAAGTGTGGGAAGGGTCACACTGGAGTTTGTAGGTCCGGTGGTGCATGCCGCAAGTGTGGGAGAGAGGGGCACTATGCGAAGGATTGTCGGAAGACAGCCCCGGTTCAGGATTAGAGGATTTGTTATCTTTGCCATCAAGTTGGACACTTGAGGGTCAACTATCCACAGCTTGCTGCGGGACTGGTGCAGGCTCCAGCACCGGCCACATTGAGGATTACGGGTGGAGGTCAGGGTGGAGCGGAGCCCCCAAGGGCTCAAGGCCGTGCTTTTCAGCTTACAGCGGAGGAGGTCAGGGCAGTGCCGGATGCAGCTGCGGGTATGTTTCTTTCTTGATGTCTTGTTATTTGGTGATTATTGTGGAGTATTGTTTATCTGCTAGTCTCGCTGTGTGATTTTTGGTATTGTATTCGCTGTTCCTTGAGGTTTGTGGTATGGTTAGGGGTTTGGTATTGGGAATTTCGTTGGTTATCATTCATGAGGATTAATAGTGGGAAATCTGGCTTTTGGTATGAATTTCGGGTAGCATCTGTAGTCTGAGGAGTGGTTAGCTGAAGATCGGGTTTCTTTCGAGCCCGGGATGATCGGTGTTGTTATGAAAATTTGTGAAGATTACTCGTTCTGGTGGGAATCAGTTCGCGTGTAAGGGTTTGTGTTGTGTAGGGTTGTCGAGGGAGGTCGGTGATGGCGACCGGTGGTTGATAGTCAGTGCTCTAAGCGGTGGAGAATTGGATAATTCTCCGGAAGATCGATAAGCATGAGAGGTTATTTAGTGGTGGGATTCAACAGTGGTCCTTTCAGCCGAGCGTAGGTTGGTACGAGCAAGTGCCAGACAGGCAGGGCGGGATGCAGACCAAGGGTGATTGATTGTGGAAGGCCTGGGATCACGCTGGGTTTGAGTATGTAAGGTGGAGATAGAGTTCGGAACCCCTAGAGGGCTAGAATAGTATGCATGGGTGAGTTTTCTGGAGGGATAACGCGAGATTATGAATGCTAGTTGAGCGGTCCAGATAGACTAAAGGCCGGTGGGAGTACCGGTCAGGCCGAAGGCTCAGAGAATGGTCCAGACCTGTTGAAGGATCTGAGAGTGGTCCAGATGGGCTGAAGGCCTGGTAAGGTGGTCCAGTCATGCTGAAGACTCTGCATGTGTTGATAGATCTGTATGAGGATATGGAATGAGTATGTCGCGATGTGATAGCATCAGAAGGTCTGGCCCCGGATATTGATCATGATTAGTAGAGGTAGTGAATGGGCTCTAGAGTCCTTGCGAGCGGATTCAGAGCATGTGTGGTGCATGAGATAGCGGTTATGCTATAAGGGAATGGTGTAGTATTGGGTGAGCTCCGTGGCACTTGTGGTAGTGTCAAGGCAGCCAAGTGGATTTCCTTGGTAAGGAAAAGGAAAGGAATGTAGCTCCGAGAGGGAGTGTAAGTTCACGGAAGTGAAAGCAGTAGTGCAGAGTTATGATTGGGGTGTTCTAATTATGGTCATTGAGCAGCGTGTTTGCGGCAGTGGTATGGAATCACATCCGGATTGGATGTTTGCTGAGGTCACGGAAGGAATTCCAAGGGTGTAGAGCCAAGAGACTTGGAAGGGATGCAGGGATGGAGTCTTGGATTCCCATCTTGATTTTGATCAAGGAATTGTGTATGTAGTAGTAATTCATCCTGGGGGATGTTTGGAGGTGTTGTCAGTGTGTCGGGTCTTCCCAACCCGAGGATGCTAGAGCCAGTTCAGCATGTATATGTGATTGCGGAGGAGAACTCATGGGAGTTGCTCTGAAGCTGAAGGATGTGTCATCCTGTCAGCATGGAGTGGATAAAGTTGGGCTCAGATCGGGATTCCGGTGGTTCAGGGTTATTTCTAACTCGTATGAGTCAAGTGAATGTTGTGATCTGGAACGAGTGAAGTATCATGGAGTGGTACTTGGCTGTTAAGTGTGGTTATCTAAGGATGAGGCCGGCGGCCAGCTTGAGGCGGTGGTCAAAACGCCGCAGGGAAAGAGTTGGGCTTTGGTGGTTGTGTTTTGAGGAACCTGGTCTGGTTAATGCCAGGAGGTGCATTGCGAGAGTAATTCTGGAGTTTCGTTGCCGCAGGCTTCGAGGACGAAGCCTAATTTAAGTGGGGGATAATTGTAACATCCCGAGTTCAGAAGTGCAAGTTCAGGGTTCAAAGTGTAAGTGTGAAAGGGCAACTCGACGATTCCATGGGTGGACTCGGCGAGTAGGTTGGGTTGCGACTCAGGTCGTGTGTTAAGTGGCCAACTCGGCGAGTCGGCGGCTGGACTCGGCGAGTTGGTGCTGAGTGGAGAAAACCCTAATTTCGAAGGATGAGCCCTATTTAAAGGACATTATACCCTCTCCCCAGCCTCTTTACCCTCTCTTGAAGTCCAGAAAACCCTAAGGCGCGTTTGTGAGTGGTTTAAGAGCTTTTAAACCTTGGAGAAGAGATTTTGGAAGAGATTTTGGAAAGCTAAGAGGCTTGGAGCAAGGGGCTTTGCAAGGATTTGGATTTCTCTTCTGTTGGAGCTTTCCTTTGAGGTATTATTTCGTTGTTTGGGCTATTATTCATCATTTTGGAGTTTTTGGAAAGGATAGCATGTGGTGTTTTGAGTTTGGAGGTTAGATCTGAGGTGGCTACCTCAGATCTGGAATGGAGAAGGTCTAGAGTGCATTAAAGTCCTTGTTCTTGAGTGATTGGTGAATCCATCTTGTCCCAAACCCTAACCCTAGAGTGTCTTATGTTTAGATCTCTTTGGATTCACGTAAAGTTTGCCACTTTACGTGATGGATGGGTTGTAGAAGGGTAGATCTGTGGTTTGGATCATTTGTATGGCCTGAAAAGATTCTGTATGGATTAAGATCTAGAGGTACTCGGCGAGTCACAAAGGTGTACTCGGCCAGTTGCTTGAAGATGGGCAGGAACTCGACGAGTTGGAAGAACAACTCGGCGAGTTGGTTGAAGATAGCCTTGGACTCGGCGAGTCTGTTCTTGGACTCGGCGAGTCTGGTCGTAAGGTCCTAACCTTCTTCTGGTTGAGCCGTGAAACGGTGAGTCAAGGGAGGACTCGGTGAGTTGAGTGCGAGGGGACTCAGAGTTGTGGGACTCGGTGAGTCTCGGGGTGACTCGGTGAGTTGAGTCGCAGATTGGGGAAGTTATGAGCATGGGGACTCGACGAGTCATCGGGTTAACTCGGCGAGTAGAGTCAGTCAGGAGATTGACTTTGACAAAGAGATGACCAGTTGACTTCCAGGGGCATTTTGGTAATTGTTGGCTTTTGTTTTGAGTTCAGTGTTGGTGTCGGCTAGTGGTGGAGATCGTGTCAGTAGTCGGAGAATCTTGGTCTTATCTTTTTAGTCGGCGGTTGCGAGGTGAGTTATCCTCACTATATCGACAGGGTCTATGGCACCAAGGCCGGCCCTTTATCGGATTGTGATCCGGGTATCGTTGTTATGTTATTTTCTTTGTTATGTTGCATCCTGGTAGTTAGGATGGTTTATGCTAGTGACCGGTTAGGTCGGTATTGTAACATCCCAAAAATACAGGCCAAAAATTTCATTTTTAAATACGTCATTATAAAACCAACAGTGTAATAAAACATCCGTAATATCATGTCATGTCAAAACCAAAGTAGAAATAATCAAACGTGTTATCATAAAATAATATCACAGTGTAATCCCAAAGATCTCATGTGCGGAAAACCATAGTGTGATGCGCTGCGATCAAGCCGACTCCTTGACTTTAAACACGAAGTACCTGAAACCAAAACTGAAAACCGTAAGCACGAAGCTTAGTGAGTTCCCCCATCATACCGCATACCATACAATCACATAACATACATATATTGTCAGGCATATCTGGGTGCCCGACCTACCCCTTCGGTCCTCTCGGCCGGATACAGACTAGTCTATCTGGGAGTTGGCCTCCCCTTCGGTCCTCTCGACCGGATACTGACTAGCATATATGGGTGCTGGTCTCCCCTTCGGTCCTCTCGACCAGATACTGACTAGCATATCTGGGAGCTGGCCTCCCCTTCGGTCCTCTCGACCGGATACTGACTAGCATATCAGGGAGCTGGCCTCCCCTTCGGTCCTCTCGACCGGATACTGGGGACTATTTCACCCCTATTACTACCACATAACACATATATCACATAATCTATCTAGCATGGCTGGGCATGACCGCCCCTTCGGCCCTATCGACCGGTATTCTGGGGGACTATCTCCCCCCTACTGTCACTAGCACATAGCATCATATCATACTAGCACAATAACATATCACAGGTAGTAGCAACCCTAGATAAATATCACAGAGACAAACATCTATTATACAATTCCTACTGGTGGGCCGGCATTATGGCCGTAGACCCACTGCTACTGGAAGGTAACTCACCTCACACTGCTGAAGTCCCGAAGACACAATCCCATACTTGCTGAAGTCCCGCAGACTTGACCCCAGCGGCTGGCTGACAGATTCCCGAACTGTCAACACCAAAATAACACCCAATTAATAATTGGGTCCCAATACATAACCATAAGTACATTCTTTGGGTAATTACTACATTACCCCTAGCTTGGCTTATTCAAGCCCAAGGCCCAATCCATAGGCCCAAAGTCGACTAGGAATCAAAGCCCAACACATGGCCCCATTTTCCAAATTGGGCCTAGGCCTATACATGGTCTCATTCTAAGGCCCAACATCATATAATCATTAAGGCCTAACTATGGCCCAATTTTCCAAATTGGGCCCAAGCCCCTTACACGGGCCTTACCCCAGGCCCATTAAATTATTCTAGTTCATTGGCTTGACTTTGGATGGCCCATTAATTACCCAACCCTCAAGGCCCAAAAGAAAGGCCCACAATAAACCCAAGTGAAATTAGGGTTTCAAATAAAATGATGATTAGGGTTAAGTTTCCTACTTAACCCATTAAGAACTTAATCCATTAAGGACTTAATCCATTAAGTCCATTATCGCTTAGACTAATCTTGCCAAAGTTTATTATTTAATATCTCAAGTTATTAAATAATTCTCGTGTGTCTCGATTAATTCCCCAAAATTAGGGTTTTGATGGCATTAGGGTTTTCCAACCCAATACTAGCCCATTTATTAATTTGTTGGGCTTTTAGATCAATTAGGGCTTTATTGGGCCTATTAGGCCCACTAAAATATTATTAAGACCATTAGGGTTTTATTGGGTCCATTAGAGTCCATTAAGATTCATTGGGCCTATTAGGGTTTCAAGGCCCATTAGGGTTTTTGGTCCCTTGTCCAAACATCCCCAAACTAGCAATCCCAACACAACTAAGCACACTGGCACCCGACACGGCGGCCGGTGGCGGCAGCCACCACCTCACGGTGGTCGTTAGAGATTCATTTCATTATTTCGATTTCCAATTACATTTTACAATGCTAATCTCGACTAAACACACACAACCACTAAGACACACACACACATGGTGGTTTATGGCGGCAGCCACCACCTTATGGTGGTGGTGGTGGCAATTCTTGATTTCCGGCTAGACCCACGCAGCTATACTCACTAACATATCATAACACACACAGACACTATATCACACTCACAGCCACCCATACATGGCGGTTAATGGTGGCAGAAAAGGAACTAGCGGTGGCAGCCACCATGGTTGGCAGCCATGGTGGCTTTCCAAGCTTTCCGTCCATGAGCACACACACATGTGTCTCCGAAGATCACCGTGACAGACCTTCACGAATAAACCCCGCTGCTGGCCCCTCGGTGGTGAATATCAACCGAAAACTGAATGAAGGTTGTTCTGGCGGTGACGGCTGGCTATTGGCTGTTGTGGGACGAGTTCCTGAGCGGTGGTGGTCAACACGAGACTGACAACAACCGAATGCGACAGATGATGGCGACAAGAAACGAGAAGAAGAGGATGGCGACGGAGAGATAGCAGCGGCGCTCAACACTTCGCCGATAGATCTTGTTCTCACCGACAGGAAGGCACGACGGTGGCGGTTCGCGGGCAATGAAGTAGTGGCGATTGTTGTCTTCCAGCTTCGTCGTCGGCTGATGCAGTGGTTGCTCCCATCTTCTGTCGGTCTTACTTCCAGTGATGAGAACTACGCTGATGGTGCTAGACGATCGGAAAAGTGAACGAGGTTCTTCAGGAGATCGTGGCAAGGCAAAGGCGTGATCGTACCGCTCCTCATGATTGTGTTTTATGATGTGGTTCTGGGAAGACTCTGATAATAATTGTATTGAAAACCTTTTTTTAATAACTTTATGAAAATGGGTTGTTTTTGAAAAGTTTAAATTCGTTAAAAATTTTAGAGCGTTACAGTCGACGGCCTCGGTTGATCGGAGTGGCTAGGTAGAATGGGGTGGCGACCGGCAGTTGGGAGGCACAAGGGGGGGAGGGGTGACGGCTGCTGCATAAGGGAGGGTTTTGGTTTAGGGTTTGACTGATAATGTGATTATATACCCGACTCCTCTTAAAATTTTGCCATAGTGGCAACATCAGTCCTTCCATGCCTCTTTTCTTTCAAATGTCATCCCATATTTACCCTTTCAACCCAATCCATGGAAATCCCTTACAAATTAAGTCTCATAAATTACCAAACAGTCCCCCAATGTCTTAATTATAACATATTCAGCCCCTCCACCTCATTTCTTTTTAAAATAATTCCCGATAATTACCACGGAGCCCCTGTCTTCATAAATATTTATAAAATGAGTCTCAAACTCACACTTTTAACGCCCGACTTTTAAACTAGTGACGATTAGCTCTTTGAGACCATCCTTTTTTACATAATTATTTATTTTAGGGCTACGGGTCCTTCATTTATTTATTTATTTATTTAATAAATAAACGGGTGTTACAACTCTCCCCCCCCCCCTTAAATTAGATTTCGTCCTCGAAATCATTCCTTACCATTCCTTACTCGCCCAACCACTCTAGTAGCATGGTCACCAACCTGGGCACGCCCTAGCCTTCCTAGAGTAGCCATGACCAATCCTCGTACAGCCCTAAAATCCACAGGTGAACGATTTCCTTGCAATAAGATAACATCTACTCAGTCCGAAATCTGCTATCTTGAGATGGTCCAAATTCGGACAGACCACCCTTACTGAATCACTATCGTTGAACCTCGTCCGTTTATCCCTCAACTGACTACTCAACTTCTTATAACTTGTGTTTCCCACTATAAAACAGGGTCACAGACCCAATTATCCTCGCATACCACTAATACTTGACCAAGGCTCAGATACTCCCGATATGAGTGACTTGTCACTCCCCAAATCATCTAGCTATTCCGCCCGTACTAGCAACCTAAAACACAATTACTAACGCTGACCAAAAATTGAAACTGCTCGAACACTGAACTGCCTGAAGCAGTAAGCTGCTACATAGTTGTTTCCCAAAATCTGTCGAGACCTTCCTGGTCTCAATTCATCCATTAGTCTTCTGAAATATCAGGTTTCTTCCTGGTTGCGGAGCCAACAGACTCCCACTTAGTCGTCTCGCATGACTTCTGGACGTGATCCTTCTCTGAAACTAGTTGCGACTAGTTATCATGCCACTGTGGCTCTAACAACCTCCTGATCTAACTAATTGGGCCCATACGTCGAATCTTGTCATCATCAAATCTAAGGCTGAAAGTAATTGCTACCCGACCAATGGTAGCCTTATCTCACAGTCCTTAAGCAATTCGTTGCTTATCTGACCTCATATATGTAGTGACGTACCTACAGTCCTATCACTGGCTCAACCAGATTTAATCCATCTGGGTAATTCCGAAATCCAATCCGTGGATTTCCTTATCCTCACAGATGCACCCGAACTGGTGGGTACTACTGTTCCTTCTGCATTCTAACAACACGCTCATGCCATCTATCAACCTAGTGAATGCTACGGCTACACTCGCAGATTTACAACTCTCAAACACTATTTGCCAACCTGGTGAATGCTACGGCTACACCCGCAGACTTACAACACCCTTCACACTATCTGCTGCTCAGGCCCACAATGAAAGGCCACCGCCTTTTCGGTTAGTCGGGTCAAAGGAACCACAATCTCAGAGAATTCCCATGTAAATCTCCAGTAGTAACCTGCTAGACCCGGGAAACTCCGAATCTCAGTTGGAGACCTCGGAACCTCCCATTGCATCACGGCCTCTATCTTGGCCGGATCAGCTAGAATACCCTTTTGGTAGACAAGGTGCCCAAGATATTGCACCCCGTGCAACCAGAACTCACATTTGGAGAACTTTATAAAAAGTCTCTCCCCCACATAGATTCAACTAAGTCTTCACTGCACGCAAGAATTGAAGGATTTCCAATCCTTCTCGCTGTTGGATAAGGTGTCTAAGTCCATAACTATTTCTGGTAAGTACTTGACCCGACCCGGCATGGTCCATTTTAGTCGCATGGCACCATGCAATTGGATAAACTAAATGAGAGAAATAACACATAAGATTTATTAATATATTATAAGTTCTATTATATTAATAATATTATTTAATTAGTTTTGATCAAGAATTAATTTAGAATTAATTAAGTGATCAAAAGATAACTAATTAGATATATGGGTAGATTATGTAGATCTTCCATATCTTATACAGTGGGCTAAGAGGCTCCATAGATTATCGAGTTGGGTTCCACCCATAGGATGCTCCATGGAGTTAACCCATGGATCAAGAAATGAAGAGTCATGGAACATTAGGGTTTACCTAATGCAACACACTATATAAGCAATGTAACTCTCCCCAAAATCGGCTACACTAAGAAATAAGAGGGCTTGATCGATTTTGCATGTGTTAGAGTACTCTCTCAAGTTTATTCTTTGCATTTGGTGTTGTGTGAAGCATTTGAGGCATCACACTTGAGGTTCTAGGCTCACAAGGTTTCAAGGAACACTTTCAACAATAAGGTATGTAGTTCTATCTCTTATACAAAGAAAATTGTACCCCATGTATGCTAGATAGGTTCATAACCTTGGAAAACAACTTTGCATGATTGTTAGACAAACATAGATCCAAGGTTATTAGGGTTGCATGTACACTTAGGATGTGTTAGAATGCTCAAAACCCATCAATGGTATCAGAGCCTAGGCTTGTTTGTATGATACTTGATGCAAAATTGCTGAAAAAGTCGATTTTGTGCAATCTGCCTGATGAACTCGCCGAGTCCATGGGGGGACTCGCCAAGTTCATGTGTATCTTCATCCTACTCGCCGAGTAGGTTCATGCACTCGACGAGTAGGAGCCTCAGAATGCAGATTTTCGACTTTTGCTGTTGGAAATGGACTAGAAACATTACCCTAAACTATTTTGGTGCTATTAAACTTGTTTTAGATGGTGTAATGTTTGTTCTAATCCATTTACAATGGCTAATATCAATTTTTCATGATTATATGTGTTCATATGGTCTTGAAACTTTGATATGGATATTCATGTTCTTGATCTTATGATGTTTAGATGATCATAGGAATTATTTGTAACCTATGTGGTAGATTAATTCATGATCATTATGTGTTTTAATGGAGTCCATAACTTGTCCTCAAGTTATGGAAAACTAAAAGTCACTTTGTTTTAAAAACCATTAAAAGAACACATGGGTTATAAAAATGAAGAGTCTTCATTTTTAATACTCTAATTAACTCATAATTTACAAGAAATGAAAAGTTTGAAAGTTTACAAAACTTGCCCTCAAGTTTTGGAACAAGTAAAGTCATATTAAAACTTTAGTTCCAACCCTTAGAATTTTAAAAGTTAAAATTCAACCCTTATACTTATAATATTATAAGTTAATAATAATATATATATGTATAAGATCAAAGTCGTCTTATTGCTAGTACGCCTCATTCACGAAGCCAGTCTATAAGGTGGGTATAAGGTTGTTGCCTATAAAATGGCAACTTAATGGGTGTCCACTCTCACCCACCGCTTGCTTGACTGGTGGAGGGTCGTTAGCCGAACGGGTAGGACAAGGACTTATAAATTCTCATTAAAAGTATAATGATAATTATAAAGTAACTAAATGTTTTATTAAATTCCCAATCTTAGTTACTTTAGGAAAAGTGTGAATAAGGTGCTAATCCATGAAATTACACTTTACACTTTGTCTAAGTCGTTAGTAGAGCGTGTGTGGTTAACCGGCACACTAACTTGAACTTAACAAGGTAGGTAAAGGGTGACTTAATGTTTATCATAGTATTGATGGAGCGTGTGTGGTTAACCGGCACATCGATTGAGGGGTAATACATTAAGGGTACCAAGTAATTTGCATGGTTACTTCACACCTCGTTTTGTGATCCTCGGCATCCCAGTCACAAAACTTGGAGGGCACACTCGAGATTGAAACATGCCTTTGAAAAGTTCATTGAATCTCAAAAGAATCTAGGAGTTTCTAAGAACCAAATTAAATATTTTTAATATTTCGTCTTTGGTGGAAATTGGTGAATCGTCATTCACCTACCTTTCAAATATGTTATTACTTAGATTACGGCATACCTCTTCTAAGTATAATATATTGTGATTGGGTCCTAGCCTTAATACTACATTTGGGTGTTTTATTAAGGAATATCTCTATTTCTAAACTAAACTTTTCTTTTTTTCAGATGTCAGCAAACACTGCTGCTTCTGGCTCTAATCCTAATGGCTCCTTTTCTCTAATGAACTTGTGTGGGAAAGTCACTTTTGATGGATCCAACTTTAATAAATGGATCAGAAACATACGAATGATTACCTGCTACGAGGACAAAGAATATGTCCTCGATAAGGAGCTTAAGGAGATTGATGAGACAGTTGCTACTCCTCAAGAGATCGCTGACTTTAGGGCACATGAAAGGGATGCCACCAAGGTGGCATGCATCATGATGGCCATTATGACAGCCGACCTCCAAAAGTCCTACGAGGAATTCTACCCTTTTGAAATGCACCAAGATTTGATGGAAAGATACCATCAAAGTGCAAGACAAGAGAGGTATGAAATCATCTCCTCCATGATAACAACTCGAATGAAGGATGGTGAACCCATCACGGGCCACATGCAGAAAATGCAAAGATTTGTGGACCGTTTGCTGAAGCTTAATGTGAACTTCCCCGAGGAGCTTGCAATAGATATCATTTTGCACTCCTCACCTTCATGTTATGATCAAATACGCATGACATACCACATGAACAAGGAAGAGGTCACTCTCAGCAAACTTCAAGGACTCTTAAAGACCGCGGAAAGTGGTCTTAAGGGTAAGGCGGTTGTTACTACTTCTACTCCTACCAACTCCACCCCTGTCTTGGCAATCGGGAAATGACGAGGGAAGAAGAGAAAGAGTTCTTCGAAGGGTACCAAGGCTAGGACCCTTGAAGGCTCTTCTTCAAGTGGAACCAAGAAAGGTTTCATCACTCCTTCTTCTGACCCAAAAGAGGTTGAATGCTTTTATTGCCATGAAAAGGCACATTGGAAGCGGAACTGCCCAAAGTATCAACAAGATGTGAAGGATGGAAAGTCAAACCCAACCATGCAGGTATTTACACTATCTTATCTAATAACTCACTCCATTCTAACTCATGGGTCCTTGATACCGGTTGTGGTATTCATATCTGTTCTGATTTGTAGGGACTAAGAAGAAGTGAGAATGTGGAGCAAGGAAGAATAAACTTGATCATGGGAAATAGGAAAGCTTTCACCTGTCACCAAGATTGGAGTTTATACTTTATCGCTAAGTAGTGGGTTTAGTTTAGATTTGAATAAATGTTGTTATTCGCCAGAAATGGCAAGAAATATTATTTCCTTTCATGCATTGTATAAACAAGGTTTTACCTTTTCATTTGACAATGAAGTTGGTTTGATTAATGCTTTCTTTAATAATATTCTTTATTTTAAAGCATTACCTTGTGATGGTGTGTATGAAACTGTATATGTGGTTGATAACTTAGGAAATAATGTTTTGTGTATTGATTCTCCTAATAATAATAACTTGGATAAAGCATCATTATGGCATTGTCGTCTTTGACATATAAGCAAGAAACGTATAGGCCAACTCCAAAAGGATGGAGTCTTGGAGTCATTTGACCTAAAGTCAGATGATAGTTGCGAGTCATGCTTACTTGGAAAAATGACAAAGTCACCCTTCACATGTTCTTGTGAGAGGGGTGAAGGTTTATTGGACCTTGTACATACGGGTGTGTGTGGACCATTCAAACATGCCACAAGGGATGTTAATCGTTATTATTTGATTTTTACTGATGATTACAGTAGATATGGATATGTCTACTTAATCAAGCATAAGTCAGAGACTTTCGAAAGGTTTAAGGAATTTAAACAGAAAGTCGAGAATTAGTTGGGCGGGAACATTAAGATGCTTCGATCCGATCGAGGTGGTGAGTATCTTAGTTCAGAGTTCCTCGACTATCTTAGGGAATGTGGTATTGTCTCACAATTGACACCTCCCAGGACACCGCAGTTGAATGGTGTAGCTGAGAGGCGTAATCGAACCTTGTTGGATATGGTTCATTCCATGATGAGTCGAGCTTCTCTACCAATCTCATTCTGGGGGTATGCCTTAGAGACTGCCTCCCATATCCTTAATCTAGTCCCTACAAAGAAAGTTGCCAAAACTCCTCATGAGATGTGGACTGGTAAAGTACCCAAACTAGACCACATCAAGATTTGGGGTTGCAAGGCTTTTGTGAGGTGTGAGTCTCATGATAAGCTAGAACCCCGAAGCGAGAGGTGTATTTTCATCGGCTACCCACAAAGATCCTTTGGTTACCTATTCTACAGACCTAGTGATAATGTGGTCTTTGTAGAAGGAATAGGAGTCTTTCGAGAGAGAGAGAGAGAGAGAGAGAGAGAGAGAGAGAGAGAAAGAGGGAGAGAGAGAGAGAGAGAGAGAGAGAGAGAGAGTTTATAAGCCAAGGAGACAGTGGGAGGCAAGTTGACCATGAAGAACTTCAAGATTCAAGTGGTGAAGGAACTTCAAACCCTAGCCCTCAACTTGAGGAGGAAACTCCTGTTGAGCTAATTGACGAGTCTGTACCTCTGAGGCATTCCACGAGAGTTAGGAATGCACCTAAGCATTACTATGGTTTCCATATTACTGCGGAAGGTAAGACACTTATTAGTGATGAGACACTAGTAGGTCTGGATGAACCTAACAGCTACGCAGAAGCCATGGCAGGCCCTGAGTCTGCTAAATGTAAAGAGGCTATGGATAGCGAGATACAATCCATGTATGACAATCAAGTTTGTAACTTGGTTGAAAATGTACCAGGTCGTAAGACTGTAGGGTGCAAATGGATCTTCAAGAAGTAGACCGACATGGATGGTAATGTACACACTTATAAGGCTCGACTGGTTGCAAAGGGCTTCTCTCAAACTCCTGGAGTGGATTATGATGAGACTTTTTCTCCAGTAGCTAAGATTCAGTCTATTAGGGTTATGTTAGCCATAATTGCATTTCATGATTATGAAATATGGCAAATGGATGTCAAAACCGCTTTCCTGAATGGAAAGTTGACTGAAGATGTTTACATGAGTCAGCCAGAAGGTTTTGTCAGTAACGAGTACCCTAATAGAGTGTGTAAGCTTGAGAAATCCATTTATGGATTAAAGCAAACACCTCGCAGATGGAATCTTTGCTTTGATGAGAAAGTCAAGGAATTTGGCTTTTCTAGGAGTGAAGATGAATCTTGTGTGTATGTTAAGGCTAGTGGGAGTAGAGTTAGCTTTTTGGTATTGTATGTGGATGACATACTACTCATAGGAAATGACATCCCAACTCTGCAGGAAGTTAAGTCCTGGCTTGGGAAGTGTTTCTCTATGAAGGACCTAGGAGAAGCTGCCTATATTCTAGGGATAAGCATTTTGAGAGACCGGAGGAAAAGACTAATCGGACTTAGTCAAAGTACCTACTTGGAAAAGGTGTTGAAGAGATTCATCATGCAGAACTCCAAGAAAGGAGAGTTACCCATCCAGAGTAACGCCAGATTGAGTAAGACACAAAGCCCTAGTACTGAGTCTGAGATAGCAGAAATGAGTCGAGTGCCTTATGCTTCGGCAGTAGGCTCGATCATGTATGATATGACTAGTACTCGACCTGATGTAGCCTTTGCCTTGAGCATGGTGAGCAGGTATCAGGGGAACCCTGGCAAGGCTCACTGGACTGCGGTAAAGAATATCCTCAAGTACCTACGGAGGACTAAGGACTGGGTCCTTACCCTCGGTGGGAGTGATGACTTGAGAGTTGTAGGGTATTGTGATGCTGGCTTCCAGACTGATAGGGATAATTTCTGCTCTCAGTCGGGTTGGGTCTTCACCCTAAACGGAGGAGCAATCACTTGGAAGAGTTCCAAGCAGGAGACAGTGGCTGATTCCACTTGTGAATCAGAGTATGTAGAAGCGAGCGAGGCAGCAAAGGAGGCTATATGGCTGAAGAACTTCATAGGAGACCTTGGAGTAGTACCAGCTATAAAGGAGACCATCGAAATTTTCTGTGATAGTGAAAGTGTTGTTGCCTTAGCCAAGGAACCAAGGGATCACGGGAGATCCAGACACATCAATAGAAAATATCATTTTATCAGACATCGCATAGAAGAAGGAATCCTCGTGGCAAAGAGGGTATCATCGGATGAGAACCCAACAGATCCCCTCACAAAGGGACTGAGTAGGGTTAAGCATATCCAGCATTCTCGGAGCATAGGGCTGAAGGATGATATAAGTTTTAGTAGTTAGATAAATTATGAAATTTGTAAAGTGTAATTGACATTTGATGATGACTAAAAGTTGTGTTTATTTATGAGTAAAGTGTTACTATCTTTTGTCAATCGTTTACTATAATTTCTTTTGCATGTTTTGACTTCCATAATAGTATGTTGTGGTTTCACATATTATTAAAATTTCCCACATTCAGTCATATGTTGGAAGTAGATATGAAGTAAGACTGTCATGAATTTGGTTGTAGGTGTCAGGATATAAGACAACACTTCATGAGTGCTCACAAGTTCTGAGTATTGGAATCAACCCACGCTCACTGGAATCACTTCATGGAATTTTATCTCGAGTGATCGTGAGACGGTAATATCATATAAGTCTTCAAACCTATAGATATGATTTGTTGCCTATGAATTGATTATGCATTGATTGTACGAAAATGCATTGGTAACTCGATGTTATAAAACGTGCTTTTGTGTATAATTCAACTAGTAGTAAAACAAACATATGAGTCGAAGTTTATCTGTTCCTTCTTGGATTAGAAGCTAATATCTGGGCCCCTCGATGATTTTGTTTTGACCTATGTACCGGGCCCGGTCAGAACTAAGTTGATGTGTTCAATTAAGTTCTTTGTCCAAAAAATCGAGAATCGGGAAACAACTGCTGGACAATAAGTAAGACATTGTTCCATGTAATTGTCCAGCTGATATCTAGAACAGAGGATTATATGATCACTTATCTTAAATGGCATATCAACATCTTCTCAGTTCTGAGAGACCTTGAAAGAGCTACGATTGTCGATCGGTTCCTGAAGTATTGCAGTTATAGTTAGTAGACTTATCCAAGTGGGAGACTGTTGGATAAGGTGTCTAAGTTCATAACTATTTCTGGTAAGTACTTGACCCAACCCGGCATGGTCCATTTGGGTTGCATGGCACCATGCAATTGGATCAACTAAATGAGAGAAATAACACATAAGATTTATTAATATATTATAAGTTCTAATATAATAATATTATTTAATTAGTTTTGATCAAGAATTAATTTAGAATTAATTAAGTGATCAAAAGATAACTAATTAGATATATGGGTAGATTATGTAGATCTTCCATATCTTATATAGTGGATTAAGAGGCTCCATGGATTATCAAGTTGGGTTCCACCCATAGGATGCTCCATGGATTTAACCCATGGATCAAGAAATGAAGAGTCATGGAACATTAGGGTTTACCTAATGCAACACACTATATAAGCAATGTAACTCTCCCCAAAATTGGCTACACTAAGAAATAAGAGGGCTTGGCCGATTTTGCATGTGTTAGAGTATTCTCTCAAGTTTATTCTTTGCATTTGGTGTTGTGTGAAGCATTTTAGGCATCACACTTGAGGTTCTAGGCTCACAAGGTTTCAAGGAACACTTTCAACAACAAGGTATGTAGTTCTATCTCTTATACAAAGAAAATTGTACCCCATGTATGCTAGATAGGTTCATAACCTTGGAAAACAACTTTGCATGATTATTACACAAACATAGATCCAAGGTTATTAGGGTTGCATGTACACTTAGGATGTGTTAGAATGCTCAAAACCCATGACTCGCTTCCTAGTATCCCCTTGATGACAACCCGTACTTACCAGTGCTAGCGATCCATCACCAATCAAACCTTAAGATCGCCCATCCTCTGAAATCTTGAAGAGTACTCCTTAAATCTGGTCCAATCTAACACCTCAATCCATCTCCCATGCTGTCAGTTAAAGGTCTCAATCTTCACTCTGGCTGACGAATCCTCGTTCCCTCTCCTAATCTTGCAGTACCACTGAACTCTAACCGAACACGACCCATGCAAAAACACAATGCTCTTGAACATCCAATGACTAACCACTTATGCATCTAACACCCACGACTAACACTACCCTCTTCCTGTCACCAGTTCTGTTCTAGCAACAGTAGTGCCTTGAACTCCAAAGTTCATCCATAAACAATTACCGACCATACCTGAACAATGATAGGATCACTGAACGCTGACTTCACTGGAGAACTATCACTCCAACCCTGATCGACTATTCTCTAAATAATACTCCTGCATAGATCCCGACAAGGATCCAAAATGATAACGGTACGTGTGGAACCCACTCCGCAAGATACGTCCCTCTATCAGTTCATCAAGGACCTTACGGCATGCAAGATGGCATATACGGTCCTTGATAACCAAACACTAGCAGAAAACTGACTCAAAATCCGACTTATCCAAACTCACTCGCAATCCCAAAACGATACGTATTCCCAATATCCATCTAATAAGATGACATACCCGAAACATCTGGAGGAATACTGATCCCCTTCTGTTGACATAACCAATTCTGCTATCCTATAGCAGCCTGAACCCTTGGAGTGACAAACTCCCTCATGTATTTTCTCGTATGCGCTGCACTGACTCAAGCCCTGCTGGCCTTTCACCCGATGATCAGAAGTTATGGGTCTCTTCTCGGGACCCTCTACTATACGCACCTGGTACGAACCTCTCTTCTCAAAGCGCTCCAAATCGATCCCGCATCTGCAACTCTTGGAAATCATATCCTTCAGGGTTTGATACCCTGTCACACTCACTACCTCGCTTGCCAATGGCTAAGCTGCAACAACTGGAACATCCTCTGTTCCCAAACTGGGTCACAAACTCTTCCCTGAAGCTACTTAGATTCTCCAAGACTCTCACCGAGTCGAGTATGGATCTTGTGCTTTCAGTAGTACGGGCCCAATACTACCTTCCACACTTATCCATACTTTCCTCCCGGATCCTCCATGTCACTTCCTCAACTGGTAAACCCAAGTCTAACTGAGCCTCACTATTAACTCACTGAATTATATCGTAGGCTTCCCTAGGTTCCCGAACTCACCCAGTCCTCGGCTGCTAAAAGATTCCCAATAATGTCAACTAGCTCCCTCGTGAATATAGCCACATGCAAAAGAGATCAGATAATTCTTCGAGTAAAAGACCCATCCCTAGAACGGTTGGACTCAGACAAGAGTTGCACAATACGGTCAAGTCTCTTACTTTGAGATTATCCAGCCTGTGTCCCATGTGACCTAGCATATTCAGTTAATAGTTAGCTCACATTACTAAGAGTCCCACAAAGCACAGAGCAAGCAACATTCAGACAATGGAAAACCTAACCATCATATTCCAATCAGATCATTCTATCCTCTAATCAGGAATCTGTACATGCAATTCAAAGGCTCATACAATCAGGCATAACCTAAACAGGCTATCCTATCAGTACTAGCATGCAAGTCTACAAGCATATACAATAGGCATATAAGGCATCCTCCTAGATCCTTAGCCCTAATCTAGCATGTAATACTCATAACCATATCATATCATACCATGCATGGGTATCTTGGGGAAAACTTACTTGAGTTCGGCTGATTGCACGCATCACACACTTTTTCCTTCTCAAAATTCTTTTCTCCTTTCAGATTCTTTTCAACTCCTTTTTATAAAATGGTTTTACTTTTGAAAATTTTCATACCAAGCCCTTAGTTTGAGTTCAGACACACCCGAGAGTATGTCCAAATCCCTCAAACCAAGGCTCTGATACCAACTTGTAACATCCCAAAATTCAAGGCCAAAAATTTCATTTTTAAATAAGTTATTACATAAAATCATTAGTATAAAAACATTCATAATAATATCTCGTGTCAAACCAAAGTGTCAGTAACCAAAACATTTTATCATAAAATAATATTAGAGTGTAATCCCAAAGATCTCATGTGCCGAAAACATAGTGTGATGCGCTGCGATCAAGCCGGCTCCTTTCCTTTGAAAACGATTACCTGAAACCAAAACTGCAAACTGTAAGCACAAAGCTTAGTGAGTTCCCCCATCATACCGCATACCATACAATCACATAGCATACATACTACCGGGCAATTCTGGGGTGCCCAACCTACCCGATACGACCATTCTGGGGTGCCGACCTACCCGGTACGGCCATTCTGGGGTGCCGACCTACCCGTGTCAAGCCATTCTGGGGTGCTGACCTACCCATGTCAAGCCATTCTGGGGTGTTGACCTACCCATCGGTCCTAACAACCGACCCTCGGGGACTATTCCACCCCTACTGCTACTATCACATATATCATAACATAAACATACTATCAAACATATATGGGGTGTCCAAACTACCCTTCGGTCCTAACAACCGAACTTGGGGACTATTCCCCTCCTACTACCACTATCACATATAACATATCATGCCAGCATATAAACATATCATCACATACTGTCAGACATATCTGGGGTGTCTGACCTACCCTTCGGTCCTAACAACCGAACTCTACTACTATCACATATAACATATCATGCCAGCATATAACATATCAGGTAGTAGCAAACCTAGATGATATCACAAAGACAATTATCTAACATACAAATCCTACTGGTGGGCCGACATTGTGGTCGTAGACCCACCGCTACTGGAAGGTAACTCACCTCACACCCCTGAAGTCCCGTAGACACAATCCCAAACTGCTGATGTTTCGCGGACTCAACCCCAGCTGCTGGCTGACAGATTCTTGAACTGCCAATATCAAACATCACCCAATTAATAATCGGGTCCCACTACATAACCATAAGTACATTCTTTGGGTAATTACTACATTACCCTTAGCTTGGCTTATTCAAGCCCAAAGCCCACTCCATAGGCCCAAAGTCAATTAGGAATCAAAGCCCAACACATGGCCCAATTTTCCAAATTGGGCTTAGGCCTATACATGGTCTCATTCTAAGGCCCAACATCGTATAATCATTAAGGCCCAAACTATGGCCCATCTATAGCCCAATTTTCCAAATTGGGCCCGAACCCCTTACATGGGCCTTACCCTAGGCCCATTAAATATTCTAGTCCATTTGCTTGACTTTGGATGGCCCATTTATAAGACAATCATCAAGGCCCAATAGAAAGGCCCAACAATAAACCCAAGTGAAGTTAGGGTTTCACATAAAATGCTGATTAGGGTTAAGTTTCCTACTTAACCCATTAAGGAATTAATCCACTAAGGACTTAATCCATTAAGTCCAATATTGCTTAGATTTATTTCTGCCAATTATTATTATTTAATATCTCAAGTTATTAAACACACACACATAACCACATTTTACAATGAAACCCTAATTTGGGATAATCGGGACACACGGGAAATTATTTAATAACTTGAGATGTTAAATAATAATAATTGGCAGAAATCAATCTAAGCAATATTGGACTTAATGGATTAAGTCCTTAATGGATTAAGTCCTTAGTGGATTAAGTACTTAATGGGTTAAGTAGGAAACTTAACCCTAATCGGCATTTTATGTGAAACCCTAACTTCACTTGGGTTTATTGTTGGGCATTTCTATTGGGCCTTGATGATTGTGTTATTAATGGGCCATCCAAAGTCAAGCAAATGGACTAGAATATTTAATGGGCCTAGGGTAAGGCCCATGTAAGGGGTTTGGGCCCAATTTGGAAAATTGTGCCATAGATGGGCCATAGTTTGGGCCTTAATGATTATACGATGTTGGGCCTTAGAATGAGACCATGTATATGCCTAGGCCCAATTTGGAAAATCGGGCCATGTGTTGGGCTTTGATTCCTAATTGTGTAACGACCATAAAATTCCAACCAATTTAAACGTTTCAAAAACAACCTGATTTCATAAAATTACCACAAAAAGGTTTTCAATACAATTATTTCAGAGTATTCCCAGAATCACATCACAAAACATAATCATGAGGAGCGGTACGATCACGCCTTTGCCTTGTCACGGTCTCCTAAAGAACCTGAAAAACATTAAACCACAACTGTAAGCCCGAAAGCTTAGTGAGATATCCCCAAAATACCAACCACATATACCATACACGCATAACATGCCATATCAAAACAGAACACAGAACAACCATGCACTTCGGGTCTACTGTGTGACTAGTTCGCCGCACCGGCCTTCAGTCCACCTAGTCCACCCTCCGAGTCTATCCACATACATCGAGTCTACAGTGTGATTGGTCCGCCCGCATCGAGCCTTCAATCCACCTGGTCCACTCTCTGAGTCTACAGTATGACTGGTCCGCCCGCACCGGGCCTTCAGTCGGCCTGGTCTACTCTCCGAGCCTCGGCACGTCCGGTCCGCCCTCTTGGGGCCTACAGCCTATCCGGACCGCTCACTGGGCCTTCGGGATAACCGGTCCGCCCTGGGTATGTTGGCCTACAGCACAAAGCAGGTCCCGCCTCAACCCAACCCCAGCCTAACAACCATGTGCACATAAACATTCAATCATATAACATATCGCATCCAATCAAACCGATCTAACATATCACATAGCATAACATCATTCTAACCAGGATACCGACCTAACCGGTCACTAGCATAGCATCATCCTATATACCAAGATTCTGACCTTAACCAGGTCTCTAACATATACCATCCTAACTACCAGGATGCAACATATCAAAGCAATAACATAACAATGATACCCGGATCACAATCCGATAAAGGGCCCGGCCTTAGTGCCGTAGACCCTGTCGATATAGTGAGGATAACTCACCTCGTAACTGCCGACTGAACAGATAAACCCAAGCTGCTCCGACCACTGATACGATCTCCAACACTGGCCAACACCAAAACTCTAAACTCAAAACAATATCCAACAATTACCAAAAATTGCCCTGGAAGTCAACTGGTCAACCCTTGGTCAAAGTCACAGTCAAAGTCAACCCCTGACTGACTCTACTCGTCGAGTCAACCCGATGACTCGTCGAGTCCAACAACTCTGAGTCCTTTCACACTCGACTCACCGAGTCATCCCTTGACTCACCGATTCACAGCTCAACCAGAAGAAAGGTTAGGACCTCACGACTAGACTCGCCGAGTCCAAGAACAGACTCGCCGAGTGCAAGGCCATCTTCAACCTACTCACCAAGTTGTTCTTCCAACTCGCCGAGTTCCAGTCCATCTTCAAGCAACTCGCCGAGTACGCCTTTGTGACTCGTCGAGTGCCTCTAGATCTTAACCCATACAGAAGCCTTCCAGGCCATGCAATTGATCCAAAACGTAGATCTACCCTTCTACAACCCATCCATCACGTAAAGTGGCAAACTTTACGTGAATCCAAAGAGATCTAGGCATTTTACACTTTAGGGCTAGCGTTTGGGACAAGATGACTTCACTAAACACTCAAGAACAGGGAATTTAATGCACTCTAGTGTTGGATTAGTGTCTAAGTCCATAACTATTTTGGTATGTACATGACCCGATGGTGCATGGTCCTTTTGGATTGCCTTCACCAAAGCAACTTGATAGGATGAATTATGAAGAGAAAGGATTAAATATGATTTATTAATATATTATGAGGATAATATATTAAAGGAGAAATCATATAGTTTAGTTAATATTAGTCAAGAATTAATAAGAATTAAGTTTGTGGCTAAAAGAGATTAATTAAACTTAAGGGACTGGAATTGTAATTATAAGATAATTACAATTGGGCCATGGATTACCTTATATTATAAGGTTGGACGAATTCTATGGGGAAACCCATTAGAAATCATCCAAGGCTTGTTAAGGAAGGAGTCCATGGGTTGCTTAGGGCTTAAGCATCCAAATTAGGGTTTCCTTGTTAGATAACCCTAATAGCCTCACTATTTAAAGAACCCTTATGCCCCCAAAAACATGGTGAACTTGTTGATTAGTGTTTCCACACGTTTTGGGCAGCCTCCTTCTCTTCTCCTCTTCATCCTCTTGCTCTTGGTGTTTGTGAACCATTAGAGGAGTGACATTTGTGACTCTAAGCTTTCTAAAGTCATTACAAGGAGGATTTGAGATTGTTATTGCTACATAACAATCAAGGTATGATCTAAACCCTAATTTATATGTTATATTGATTATCATATACTAGATCTAGGGTTTATAGTCTTGGATAACTTGCATGTACAATAGAGAAACCTAGATCCAAGCATTAGGGTTTGTATGAGCACATAGGATGTTCTTATGGATAAAACCCATTAGTGGTATCAAAGCCTTGATTGGTTTCTATTGTATTGATGCATTGTGTGTTTATTCAAGTTGCAAAATCGTTTTTTGGACATTCTGTCTGATGAACTCGGCGAGTACCACAGTGTACTCAGCGAGTAGGCCTCAACTCGGCGAGTCCAGTGTGGTACTCGGCGAGTTCGAGCGTCAGAAAGAGGGGATTTCGGGATTTCTTGTTGTTTTACTCATGGATACTTGCCTTATCTGTTTTAGATCATTAAAATTTGATTTTATACATACTTGTGAGTATATCCTTGATTAAACAAAAGATAATTACCAATTGATTAGATAATAACTTCCTTATATGATAAAGTTTGATTATTTGTATTAATTGGGTAACTTATTTTGCAAGAAATTGAAATTAGGCCAAATATAGATAATGATAAGATTAATTGTTTAATTTATATTATTTGTTATTTGATCCTTGTGTTATGAAAAGTTTCAATGTTCCCCTTTAGATTTTATAGTTTAAATTTGAACTCAAAAGTTTTGTTTTGAAATTTAAATAGTTGAAACCCTAATGTTTTGAAAAGGTTTCAAAACTTGCCCTCAAGTTTTGGAATTTAAATTTTGATTAAAAGTTTAATTTTGATGTATATTTAAATTCTAAACCCTAATGTTTTCAAATGTTTCAAAACTTGCCCTCACGTTTTTGAATTTAAAAGTTGATTAAAAGTTTAATTTAGGAATGTTAAATTCTAAAACCCTAACATTGTTTTGAAAAGTTCAAATCACACCCTTATGGTTTTATTAATTAATTAAGGTGTATAATTAAAAGAGGTTTAATAAATCCATAAAGTTTTGGTTTACAATTTAATTGAATTAAAAGTATAATTGTTAAATCTAACCACCTAGTATTTTAAAAGTGTAAAATACACCCTATACTATATATAACATTAAAAGTTTAACATTATATATATATATATATATATATATATATATATATATATATATATATATATATATATATATGAGTAAAATTCAGTCTTACCGTTAGTAGGCCTCATTCACGAAGCTGGTCTATAAGGGGTGTTTAAGGAAATTGCCTATAAAATGGCGATTGAATGGGTATCCACTCTTACCCACCGCACTCTTGACTAGTGGAGGGTCGTTAGCCGAACGGGTAGGATGGGACAGAACCTTCCATTATAAGTATAATGAAGTACAAAAGTAACTAAATGTTTTTACAAATTCCCAATCTTAGTTACTTTAGGCAAAACTGAATTGATGCAATTCCATGAAATTACACTTTGTTCCCTTGCGAAGACGTTAGTGGAGCGTGTGTGGTTAACCGGCACACTAAATGGTTCTAAGCAAAGGTGGCAAAGGGTGACTCAATGTTTTTCATAGTTCGGTGGAGTGTGTGTGGTTTACCGGCATATCGAATAGGTGACTATAACATGTGGGGGCACCATGTAAGTTTGCATGGTTATTCACACCCGCTTTGTGATCCTCGGCATCCCAGTCACAAACTAGAGGGGCATATCGAGATTTAAACATGCCATTGAAAAGTTCAATGAATCTCAAAGTATCTAGGAGTTTTCATAAATTTAAAACTTAAAATTCCTTTTTGTTTTTCATGGTGGAAATTAGTGAATCGCCATTCACTTACCTTCAAATATTCTGCAACTAGATTACGGCATCCCTTTTCTAGGTTGTAGTGTATTGTGTTGGGTCCTAGCCTTAATATCTTATTTGGGTGATTTATTAAGGACTCAATCTATCAACTAACTTGAATTTATTTTTCTCCCGTTTTGTAGATGTCAATGTACGACAACTATGGTCTTCCCAAATCCCGTGGAACAAGCATTCCACATGAAGATGATATTCCACGATTCGATCGAGGAACAAGAAATCATGCTTCACTTCCTCCACCTCCTTTAATTATTCTCCCTAACCCACAAGATCGAAGAATTGAAAGGTTCAATGTCACTAAAGCCCTATTGGAAATGAAACATGAAGATGGTAAACCCGTGTGTGCCCACGTTCTAGGAATGAAATCACACATCGATAGGTTGATAATGTTGGGTGCGTCATTCCCTGATAAGTTGGCTGTGAACTAGGTTCTGCAGTCACTTCCTGAATCATATAATGAGTTCAAAAGAAAGTATTATATGATGGATCATGACGATAACCTCATTGACCTAACTTACATGCTCATTGTTGTTGAATCAGAAATGATTTGGTAAAGCAATGGAGCGTATTTGTTGGGAAAGTCAACCAACCATGCTTCCGAGGACGTTCTAGGAGAACCGACCTGCGTTTGCTACCAAGAGAAAGGGCATTGGATACAAGTCTGCCCTAAGAGCCTGAAGAATCCAGAAGATGGGAGAGTCAAAGAGTATGGCTATGCTTCAGGTAAAATCCACTATCTAACTCCATTAAGTTCCTATTCATTGATTCTTAATACATAATGTGATAAGATTGCATTTGAATGTTTTGCAGGATCAGTGAAAAGAGAGGAAGCTTGATGAAAAAGCAAAATAAGTCTAATCACAAAGAAATGGATCTCGATCGCATGGACTTGAAGATTAGATTTTAAGCTTAGAGAGTTATGATAGAGTTGTTAGGAATATTTGACTACATAGTTTTTCAGTTGATTTTGCATTATGTTTTCCGCTGCTTTTATGAATAAAATAAAATTTGATTTGACTTATTTATTTATTTATTTATTTATTTATTTGCAATGAAATCGTTATGAAAAATTGATGTTTGCATATTTCTACAACGAATGGATAAGATTCTTAATTATGTTAATAGTGGAAATGTCAAGAATTTACCAAATAGGGAGAGTTTCTCATCGCCCAAGTTTCAATTGGACAGAAACTTGGAATCATGCAACTTGGTTGCACGATAAATGAGAAATTTCATATTTGGAAATTAGACTAATTCGTTGACAAAGTGTCAAATGAAGGACTATGAGATCGAGTACACAAAGTTGTGTGTTGATCAAGTCCACCACAAGGGTAACAAAGATATTCATCATGATTTACTAAAGGATTAGTAAATATGATTATACTTATAAGATTAAGTGTAATTCTGAATTGATTGAAAAAGATTTAAATCAATGGCAGAACGAAGAAAAGAATCAAGTAGGCGGAAAGATAAAAGTTTCTCTATTCTAAGAAGAAGGGAGAGTACCTTTTATACTTTATGATATGTCTTAATGATTAAGAACCATATTGATCCAATAAATAAGTCTTAGTACAAGTGTATGTATAAGAAGAGGAATCAAGAATTGAAGAAATGGTTAAATCAAGAAGTCAATCATACTTCATTCCAAAACAAGTCTTAGAGTTAAGATTGTAACATTGAGTGTCAAGTCTTATGAAGGTTTATAACATTCATCAAATATAGAATTTGGAAAAAGGCTTTCCTATTCTGGCACATTTGAAATTAGAAAGTTGTGGTGTCTTGGATAAGACAAAGACCAACTAGGACCAATTTTATGAAATGTTTTGTCATGATAAAGGCTACACTAACTCTTGAATATTTGTTTGTCAAGAAATGTTTATTGACAAAAGAATCTTATATGTCAAGGAGTCAGTGGGAGTCTTAATGGTCTTGAAAGGTTTCAAGAACAAATCAAGAATAAACCTTATCAATCATCACTAGCACACGAGTAGAGGTTTACAACCTATCGAAGAGGTTTACAACCTATGGTTACGGTATCCCTTTCCATGATTCAAATTATGAGATTTGGCAATTAGTCAAAAAAAATTTAAGATACACATATAAACTATCTAAGGAAAAGG
This sequence comes from Lactuca serriola, assembly GCF_051521515.1. NCBI lineage: Eukaryota > Viridiplantae > Streptophyta > Magnoliopsida > Asterales > Asteraceae > Lactuca > Lactuca serriola. The sequence continues at coordinate 235,615,086 of NC_136409.1, read as the reverse complement.
TGTATAAGTTTAAAAAGCCTTGATAAAAGATTATCAAAGCATTGGGTATTAGAAATATAAACTTAAAGAAATTCAATAGACATTGTTTTTCTGAAAGTTAAGTTGTTTCTGAATACATGTCAAAGCTAATGGGAGCATAAATGTTATGTTTTGTAATAATCATCGTAATAATGGGAGCATAAATGTTATGATTGTATGATTATTAAGGCAAGTATTGCAAGTTAGCAATATTAATTAAAGAAAAACAAGAGTTATACCTTGCAAAGTCGTAAGGGATTTAAAGTTGTTTTGTAAATAATTAAGGGAGATAATATTATGCTTCGTTTCAAATATAAAGGCTTAGATTGTGAAATGTTAATAAATTTAGTCAAGGATACATAGTGTGTTCTTAAATTTCGATTATGATTACGGCATTCCTCTTCATATTTCGAATTGTGAGAACGTAGCACATAAAATATTATGGCAAAAGATTGATAAAGTATCAGATCTTTATGTAAGACATTATGCATCGTGTCCTATACGCTTCGGGTAAAGGATCGATTGCAAATGATATAATATTCGACCATTTTAAAAATTTTCAAATGTCTAGCGCATTTAGAGGGAAAAAGGATAAGAATCGGTTTTGACTAAGATAATTAAACAACTATCAAAGGACAATCCAAAGTTCGTCGAGGATTGGTCGCTTGTGAGTAGTTGAAAGTATAGTATTGGATGGACCATATCGACATTATTATGATTAGAAAAGATTCTATTAAGATTGAGTTGTCATATGGAAAATATGGAAACGTTTTCATATTGGAAATTGGATATTGAGAATCAATGTCTAGATTAGAAACTTTTATGCAAAAGGATGTTCAAAGGAATGTACTTTGAGTGAGAGACATCACATCTATGGAATTGTCTTGTAACAATCTCCGATAGATGACTTTGTAATTCATTGGCAATAGTCATTGTGACTTTTGTGCTATGACATTACAAAAGGGGTCATTGCATTAAATGTTAGAATCTAACATATTCCACAAGTGGCAAGAATTTTATATTCTTTCACTTGTGAAAAGGATTAGGAGTTGTGAAATGAGTATGATTGGAAATGTGTTCATTTGATCTATTTCACAAAGTAAGAACCATAGGAAAACATTGTGTGCATGCTAAGAGCATGGGACAAGTGTTGTAATAATTCAAGTAAGAAGTTGATTACCCGAAACAACAAATAATGAGTAATCGATATGGTGATAAATAAAAGGTGTTTTATTTATACTCAAAGGTTTGAGGCCATATGGGATTAGTATTATTCTTGTGTTTCACTTTGCATGTTTTGACTTCCTGAATAATTTAATTGGTTGAGAACAGTCAAATTATTCGAAAGGACAACAGTCGTTCATATGTTGTGAGTAGGTATGAATGAAGACTGTCGTGAATTGGTGTGTGGATTGTCTAAAGTTTATTAGACATAAGCAAATGTTTGCTGCAACATTCATGAGTGCTTATGAATATGATTTGAGCATTGGAATAAACCCACGCTCACTTGGATCACTTCATGGATTTTATCACAAGTGATTGGTGAGACGATAATATCTTATATTCTTGAAACCGAGATGTGTGAGTTGTATCTTGCGAATCGGTTGCACATTGATAATATGTAAACGCACCAGTAACTTGGTGTTATAAAACATATTGTTGTGTGTGATTTGGTGAGTGAGTGCAAGCGAGCATTGAGTCAAAGTTTGTCCGTTCCTTTTATCCAAAGTAGGATAAAAGCGATATATGTGGGCCCCTCGATGATTTAGTGATGGCACCTAAGTGCTTGGCCAAGCCGGGACTAAATTGATGTGTTCAATTGTAGTCTGTTGTCAGTCATCATAAATCTGAATTCGGGAAACAACACATAGACAGAGAGAATGATTTAGATCCATGTCTCAGTCTATATGATATCTAGAATGGATGAATATATGATCCCTTATCTAAAGGACACACGTATCTGATAAGATCAGAGTTGACAGCGACTTTGGAAAGCGAAGTCATACGCAGAATAGTTATTAGACTTATCCAAGTGGGAGACTTTTGGATTAGTGTCTAAGTTCATAACTATTTTGGTATGTACTTGACCCGATGGTGCATGGTCCTTTTGGGTTGCCTTCACCAAAGCAACTTGATAGGATGAATTATGAAAAGAAAGGATTAAATATGATTTATTAATATATTATGAGGATAATATATTAAAGGAGAAATCATATAGTTTAATTAATATTAGTCAAGAATTAATAAGAATTAAGTTTGTGGCTAAAAGAGATTAATTAAACTTAAGGGACTGGAATTGTAATTATAAGATAATTACAATTGGGCCATGGATTACCTTATATAATAATGTTGGACGAATTCTATGGGGAAACCCATTAGAAATCGTCCAAGGCTTGTTAAGGAAGGAGTCCATGGGTTGCTTAGGGCTTAAGCATCCAAATTAGGGTTTCCTTATTAGATAACCCTAATAGCCTCACTATTTAAAGAACCCTTATGCCCCAAAAACGTGGTGAACTTGTTGATTAGGGTTTCCACACGTTTTGGGCAGCCTCCTTCTCTTCTCCTCTTCATCCTCTTGCTCTTGGTGTTTGTGAACCATTAGAGGAGTGACATTTGTGACTCTAAGCTTTCTAAAGTCATTACAAGAAGGATTTGAGATTGTTATTGCTACATAACAATCAAGGTATGATCTAAACCCTTATTTATATGTTATATTGATTATCATATGCTAGATCTAGGGTTTATAGTCTTGGATAACTTGCATGTACAATAGAGAAACCTAGATCCAAGCATTAGGGTTTGTATGAGCACATAGGATGTTCTTATGGATAAAACCCATCATCTAGACCTTCTCCAATCCAGATCTGAGGTAGCAACCTCAGATCTAACCTTCAAACTCGAAATACCACAAGCTAAACTTTCCACACACTCCAAAATGATGAATCTAGAAGAATAACAACCCAAGAAACGAAGTAATACCTCAAAAGGAAGCCCCAATAGAAGAGAAATCCGAATCTTAGCAAAGCCCCTTGCTCCAAGCCTCCTAACTCTCCAAGATCTCCTCCAAAATCTCTTCTCCAAGGTTCAAATGCACTCAAATCCCTCACAATCGCGTCTTAGGGTTTTCTGGACTTCAAGAGAGGGTAAAGAGGCTGGGGAGAGGGTATAATGTCCTTTATATAGGGCTTACCCTCCGAAATTAGGGTTTTCTCCACTCAGCGCCTACTCGCCGAGTCCATCCTGCGACTCGCCGAGTTGGCCACTTAACACGCGACCAGAGTCGCGACCCTACTCGCCGAGTCCACTCGTGGACTCGCCGAGTTTCCTTTTTGCATTTACACTTTTAGCCCTTCAACTCTACTCTTGATATTCCTGGATGTTACAAATTGACTTTGGGCCTATGGAGTGGGCTTTGGGCTTGAATAAGCCAAGCTAAGGGTAACGTAGTAATTACCCAAAGAATGTACTTATGGTTATGTAGTGGGACCCAATTATTAATTGGGTGATGTTTGATATTGGCATTTCAAGAATCTGTCAGCCAGCAGCTGGGGTTGATGTAACGCCCGTAGATCAGGGCTAGTCAATTTAGAGACAATAAGCGTCAAAAATGACTTTTTGATGGAATATTATCTAGAAGGATTAATCTTAACCAAGTTGTAGTATATGTCACGAGGTTTCCGTGCATATAAAGAACGCCAAAATTCGAGTTATAACGAAGAAGTTATGACCTGTCGAAGTTTCGCGACAGAACCGGCACGACACAGCGCGACGTAAAAAGTGAATTTACGTTGGAGCGATATTTAGCCTTAGCGATCTAAACGAGAATCGAAGATCTTGTTGTTAGTGGCGAAACGACGAAAAGTTAGGCGAGAACGGACGTCAAACGAAGAAGTTATGAATTTATAACGAAGTTTTTCTGTCGCGGCCTATTAAAAATAAATAATAAAAATAAATTCAAAATTAGCCGACGGAGTCTAAACGAAAGTTGTAGAGCGTAGTCTCACCTTCGCGTGGATATAAAGAACGTCGAAAACGGAGTTCGTATGAAGAAGATATGAATTTCCGAAGTTTATTAATCATTTTGTATTTAAATTTAAATGGAAATTCGGAAGCATTATCCGAAGGAGTCACCGGTCTGATCCGAGGTACGCCCCGCGTACTCCGAAGGTGTCGACATCGCAGCAAGTGGCTTCGGATACGTAAGCAGTGACGTTTCTCGGACCAATACGCCCCGCGTATGTGCGAGACTCAGCCCCTATAAAAGGCTTACAAGGGCAGCCGAGAGTTTTGTTCATTTCTTCTCTTCTTTCTCCCGTTTTGCATCGGTTTGCATGCAAGAAATACCCCGAAGCCCCAGTATTGTTCTCGAGCCTCGAGGCAAGTCCCGAGATCCCGAAGATCCCGAGAAGTGCGGTTCCCGAGCCGAAGCTCTGCCCGCGAGAAGTTCGATTTTTGAAGAGATCTTCCAGATCTGCTGAGGATTACTACTTCTGCAAGTCGTAGTGTTGTCCGATCATCTTTTGATCAGGTGAGTGTATACTACCTTTCATAAACACGATAATAATACAAGTATGGTTTGAGTGTATTAAGTATATTGTTGTTTATATGTGTGGGTGTGTAATTACTTTCTTCTAACACATAAATATGAAGTATTTGCTATGAAATACATGCTATGTGTTTATATGTTATTTGTCTATTTGATATGGGCATGGAAATTGGAGTTTTATACAGGTGTTAAATGATTTAAACTGTGTAAGTATTTATATCTACAAAATTGTTGGGTAGAATATAGGTAGATGGAAATTGTTGGTGACTATGGAGTTAGCGCCTATTGTATAAACCTTGGCGACAATGTGACTTCGTGCCTATTTGATGAACCTTGGCGACTATGGAGTTAGCGCACGTTGAGTAAACTTTGGCGACTATGGAGTTAGCGCTTGTTGAGTAAACCTTGGCGACTATGGAGTTAGCGCTTGTTAAGTGAACCTTGGTGACTATGGAGTTAGCACCAGATAACTATGGATTTAGTACTTGATAAGTAAGCTTTGGCAGTAATGGAATTCATGCCAAATTTCTTACGAATGAATGAATGAATGAAGGATAGTTGGTTCTTAGGGTAAAACCTTAAGAAGATAATGGGGATGGGTAATTGGGTTGATTGTTTGCTGATTTAATATAATGATTATATTATTGTGGGTTGAAAACCCTATATGCTCACCAGGCTCCCAAGCCTGACCCACTCAGTTTTCTTTTCATTACAGGTAATGGTACAAGGGTATAAGTTGGTGGACTTGACGAGAGATTTTGGGATTATAGATCAGTAGTTATAAATAACTATTGTAAGATCTATTTTATATTGTTTATGCTTTTGGTCTGTAACGAACATGACATCCCAAGGTTTTATTATTTAATGAAAATACATTCTTTTCGAGAAATGTTTTGATAAATGGTTATCATATTTTATTTTGGGAACAAGTTTCGCAACCGTTTTCTTTAAACGATCACTCTGATTTATAAAACAAAGCATAAACAAATCGGTCTTTTCTGGCCGTGAAATTGGGGATGTCACAGTTGGTATCAGAGCATTAGTTTAAGCGAACTAGGAATATGGATTTATTTCTAGACTTAAACTTAGAATGCTAAGCAATGATTGTGAGTTGAGTGTGTCCATTATATTTTAGGTAGTACACCTAAATTGACACAAGCACTAGTTTATTTTAGGAGTGATGCCTAAAATGCTTTTATGTGCTAAATGTTTTGTGTGATAGCTATATTGATGCTATTATTTGTTCGGATCTATGGTCTGTTGCCGACCGGATCTGGAAACCTTATGTGTTTAGGATTCTAAGCATACGACGACGATATTAGAACTAGCATGTAAACGTTTCGGAGTGATAAGGATGATTTGAATATCTATCGTGACTAAGGATCTAATTTCACCTTATTCGGTGTATAGATCAAAAATGGTGAGAACGAGGAGTGGAGTTGGAAATGCTGATGAAAACAGGAATCAAATACCAGTAATTGAACAAATACCTGTTGTAGCAGCAGCACCTGAACCAATGACAATGGCCGGAGTTCAAGTGATGATCCAGGCAATGTTGAATAATCAGATGGAAGAAACCAGACGTCTGATCAGGCAGAATCGCGAGGAATTGTCAATTCAAGTTGAAGAGCCTGAAGTAAATGGAGGTCAGTCTAAAGGAGGAAACTATAGTGGGACCGTTGGTCAAGCCAACCCACCAATAGTTCGCCAAAACAACCAGGATAGAGGAAATGAGGGACGTGGATGCAAGTACAAGGATTTCATGGCCTCCAAACCACCATGTCTTTCTGGGAGCCCAACACCGGTGCAAGTCATGGACTGGATCTCCGAAATGGAGACGATGTTTGAAAGTTGCGAGTGTAGCAACAGACAGAAGACTGCTCTTGCAATCCCTCTGTTAAAATCTGGAGTATTGAGCTGGTGGAAGTTACTGGCTGGTTCGATGCCTAAGGGGGAAGCTAGCAAGATGTCTTGGGAAGAATTCGTGGTGCAACTGAAATTGCAATACTGCTCTGAGCAAGATCTTCTGGAAATCAACAATGAGTTCCAGAATCTGAAGAAAGAAAAATTGAGCGTTACTGAATACGCTACGAGCTTTACGGAGAAAATGAAACTTATTCCACACCTAATCCCAACTGAACTTTCCAAGGTCAACAAGTTTGCCAATGGATTACCAGCGGACTTTGGTCCGATAGTCAAACAAGCAACCACTCTGAAAGCCCCATATGGGCAGCCAAGAATGTTGAGACCTAAATAAAAGAAAAGGGTCTGGAAAGAGCTGAAGTTGGAGAGAAAAGGAAGCGTGAAGGATCTTCAATAATCGACAAAGAAAGTAAATTCTCGAAATCTGGGGGAAGAGATGAAGCTAAGTGGTGTGAGAAGTGTAAGAAGAAACACTCGGGAAATGTAGCGAGGAGATGACTTGTTACAAATGTGGGAAGACAGGGCACTACGCCAATAAGTGCGCACCCCTCAAGAAGGTGTGCTATAGGTGTAACGAAGAAGGTCATATTTCTAAAGACTGCCCACAGAAAAACACACCTCCACAGCCAAGGGCATTCAACATGTTCCTCAACGAAGCAGAAAAGGATGGGAGGATTAAAAGATGAAGACTTCATATTAATATATAAAGTCTGTATCAGGAAGCATAGCCTGTTAGAGGCATAGTATAGGGTGAACTTGAACTTTTGTGTAATAGTTTCAAGAATTAATATAAACCCTAGTTTTGCTATCTGATGTGTTGAATGATTATGTGATTTTCTTGTATGGTGACTTGGTCGACTGCGGGACAATACTTGGGACGAGTATGAGTAGGTGTGAAAGGTAGTAGATGCATATACTACCGGAAGCACAGGACTCACACTTGGATCAGGGAAAGTCACAAGGTTACCAAGAAGCTGGTGATCGATTCCATTTTCTTCTGGTATGTCATTACCATTGTTTCGGTAATGACTAGTAAGATGGTTCTTGTTCCGACCCTAGTGGTCATGTTTAAATTGAGTCCGACTACGAGGAGTATGTTACGTGGTTTAGAGGACCAAGTTAGATGTAACATCTGACTTAAGTCAGAAGGTTGAAGTTAATGCGATTGATAGTGTCGCGGTCATTGTTAAAAGAAGTTTGTAGGTAGAAATGCTACATGCTGAAATGTGATTATATCACATTAGAATATGAAGGAAGGTATATTCCATTTTGGAATCTAACTCTAAGAGACCTGAGTCTAAGCATTGCATCATTCGATGGGAGGTCAGTAGAGCACGACCCATCGGTTTGTTACAATAGATAAAGGAAAGTATTTATCCTGAGAAGAAGAAGGAGTCCATAATAACGATTTATTTGGTAACTCGAGGGTTACGATTGAAAGTAAAACATAGTACAATAAGCAGATGCAAGATTGGGCATCGTCTGCGGTCAAGAAAGCCATAGAGTTAAATACTCTTTCGAGGAAACATAGAATTTACGGTTATTACCTAGGATGAAGAGATAACGTGTGGAATCATTATGCAAGTCCTATTTCGTTGATGATTCCGGGACGTAATCATCCTAAGGGGGAGATAATTTTAACGCCCGTAGATCAGGGCCAGTCAATTTAGAGACAATAAGCGTCAAAAATGACTTTTTGATGGAAGATTATCTAGAAGGATTAATCTTAACCAAGTTGTAGTATATGTCACGAGGTTTCCGTGCATATAAAGAACGCCAAAATTCGAGTTATAACGAAGAAGTTATGACCTGTCGAAGTTTCGCGACAGAACCGGCACGACACAGCGCGACGTAAAAAGTGAATTTACGTTGGAGCGATATTTAGCCTTAGCGATCTAAACGAGAATCGAAGATCTTGTTGTTAGTGGCGAAACGACGAAAAGTTAGGCGAGAACGGACGTCAAACGAAGAAGTTATGAATTTATAACGAAGTTTTTCTGTCGCGGCCTATTAAAAATAAATAATAAAAATAAATTCAAAATTAGCCGACGGAGTCTAAACGAAAGTTGTAGAGCGTAGTCTCACCTTCGCGTGGATATAAAGAACGTCGAAAACGGAGTTCGTATGAAGAAGATATGAATTTCCGAAGTTTATTAATCATTTTGTATTTAAATTTAAATGGAAATTCGGAAGCATTATCCGAAGGAGTCACCGGTCTGATCCGAGGTACGCCCCGCGTACTCCGAAGGTGTCGACATCGCAGCAAGTGGCTTCGGATACGTAAGCAGTGACGTTTCTCGGACCAGTACGCCCCGCGTATGTGCGAGACTCAGCCCCTATAAAAGGCTTACGAGGGCAGCCGAGAGTTTTGTTCATTTCTTCTCTTCTTTCTCCCGTTTTGCATCGGTTTGCATGCAAGAAATACCCCGAAGCCCCGGTATTGTTCTCGAGCCCCGAGGCAAGTCCCGAGAAGTGCGGTTCCCGAGCCGAAGCTCTGCCCGCGAGAAGTTCGATTTTTGAAGAGATCTTCCAGATCTGCTGAGGATTACTACTTCTGCAAGTCGTAGTGTTGTCCGATCATCTTTTGATCAGGTGAGTGTATACTACCTTTCATAAACACGATAATAATACAAGTATGGTTTGAGTGTATTAAGTATATTGTTGTTTATATGTGTGGGTGTGTAGTTACTTTCTTCTAACACATAAATATGAAGTATTTGCTATGAAATACATGCTATGTGTTTATATGTTATTTGTCTATTTGATATGGGCATGGAAATTGGAGTTTTATACAGGTGTTAAATGATTTAAACTGTGTAAGTATTTATATCTACAAAATTGTTGGGTAGAACATAGGTAGATGGAAATTGTTGGTGACTATGGAGTTAGCGCCTATTGTATAAACCTTGGCGACAATGTGACTTCGTGCCTATTTGATGAACCTTGGCGACTATGGAGTTAGCGCACGTTGAGTAAACTTTGGCGACTATGGAGTTAGCGCTTGTTGAGTAAACCTTGGCGACTATGGAGTTAGCGCTTGTTAAGTGAACCTTGGTGACTATGGAGTTAGCACCAGATAACTATGGATTTAGTACTTGATAAGTAAGCTTTGGCAGTAATGGAATTCATGCCAAATTTCTTACGAATGAATGAATGAATGAAGGATAGTTGGTTCTTAGGGTAAAACCTTAAGAAGATAATGGGGATGGGTAATTGGGTTGATTGTTTGCTGATTTAATATAATGATTATATTATTGTGGGTTGAAAACCCTATATGCTCACCAGGCTCCCAAGCCTGACCCACTCAGTTTTCTTTTCATTACAGGTAATGGTACAAGGGTATAAGTTGGTGGACTTGACGAGAGATTTTGGGATTATAGATCAGTAGTTATAAATAACTATTGTAAGATCTATTTTATATTGTTTATGCTTTTGGTCTGTAACGAACATGACATCCCAAGGTTTTATTATTTAATGAAAATACATTCTTTTCGAGAAATGTTTTGATAAATGGTTATCATATTTTATTTTGGGAACAAGTTTCGCAACCGTTTTCTTTAAACGATCACTCTGATTTATAAAACAAAGCATAAACAAATCGGTCTTTTATGGCCGTGAAATTGGGGATGTCACAGTTGGTATCAGAGCATTAGTTTAAGCGAACTAGGAATATGGATTTATTTCTAGACTTAAACTTAGAATGCTAAGCAATGATTGTGAGTTGAGTGTGTCCATTATATTTTAGGTAGTACACCTAAATTGACACAAGCACTAGTTTATTTTAGGAGTAATGCCTAAAATGCTTTTATGTGCTAAATGTTTTGTGTGATAGCTATATTGATGCTATTATTTGTTCGGATCTATGGTCTGTTGCCGACCGGATCTGGAAACCTTATGTGTTTAGGATTCTAAGCATACGACGACGATATTAGAACTAGCATGTAAACGTTTCGGAGTGATAAGGATGATTTGAATATCTATCGTGACTAAGGATCTAATTTCACCTTATTCGGTGTATAGATCAAAAATGGTGAGAACGAGGAGTGGAGTTGGAAATGCTGATGAAAACAGGAATCAAATACCAGTAATTGAACAAATACCTGTTGTAGCAGCAGCACCTGAACCAATGACAATGGCCGGAGTTCAAGTGATGATCCAGGCAATGTTGAATAATCAGATGGAAGAAACCAGACGTCTGATCAGGCAGAATCGCGAGGAATTGTCAATTCAAGTTGAAGAGCCTGAAGTAAATGGAGGTCAGTCTGAAGGAGGAAACTATAGTGGGACCGTTGGTCAAGCCAACCCACCAATAGTTCGCCAAAACAACCAGGATAGAGGAAATGAGGGACGTGGATGCAAGTACAAGGATTTCATGGCCTCCAAACCACCATGTCTTTCTGGGAGCCCGACACCGGTGCAAGTCATGGACTGGATCTCCGAAATGGAGACGATGTTTGAAAGTTGCGAGTGTAGCAACAGACAGAAGACTGCTCTTGCAATCCCTCTGTTAAAATCTGGAGTATTGAGCTGGTGGAAGTTACTGGCTGGTTCGATGCCTAAGGGGGGAAGCTAGCAAGATGTCTTGGGAAGAATTCGTGGTGCAACTGAAATTGCAATACTGCTCTGAGCAAGATCTTCTGGAAATCAACAATGAGTTCCAGAATCTGAAGAAAGAAAAATTGAGCGTTACTGAATACGCTACGAGCTTTATGGAGAAAATGAAACTTATTCCACACCTAATCCCAACTGAACTTTCCAAGGTCAACAAGTTTGCCAATGGATTACCAGCGGACTTTGGTCCGATAGTCAAACAAGCAACCACTCTGAAAGCCCCATATGGGCAGCCAAGAATGTTGAGACCTAAATAAAAGAAAAGGGTCTGGAAAGAGCTGAAGTTGGAGAGAAAAGGAAGCGTGAAGGATCTTCAATAATCGACAAAGAAAGTAAATTCTCGAAATCTGGGGGAAGAGATGAAGCTAAGTGGTGTGAGAAGTGTAAGAAGAAACACTCGGGAAATGTAGCGAGGAGATGACTTGTTACAAATGTGGGAAGACAGGGCACTACGCCAATAAGTGCGCACCCCTCAAGAAGGTGTGCTATAGGTGTAACGAAGAAGGTCATATTTCTAAAGACTGCCCACAGAAAAACACACCTCCACAGCCAAGGGCATTCAACATGTTCCTCAACGAAGCAGAAAAGGATGGGAGGATTAAAAGATGAAGACTTCATATTAATATATAAAGTCTGTATCAGGAAGCATAGCCTGTTAGAGGCATAGTATAGGGTGAACTTGAACTTTTGTGTAATAGTTTCAAGAATTAATATAAACCCTAGTTTTGCTATCTGATGTGTTGAATGATTATGTGATTTTCTTGTATGGTGACTTGGTCGACTGCGGGACAATACTTGGGACGAGTATGAGTAGGTGTGAAAGGTAGTAGATGCATATACTACCGGAAGCACAGGACTCACACTTGGATCAGGGAAAGTCACAAGGTTACCAAGAAGCTGGTGATCGATTCCATTTTCTTCTGGTATGTCATTACCATTGTTTCGGTAATGACTAGTAAGATGGTTCTTGTTCCGACCCTAGTGGTCATGTTTAAATTGAGTCCGACTACGAGGAGTATGTTACGTGGTTTAGAGGACCAAGTTAGATGTAACATCTGACTTAAGTCAGAAGGTTGAAGTTAATGCGATTGATAGTGTCGCGGTCATTGTTAAAAGAAGTTTGTAGGTAGAAATGCTACATGCTGAAATGTGATTATATCACATTAGAATATGAAGGAAGGTATATTCCATTTTGGAATCTAACTCTAAGAGACCTGAGTCTAAGCATTGCATCATTCGATGGGAGGTCAGTAGAGCACGACCCATCGGTTTGTTACAATAGATAAAGGAAAGTATTTATCCTGAGAAGAAGAAGGAGTCCATAATAACGATTTATTTGGTAACTCGAGGGTTACGATTGAAAGTAAAACATAGTACAATAAGCAGATGCAAGATTGGGCATCGTCTGCGGTCAAGAAAGCCATAGAGTTAAATACTCTTTCGAGGAAACATAGAATTTACGGTTATTACCTAGGATGAAGAGATAACGTGTGGAATCATTATGCAAGTCCTATTTCGTTGATGATTCCGGGACGTAATCATCCTAAGGGGGAGATAATTTTAACGCCCGTAGATCAGGGCCAGTCAATTTAGAGACAATAAGCGTCAAAAATGACTTTTTGATGGAAGATTATCTAGAAGGATTAATCTTAACCAAGTTGTAGTATATGTCACGAGGTTTCCGTGCATATAAAGAACGCCAAAATTCGAGTTATAACGAAGAAGTTATGACCTGTCGAAGTTTCGCGACAGAACCGGCACGACACAGCGCGACGTAAAAAGTGAATTTACGTTGGAGCGATATTTAGCCTTAGCGATCTAAACGAGAATCGAAGATCTTGTTGTTAGTGGCGAAACGACGAAAAGTTAGGCGAGAACGGACGTCAAACGAAGAAGTTATGAATTTATAACGAAGTTTTTCTGTCGCGGCCTATTAAAAATAAATAATAAAAATAAATTCAAAATTAGCCGACGGAGTCTAAACGAAAGTTGTAGAGCGTAGTCTCACCTTCGCGTGGATATAAAGAACGTCGAAAACGGAGTTCGTATGAAGAAGATATGAATTTCCGAAGTTTATTAATCATTTTGTATTTAAATTTAAATGGAAATTCGGAAGCATTATCCGAAGGAGTCACCGGTCTGATCCGAGGTACGCCCCGCGTACTCCGAAGGTGTCGACATCGCAGCAAGTGGCTTCGGATACGTAAGCAGTGACGTTTCTCGGACCAGTACGCCCCGCGTATGTGCGAGACTCAGCCCCTATAAAAGGCTTACGAGGGCAGCCGAGAGTTTTGTTCATTTCTTCTCTTCTTTCTCCCGTTTTGCATCGGTTTGCATGCAAGAAATACCCCGAAGCCCCGGTATTGTTCTCGAGCCCCGAGGCAAGTCCCGAGATCCCGAAGATCCCGAGAAGTGCGGTTCCCGAGCCGAAGCTCTGCCCGCGAGAAGTTCGATTTTTGAAGAGATCTTCCAGATCTGCTGAGGATTACTACTTCTGCAAGTCGTAGTGTTGTCCGATCATCTTTTGATCAGGTGAGTGTATACTACCTTTCATAAACATGATAATAATACAAGTATGGTTTGAGTGTATTAAGTATATTGTTGTTTATATGTGTGGGTGTGTAGTTACTTTCTTCTAACACATAAATATGAAGTATTTGCTATGAAATACATGCTATGTGTTTATATGTTATTTGTCTATTTGATATGGGCATGGAAATTGGAGTTTTATACAGGTGTTAAATGATTTAAACTGTGTAAGTATTTATATCTACAAAATTGTTGGGTAGAACATAGGTAGATGGAAATTGTTGGTGACTATGGAGTTAGCGCCTATTGTATAAACCTTGGCGACAATGTGACTTCGTGCCTATTTGATGAACCTTGGCGACTATGGAGTTAGCGCACGTTGAGTAAACTTTGGCGACTATGGAGTTAGCGCTTGTTGAGTAAACCTTGGCGACTATGGAGTTAGCGCTTGTTAAGTGAACCTTGGTGACTATGGAGTTAGCACCAGATAACTATGGATTTAGTACTTGATAAGTAAGCTTTGGCAGTAATGGAATTCATGCCAAATTTCTTACGAATGAATGAATGAATGAAGGATAGTTGGTTCTTAGGGTAAAACCTTAAGAAGATAATGGGGATGGGTAATTGGGTTGATTGTTTGCTGATTTAATATAATGATTATATTATTGTGGGTTGAAAACCCTATATGCTCACCAGGCTCCCAAGCCTGACCCACTCAGTTTTCTTTTCATTACAGGTAATGGTACAAGGGTATAAGTTGGTGGACTTGACGAGAGATTTTGGGATTATAGATCAGTAGTTATAAATAACTATTGTAAGATCTATTTTATATTGTTTATGCTTTTGGTCTGTAACGAACATGACATCCCAAGGTTTTATTATTTAATGAAAATACATTCTTTTCGAGAAATGTTTTGATAAATGGTTATCATATTTTATTTTGGGAACAAATTCCGCAACCGTTTTCTTTCAACGATCACTCTGATTTATAAAACAAAGCATAAACAAATCGGTCTTTTCTGGCCGTGAAATTGGGGATGTCACAGTTGGTATCAGAGCATTAGTTTAAGCGAACTAGGAATATGGATTTATTTCTAGACTTAAACTTAGAATGCTAAGCAATGATTGTGAGTTGAGTGTGTCCATTATATTTTAGGTAGTACACCTAAATTGACACAAGCACTAGTTTATTTTAGGAGTGATGCCTAAAATGCTTTTATGTGCTAAATGTTTTGTGTGATAGCTATATTGATGCTATTATTTGTTCGGATCTATGGTCTGTTGCCGACCGGATCTGGAAACCTTATGTGTTTAGGATTCTAAGCATACGACGACGATATTAGAACTAGCATGTAAACGTTTCGGAGTGATAAGGATGATTTGAATATCTATCGTGACTAAGGATCTAATTTCACCTTATTCGGTGTATAGATCAAAAATGGTGAGAACGAGGAGTGGAGTTGGAAATGCTGATGAAAACAGGAATCAAATACCAGTAATTGAACAAATACCTGTTGTAGCAGCAGCACCTGAACCAATGACAATGGTCGGAGTTCAAGTGATGATCCAGGCAATGTTGAATAATCAGATGGAAGAAACCAGACGTCTGATCAGGCAGAATCGCGAGGAATTGTCAATTCAAGTTGAAGAGCCTGAAGTAAATGGAGGTCAGTCTAAAGGAGGAAACTATAGTGGGACCGTTGGTCAAGCCAACCCACCAATAGTTCGCCAAAACAACCAGGATAGAGGAAATGAGGGACGTGGATGCAAGTACAAGGATTTCATGGCCTCCAAACCACCATGTCTTTCTGGGAGCCCAACACCGGTGCAAGTCATGGACTGGATCTCCGAAATGGAGACGATGTTTGAAAGTTGCGAGTGTAGCAACAGACAGAAGACTGCTCTTGCAATCCCTCTGTTAAAATCTGGAGTATTGAGCTGGTGGAAGTTACTGGCTGGTTCGATGCCTAAGGGGGAAGCTAGCAAGATGTCTTGGGAAGAATTCGTGGTGCAACTGAAATTGCAATACTGCTCTGAGCAAGATCTTCTGGAAATCAACAATGAGTTCCAGAATCTGAAGAAAGAAAAATTGAGCGTTACTGAATACGCTACGAGCTTTACGGAGAAAATGAAACTTATTCCACACCTAATCCCAACTGAACTTTCCAAGGTCAACAAGTTTGCCAATGGATTACCAGCGGACTTTGGTCCGATAGTCAAACAAGCAACCACTCTGAAAGCCCCATATGGGCAGCCAAGAATGTTGAGACCTAAATAAAAGAAAAGGGTCTGGAAAGAGCTGAAGTTGGAGAGAAAAGGAAGCGTGAAGGATCTTCAATAATCGACAAAGAAAGTAAATTCTCGAAATCTGGGGGAAGAGATGAAGCTAAGTGGTGTGAGAAGTGTAAGAAGAAACACTCGGGAAATGTAGCGAGGAGATGACTTGTTACAAATGTGGGAAGACAGGGCACTACGCCAATAAGTGCGCACCCCTCAAGAAGGTGTGCTATAGGTGTAACGAAGAAGGTCATATTTCTAAAGACTGCCCACAGAAAAACACACCTCCACAGCCAAGGGCATTCAACATGTTCCTCAACGAAGCAGAAAAGGATGGGAGGATTAAAAGATGAAGACTTCATATTAATATATAAAGTCTGTATCAGGAAGCATAGCCTGTTAGAGGCATAGTATAGGGTGAACTTGAACTTTTGTGTAATAGTTTCAAGAATTAATATAAACCCTAGTTTTGCTATCTGATGTGTTGAATGATTATGTGATTTTCTTGTATGGTGACTTGGTCGACTGCGGGACAATACTTGGGACGAGTATGAGTAGGTGTGAAAGGTAGTAGATGCATATACTACCGGAAGCACAGGACTCACACTTGGATCAGGGAAAGTCACAAGGTTACCAAGAAGCTGGTGATCGATTCCATTTTCTTCTGGTATGTCATTACCATTGTTTCGGTAATGACTAGTAAGATGGTTCTTGTTCCGACCCTAGTGGTCATGTTTAAATTGAGTCCGACTACGAGGAGTATGTTACGTGGTTTAGAGGACCAAGTTAGATGTAACATCTGACTTAAGTCAGAAGGTTGAAGTTAATGCGATTGATAGTGTCGCGGTCATTGTTAAAAGAAGTTTGTAGGTAGAAATGCTACATGCTGAAATGTGATTATATCACATTAGAATATGAAGGAAGGTATATTCCATTTTGGAATCTAACTCTAAGAGACCTGAGTCTAAGCATTGCATCATTCGATGGGAGGTCAGTAGAGCACGACCCATCGGTTTGTTACAATAGATAAAGGAAAGTATTTATCCTGAGAAGAAGAAGGAGTCCATAATAACGATTTATTTGGTAACTCGAGGGTTACGATTGAAAGTAAAACATAGTACAATAAGCAGATGCAAGATTGGGCATCGTCTGCGGTCAAGAAAGCCATAGAGTTAAATACTCTTTCGAGGAAACATAGAATTTACGGTTATTACCTAGGATGAAGAGATAACGTGTGGAATCATTATGCAAGTCCTATTTCGTTGATGATTCCGGGACGTAATCATCCTAAGGGGGAGATAATTTTAACGCCCGTAGATCAGGGCCAGTCAATTTAGAGACAATAAGCGTTAAAAATGACTTTTTGATGGAAGATTATCTAGAAGGATTAATCTTAACCAAGTTGTAGTATATGTCACGAGGTTTCCGTGCATATAAAGAACGCCAAAATTCGAGTTATAACGAAGAAGTTATGACCTGTCGAAGTTTCGCGACAGAACCGGCACGACACAGCGCGACGTAAAAAGTGAATTTACGTTGGAGCGATATTTAGCCTTAGCGATCTAAACGAGAATCGAAGATCTTGTTGTTAGTGGCGAAACGACGAAAAGTTAGGCGAGAACGGACGTCAAACGAAGAAGTTATGAATTTATAACGAAGTTTTTCTGTCGCGGCCTATTAAAAATAAATAATAAAAATAAATTCAAAATTAGCCGACGGAGTCTAAACGAAAGTTGTAGAGCGTAGTCTCACCTTCGCGTGGATATAAAGAACGTCGAAAACGGAGTTCGTATGAAGAAGATATGAATTTCCGAAGTTTATTAATCATTTTGTATTTAAATTTAAATGGAAATTCGGAAGCATTATCCGAAGGAGTCACCGGTCTGATCCGAGGTACGCCCCGCGTACTCCGAAGGTGTCGACATCGCAGCAAGTGGCTTCGGATACGTAAGCAGTGACGTTTCTCGGACCAGTACGCCCCGCGTATGTGCGAGACTCAGCCCCTATAAAAGGCTTACGAGGGCAGCCGAGAGTTTTGTTCATTTCTTCTCTTCTTTCTCCCGTTTTGCATCGGTTTGCATGCAAGAAATACCCCGAAGCCCCGGTATTGTTCTCGAGCCCCGAGGCAAGTCCCGAGATCCCGAAGATCCCGAGAAGTGCGGTTCCCGAGCCGAAGCTCTGCCCGCGAGAAGTTCGATTTTTGAAGAGATCTTCCAGATCTGCTGAGGATTACTACTTCTGCAAGTCGTAGTGTTGTCCGATCATCTTTTGATCAGGTGAGTGTATACTACCTTTCATAAACACGATAATAATACAAGTATGGTTTGAGTGTATTAAGTATATTGTTGTTTATATGTGTGGGTGTGTAGTTACTTTCTTCTAACACATAAATATGAAGTATTTGCTATGAAATACATGCTATGTGTTTATATGTTATTTGTCTATTTGATATGGGCATGGAAATTGGAGTTTTATACAGGTGTTAAATGATTTAAACTGTGTAAGTATTTATATCTACAAAATTGTTGGGTAGAACATAGGTAGATGGAAATTGTTGGTGACTATGGAGTTAGCGCCTATTGTATAAACCTTGGCGACAATGTGACTTCGTGCCTATTTGATGAACCTTGGCGACTATGGAGTTAGCGCACGTTGAGTAAACTTTGGCGACTATGGAGTTAGCGCTTGTTGAGTAAACCTTGGCGACTATGGAGTTAGCGCTTGTTAAGTGAACCTTGGTGACTATGGAGTTAGCACCAGATAACTATGGATTTAGTACTTGATAAGTAAGCTTTGGCAGTAATGGAATTCATGCCAAATTTCTTACGAATGAATGAATGAATGAAGGATAGTTGGTTCTTAGGGTAAAACCTTAAGAAGATAATGGGGATGGGTAATTGGGTTGATTGTTTGCTGATTTAATATAATGATTATATTATTGTGGGTTGAAAACCCTATATGCTCACCAGGCTCCCAAGCCTGACCCACTCAGTTTTCTTTTCATTACAGGTAATGGTACAAGGGTATAAGTTGGTGGACTTGACGAGAGATTTTGGGATTATAGATCAGTAGTTATAAATAACTATTGTAAGATCTATTTTATATTGTTTATGCTTTTGGTCTGTAACGAACATGACATCCCAAGGTTTTATTATTTAATGAAAATACATTCTTTTCGAGAAATGTTTTGATAAATGGTTATCATATTTTATTTTGGGAACAAATTCCGCAACCGTTTTCTTTCAACGATCACTCTGATTTATAAAACAAAGCATAAACAAATCGGTCTTTTCTGGCCGTGAAATTGGGGATGTCACAGTTGAGTCCGCGGGACTTCAGCAGTGTGGGATTGTGTCTACGGGACTTCAGCAGTGTGAGGTGTTATATCATCTAGGTTTGCTACTACCTGATATGTTATATGCTGGCATGATATGTTATATGTGATAGTAGTAGAGTTCGGTTGTTAGGACCGAAGGGTAGGTCAGACACCCTAGATATGTCTGACAGTATGTAATGATATGTTTATATGCTGGCATGATATGTTATATGTGATAGTGGTAGTAGGAGGGGAATAGTCCCCAAGTTCGGTTGTTAGGACCGAAGGGTAGTTCGGACACCCCAGATATGTCTGATAGTATGTTTATGTTATGATATATGTGATAGTAACTGTAGGGGTGGAATAGTCCCCGAGGGTCGGTTGTTAGGACCGAAGGGTAGGTCAGCACCCCAGAATGGCTTGACATGGGTAGGTCAGCACCCCAGAGTGGCTTGACACGGGTAGGTCCGCACCCCAGAATGGTCGTACCAGGTAGATCGGCACCCTAGAATGGCCGTATCGGGTAGGTCGGGCACCCCATAATTGCCCGGTAGTATGTATGCTATGTGATTGTATGGTATGTGGTATGATGGGGGGAACTCACTAAGCTTTGTGCTTACGGTTTGCAGTTTTGGTTTCAGGTAATCGTTTTCAAAGGAATGGAGTCGGCTTGATCGCAGCGCATCACACTATGTTTTCCAAACATGAGATCTTTAGGATTACACTCTAATATTATTTTATGATAAAATGTTTTGGTTACTGACACTTTGGTTTGACACGAGATATTATTATGAATGTTTTTATATTGATGATTTTATGTAATAACTTATTTAAAAATGAAATTTTTGGCCTTGAATTTTAGGATGTTACATTAACCCTAAAGGGGCTAAAAACAAAATCGGTAAAGGCTTTTGAATCATTTCCAAAAAGGATGTCTGGATCATTGTCACGTAATGGAGAAGTTGCAAAGGTGCATGGACCCATAGTTACACCAAAATTGACATATGCCCCCGTATCAAATACTGTCACAACTAGGAATTCTAATGCGTTGTAAGCAATTAACAAGGAAAACATTGTAACTAAAACTTGAAAGCATGTATGATGCTTATTCAATGACAACAAAATTCCATCAAACATTCTATACAAACACTCAAATAGTCAACAAAAGGATGGAAACCCTAGAAATCCTAGTTTAAGTCCAATATGGACTAGGATTTCCTTATTGAGCCTAATGGGCCAATAAACTTCCAATTTGACTATTTTGGGCTTATAACTCTTAAATGGCCTCTCATTGTACCCACTCTCATGAGACTTAACCTTTTTGGGCCTTATAAGCCTAAAATGGACTAGTTTATCTTTAATGGGCCTTATTGGGCCATAATTGATTAATTAGCTTTCATGGACCATAAACCCATTCTATTATACAAAAATTGGGCCGTGAACTTTCTTAAAGGCCCAATGGGCCGAAAACCTTCTTAATGGGCTTCATGTTTCCGAAACAAGAACAAGAATGGGCCAAACTAATTCACTTCTCTTTTCCTTAAACCCATTCTCTGCCCATGTATTTCAAAATGAAGGATATATTTGGCATTTGACACCTCACTAATTTTTAGAGGTTAACCAAGCTTAAATCTCATACTTCCAAGGCTCTAAACCTCCATGTAATAACCAAAATTTCTTTCCTCCTTCTCTTCTTATCACTCTCGACCAACACCAACATCCCACCACCTTCATTACTTTTCAAAATTCTCTCAAGAATCCTCTCAAGAACATCTCTTTTTCCTCCATATTTTCGAGACTTTGTGTGGATATTCAAGAGATATTCATCTAGATCATCATTTTTGGTAAGTTGTCATCATCTTTAAGTCTTTGATTTTCATCCTTAAACCAAAAACACTCCCTTACAAAGCTTTATTTCGTGATCATGCCTCCTAGGACATTAAAGTTTTGAAACTTCTTCTAAAGAAGCATTTAATGTTTTGAAACTTCTTCTAGGGAAGCATTCAAAACCGAAAATCACATCACCTTATTCCATTCTTCTTCAAAAATCGAAACATCAAACCCCAAGGTGAGTTCATACCCCCTTGTTTTCGATTTTTACTTGTTTTGGGGGTAGAATACAAGTGTTATGTGATGATCTATGTGTGTTTGCATGCTATATGTGAATTCTTCAGTTTTTGGTTGTGATAATATGAAATATTTGTTATATTTCGAGATCTATAATAACAGGGTGAAATAATCATGAACAAGAACATAATGAACAATATACATCATGGATCTAAGGGTCTTTAAGTTTAAAATGTGAAAAACAAAACCAAAAGAACCTTACAAGTGTCATTTTTGCAAAAATAACAAAGATTGGGTATAAATTGTAATTTGTCGGTTTTATGAGGGTTATAAGTTGAATATTTGCATAAAATCTGATTTTTATGAAAATAACACTTTTCAAAGGGTCAAAAACATAAATGTTAGCTTAATGGACTTAAAAGTGGGCCTAATGGGTTTTGGGCCCAAAGTTGTGAAAAAATAAGAATTTGAGGGGCTGAATTGGAAAACTTAACTAACTATGGGTCTAAAGTGTAAATAAAATTTTTCAAGGGTTAAAAATGAGTTTATTACCAAATTTGAACTAAAAATGCAAAAATTTTGATTTTGGGGTCAAAATTGTAAAACTTACGGAAATTAGGCCAAAAATGTAACTTTTTTAAATAAAGGCTGGAAATGACAAATGCATTATTTTTGGACTGAAATTACTATTCAAATAAAGTTTGGGTGGAAAATGTCAATAAAAATGGTTTAAGGACCAAAAATGTAAATTTTCATAAAAAGGGACTAAAACTGTCATTTTTATAAGAAAAAGGTGTCATAATGGCTAATCTAAATGTTTTTGGGTCAAATAAACGATTATAACTTTTGGGGTTAAAAATATCAAGTTTATAACATATAGTTTTAAAAATATATATACATATAATAAAAACTTCGTTATAATTCAAACGTTAAAATGTTTCGTTATTGCTAATAAACATTTAACATACCACGAATACCAACAATACGAACTTAAACTCGATAAAACGTAAGCGATTCAAAAGTTGGGCTCAAATAACTTCTATATGTGCTACTAGGCCTTTGTGGCCCAATATCATGGTTATTGGGCCCGATATATTCACACATGTTTATTGGGCCTCCTGTGACCCAATTACATGCCTAAGGGACCCTCAATGGCTTTTACATGCTATTGGGCCTCAGTGGCCCATTGGCATTGCTAGTAAGGTCCAAATCAAACATATGCATGATGGGCCAACGTGCCCGTCTCATACTCGACAGCCTATAATAACATAAAGGATTAGTGGGCCTCTGCTGCCCTCTTCTCTTCATTTGTTAGGCTTATCTCGATTATTCAAGTAAACATAAAATTAGGTCGATAAACAAGGTTATTCAAATTCAATTGGATTTAGTGGGAAATAACGGGTGACGCTATTAAGTGTCGGTCGTAGTCTGTAGTTATAACCAGAGTCTCCTGGAGGGAGAGCGCGAGTTTGTATATAGATCTATACGGGGGTGACTCCCCCACACCTGAGTTGTTCGCTACAGCTAGACTCGGCCAGTCTAGGGTGACAAAATCTTAAATCAATTCTGGCATTCGCTAGAATGCCAAGACAGACGAACTAGTCATTATTATGAATGATTATAACGACTCACATCGAGATCCAACACCATCTAAGTAATCAAGGGAAAACATATTCATTCGTTGTGTCGATACAATAACATAAAACTATCATACTATTTATATCGGAAAACATCGGGTTTTCCGGGGGAGCAACATTATTCATTCCTATACACAAAAACTATAATACGATAATCAATTTTGAATAACAATCACTTCTACTTGTTTTTGAAGTCACATACACATGCACTTATGGGATCATCGCATCTTTTCGCAATAGTTTTTGTACAGAAATATCGGATTTTCTGGGTTTTACAACGATACAAACAAGTTTTATATCAAACATGCATATGAACTCACCAACATTATATATATGTTGACGTTTTCAAAATAACTTGTATTCTCAGGTAACAGATAAGCCGAAGAACAATACCAAGTATGTTAGGATGTTATGTTTTGAAAAATTCTCAAACAATTTATGTTACGGATGTGTAATGTTTAAACAATGTACTTGATGTGAACAACGTCAGTTGTACTATGTAATGTTGGTGATGTATGTGTTGTTCATGTATATTGATTGTGATGATATTTCAATTGATAATCACGCCAGCCCCCAGACGTTTCCGCCATCTGGTTCGGGGGTGTGACAGATACGTTGGCATGAATGTTGGAAGTAAGTACCTCCTCCGAAACAGACTTGGTGACAATGACTTTTGGTGTACCGGTTACTGTGGTTGTTGTTGTAGCGGTTGAATCTGTAAAAACGGTGTAGAAAGAGAAATGGAGATTTATGGTTGTGAAATACCAACATAAATCTTTGGAGGAAGAGGAGGGATAGAAGATATTAGAATTATGGTAGTGACAGGCAAGGATGGTGGAGAGTTAACAAAGAAGTCATCTATAAGAGGAATAGAGGTAGGAATGGGAGATGATACCTCCGGAATGGTTTCGGTGGGAGTTGGTTCCAAAGTGGCAGCAGTATCCTCAACTTCATTCTAAACTGAGATATTCTCTCGAATTTTCGAAATCATTTGAGATTTCAAGTCCTCCTGAGCAACCGGAGATGGAGATCTCTGTTTCCTAGCCTGCTTCTTGACCTTCTTTGGAGTTTTCACTACTTCAGAAAGAGCATCTTTTCCATTTCGCTTGCCTCCTTTCTTCGTTTTATTATCATCCTCAGGTATCTTTCGTAATTCCTATGCCATTGGACGAACACCAGATGTAGGTTTCTTGTGATATTCGTTCACAATTGCATTGTCTGTGGGAACTTTTTCCAGCGTCACTTCTGGAATAGAACCAACAAAGCTGAATTTGAGTGGATTGGACATCATAAATGTTGATGTTTGCAGAATCAGAATGGCGACAATTATGGAATTCTCCACCAGTGGAACTAGAAGTCTGGAAGTGGCCTAGGGCACTTTGACCACAATAGACTAAAAACGAGCACATGATATCTTTGTGTGGCGAGTGGTGGAAACGGTGCTTTGGATAAGCTGTGTCTACAAGATAGAACCAAAATCGAGATTTACTCCATGGTAGAGGCCATATATGATAGTATAGAAGAGCCTACTTGTGTTGTCAGAGCCTGCAACTCATTTAGAAAAGCTCTTAAACAGGAGAGTGAATAACTCATTCCACATTGGAGGAAGAAAGGGCTTCCTGAACTTTGACAATAAGGATATATCTCCAATGTATCACATCTGGTAAAACATTTTGATGAGTGCAGAAGTTGAAATTGATTATGGATCCACGAGTCCTTCAGATGAAGCAAACCCTAAAATTTTGCAGAAATGGGATTTGGACATCGAGGTCTTGTGAGAAGCTACCTCAAAATGAATAACCTTATCAGGTTGATTGTAGTTGGTAGACGAATAAGCCTTAGAAAGATGGACCAATTAACTGATTCTACCATGGTTAAAGCTTGAGCCAGTGGTGAGAACCTTAAGCATTCGATCATGTGCCTTAGAGCTTTATTATAGATGATGACGGAGGCGGATTGATCGGCGAAAGAAGCAATGTTAGATGATCTGGCCACTGAAGCAATGAGAACAATGATGAACAGTAGGGAGCGTTTGCAATTTTTGATTTGAGGGTTCTTGGAATACTGTGTGAGCGATGAGAGAAAATGAACCGTCAAATCCCTTTTATACGGTGTGGTATGAGTGTTGAGAGATATTCGCGACATGACGTTCCAGTACCCCGTAAAAGTGGCCATGAAAACAGTGACAGCTCATCAATATGTCAGACCCGTTGTAACATACATCGTGATGTCAGGGATTTTCAAAAATACGCGCCTGATTTAAAATCTTATCTCCAACAACCGTCGTTTCAGTTTTGACTAATTTCAGATTCACCAAGCAATTCACCAACTTGAAGATCATGACCTGTTCTCAGAATAAATGTAACCATTCGGAATTTAAAACCAGATGGAAAAATCACAAGGATTTTTGTGTAAGAGTGTGCCAAAGATAAAGAAAAAAAGAAAATTAATTTTAGGGATTCTGTGATGTCAAGTAAAAACTAACATGAAAATCAGATGGATCCCGGGCAACGATCTCTTCCTTCTGAGTCAAGTAAGGATTACCAGGCAGGATAGTTAGGAGGCAGATCATTTTGGAATATAGCTTTTCTAAAATCCAACAATCAAGCCAACGTGACTATTCTAGACACCTCTCCCGTAAGTAGATCAATCGGTATAATGACTTGGAATTATTGATAAATCTTGTTTATAGGTTCATAATAACGATAATGAACTTAAACATAAGTTATACTTAAAGTAGGATAAACATAACTCAACTTACAGGTGATTTAGTGAGAAAACAGACTTTGCGTGGGCAGAACTTCTAAACCGAAAGCTCTACTTCTTGGGGCTTTCTGACGTTCCGGAGCTTCGCTACTAACACCTAGGAAGTGTTAGAGAAAGGCATTGAGGCCTTGGGGGGGGGGGGGGGGGGGGTTGGGAGAGAATAGAATGGAAAGGTGTGAAGAAATGAGTGAAATTATGCTCTATTTATAGGCTGCACAGGGAGCTCTCACGCCATGAGACATGGCTCTCACTTCGTGAGCATGTGTAGCACCAATGCTTCGCCTCTGGTGCAAACATGTGGCACCGGACGCAGGTAAACTGCAGATCTTCAAAATTTCATAACTTTTGCATACGGGATCCGTTTACGACGTTCTTTATATCCACGTCTAGGTATTTCTGAGTACTACAACTTTTCTTTTGACCCCATCGGCTAATTCTCGACCGATCTTAAGTTTAATAGTCTGAGAATATTACATGGCTAATGACCGTGTAAAATTCATAACTTCTACATACAGACTCCGTTTTCGACTGTATTTTTATCGTTGAACTCCTGTTAATAAGATCTTCAATTCTCATTTAGATCATTTCGGCTAAAAATCAATCGATCTAGAATGCGGTTTATGTGCTCGCACTACTACCCTGAAACTTCGAAAAATCATAACTTCCTCTACTGAAGTCAGATTTGGACGTTCTCTTTATGCACAATCTCGGTTTAACGAATACTATGACTTTTGTTTATATTACTAAGGCTAAAAAGTAATTTTTCAAAAAGTTACTTTTTACGATACGTAGAGTCGTATTGGTTTAATCGCGAAACTTCGAAGAAGCATAACTTCTTCATACGAAGTCGGATTTTAGCGTTCTTTATATGTACAGAATCTTTGTCACATATACTATAACTTTTGTTAATATTATTTGTTCTAAATAATCTTATATCAAAAAGTCATTTTTAACCCTTATTATCTCTAAATTAACTACTCTGAGTCTGCGGACATTACATTAATTAGGCAAGTAGGCTAGTATAGTCTTTTTCCAGTTGATTATTTGTTTGATTGATTATATGATATGCTGACATATTTTGTTTGAGGAGTTGATGGTGAATCGACATTAGAGTCAAGGGCCTAGATTACTCGTGTCAGGGTTGGACGTGCATTAGAGCCGTTAACCACTAGGATAACTAAACGTGCACTAGAGTTGTTAGTCATCGTTATGACTAGATGTGAACTAGATGCATTAGTCATTGTTTGTTCAAGTGGATTGACATTATGCATTGTATGTGTATTATGGTATGTGGTATTTTAGGGAACTCACTTAGCTTTATGCTTATAGTTGTAAATTAAATATTTTGTAGGTACTTCTATTGTTTGATTGAAGTATCAGTTTGACTGTATCGCACGCGCATTGTTGTTGATTTCATAATTGAGACGTCCGTTGTTTTTATGATGATATTGATAAATTTTATAATATGGTTTGAGGTTGTCAAAAACAATTCGTTACCTAGGCTTTTATGAAAAATGGTTTTAGTACCATTGTTTATACCTTTCTAGAAATGAAAATTTTAGTTTGAAATTTGGGACGTTGCATCTAAGTTTAAATTAAACCTACTTTCCTGAACCGCCACCAAATTGGTATTGGTATCGTACCATGTACTTCAAGTCTGTATTTTATGTCATTTCGATTTCGGTTCTAGTATCGAGTTCACCACTATATGGTGAAAATGCTTTTTGTGTTTTTTAAATAATTTCAAAAATTGTCAATGAATTATCAATAATCTCAATATAGTATAACTTAGATGATAAAAAAGAGGTATAATGGTTAATTTATATGTATTTAATAGATACAAATTAATAGAGTTAGTATCAAGAACCATGTATACAACTTTTGAAAACTATATAAACAAATGATGTCAACATTTAAAAGTTGGACTAAAACTTGAATGTACACCACAGAAAACAAAATGTAATTCATTCTCTGATTTATTAGTTGTATATTATTCTCGTAAGTTGATCATGTTACAAAAATTCATTTTGGTTGCTAAATCCATCAAAGAAACATGAGCTAAGATATTGATTGTATGAATAAAATGGTTATTAATAAGATATTGTCGGATTATGAGTTTTTGGGATTACCCCACGGCACCCAAAAACAGATCCAGACAAAGTAAAGAGAAGCCGACAAAAAAGATGGCAAAATGGGAATTAGTAACTTATCGGAGGCCATTTGCAATTCCATTGGAGATAATACGGTGAGCAAACGACGAACAATAAACTACACATTTTGATGACAAAAGGAGAGACTTTTCAGTTTCACGCGATGAAGAAGCTCAGCTCTCTTAATCTCATGGTGGTGAATCGCTGAGTCGCACCTTTAGTTTCAGGTATCTGGATCTCGTCTGTGATCGGATTCTGTCCAGAGAGACGAAGGAGTAGAGTAGTGTTGATTAGGTTTGTTCGTAAAAGATGAGCTGCGGGAATAATGGATACAACAGTTTGGAGATGGAGTACATTAAGAAGCATCATAGGCACGAGATTTCCGAGAATCAATGCACCTCCGTTCTCCTCAAGCACATCAAGGCCCCTGTTCATCTCGTAATTCATCTGATTTAACCTCCTAGATGTTTATTATTCTTCTCTTTCTCTATGTGGATTACCGTTTTTATTCTTATCTAGATTAATGTGTGTGGATAAGAGGTCGGTTGTGTTCGATCAGATCTCGGAAGATTTTAATTTCGTTTAGGATGTTCTGTTCTCGTTACACGCAAATATCTTTGTTGTATGAGTTTATAACTTACTTATATACGACGAGTAACGTGTGACGAATTGGATTCGAGAAGAGTAGGAATTTGGATACATACATATATATATATATATATATATATATATATATATATATATAACTTTCATGTATTGCCTAAATATATGAGACACAAGTGGTTTCACTAAATACTATTATTCTTTACATCTATCTATTTATGTCCATTGTTTTACGAAATGACGCAAACATTTGACAACTCTACAGAATCATAGTAGTTGTTTTTTAGAGAAATGAGAGATGGTTTTGAGGGGAGGGCTTTGGTTGACTGATGACTTGTGGTTGATTTTGATTGTAAGATGGATGAGATATTGTTAGAACCCTTTTTTTCCGAAATTAATTACAAGCTGAAGTATGATGGTAGTTTTCATTTCACATTGATGTGGAAAAATGATGTTTTAATTTATGTGATTTGATTGATAGGTTTGGTCTTTGGTGAGAAGATTTGATGAACCACAAAAGTACAAGCCATTTGTTAGCAGATGTGTTGTTGCTGAGGGAAATCTTGAGATCGGTAGTCTTAGAGAAGTTGACGTTAAGTCGGGTCTTCCTGCGACTACAAGCACCGAGAGGTTGGAACTCCTTGATGACGACCAGCATATCTTTAGCATCCGGATTATTGGTGGGGATCACAGGCTCAGGGTGCGTAATCAAATGCAGCTCTGTTTATAATTATAATAATTAAAGCAATATCTATCTGTTGTCCAAAAATTTTTTTTTTTTTTTTAAAAAAAAAAAAATATGAGTTTTGATGCAGAATTACTCTTCAATTATCTCGGTCCACCCAGAAATGACTGAAGGGGGGAGGCCAGGGACTCTAGTGGTGGAGTCGTTTGTTGTTGATGTGCCTGAAGGGAACACCAAGGATGAAACCTGCTACTTTGTGCAGGCACTCATCAAATGCAATCTCAAATCCCTTGCTGATGTGTCTGAACGCCTTGCAGTCCAAGACAGGACGGAGCCCATTGATCGGATTTAGTAAAGTAAGATTAGATTAGATTTTGGATTTGAAGGTACCACGGATGAAGCTTCTTTTAAGGCTGTATGGCTTTTGGTGACGGACTGGTACTCTCACCAAGTTTTTCCCCTTCTGTCTGTCTGTCTGTCTGTCTGTAGCCTCAAAAACCACACCACAGGTGTATACCCTCAAAATGCTTAATGCTATTGCTAGTTTGGTACTCAACCAAGCCAAGGTTTCTGTCCGTTGTTGAGGTTTTCAGCTTTGCTGGGATGCTGCTCATGGTCTAAATCTAGTTGTGAATAAAAGTGTGATGGAAAACAGGTCTCGTCTCTTATGTATTCTATTTGTTTCATGTACCTAGCTTAATATATATATATATATATATATATATATATATATATATATATATATATATATATATATATATATATATATGTTTAAAACTGCAAACTACCACACCCACTCCACTTGATTCTACATGTTACACCACTACCCTGTTAGGCTGCATCTGTTAGGAACGGGACATGATGGGACTAGATAGGCTTTTTTTTTAATGTTTATGATAAAGGAATTTACATCTTTTACATGGAGATTGAGTGCCAGAACTTGTTCCACCTTTATCGGCGAGATAAAAATTTCAAGTTTCGCCCTATTGACATTGGTCACAACCCGTCTTGTGCACAATGATGCAACCAAGCATCTTGTGTAACAAATGGAAATCTAACCAAGCCAAGTTGGTTTCGAGAACCCTATTCTAGAAAACTGATTTCAACCGAGCCGTTGAATGGTTCACCTGTGACCTAAAACTCTAAAAAATCTTTCAGCATTTTGATATATTATCAATTAAAAAGTACCAAGTACTTGTGATGTCACAATTTGTAGTGATTTGTATCTTGTTTTAACATGATACCCGACTGTCAGTTAACTTTTGTAACTGATAAACAATACAAGTAATTAAAAACATGAGTTGTTAGGAATGTCAAACTCCATGATGCAAATCTGATCTACTTAGAGCACACTTTGTAGGAATGAGCAAAAAAATCAAAGGTACCAAATCAGAATTTAAATGCTTAAATTTGATCACTCAAGTCTCATGTATGAATTCGTTCTTCCTGCATCTTCTTCTTTGTCTTTGCTACTTGTTAAGTTCAAGAATCAACTGTTTTGGATAAATATAGCCTGAGTTACATAGTCCTAAATATGTGTACTTGAAAACTTAAATTTTCTAGATGTCATTTTTTCTCACCATACATTTACATAATTTTTCCTCAATTTCGAACACTCATAAATCTCTCATATGAACTCGGATTAAGTTGGTTTTTTTTTTTTTGCTACGTGTTATTTGATGTCTTTACTTTATCTTAGAATCAAGAACCTCTTGATTTTTTGTACTTAAGCCCGAGTTCTATAGCCTCAAACATGAGCTATTACATACATAAATTCGTACCAAATGGACTGATAGGGATTGTTACGGAAGTACAAGTACCATATAGTACCTATCAGTTCGATATTCGGTTCCTATAAAAACCAATTTTTGAGTTCGATACGTTCGGGGTTCAGTGCGGTTTCATACTCAGCTTATTATTATTCACAATGCTAAATATAACTTTCTACTTTTGCCACATAATCTTTCAACTATCAAAGGGCATTCTGCCCTATGGTATATTGTGTATTCGAAAGAATAAGAAGGTTAGAAAGGTCAATTCTTGTGGTCGACAAATGTATAAATTTAAAAGTAAAATTATACTGTGTGCGTTTGTGTGTTCTCGTTATTCTAAAAAAAACATAATCTTTCCGCTAACTTTAAGCAAAATATATTATAAAGAATAAATTTTTTACTTTTGTCATTTTTCAAACAAATCTAATTTTCATATCGATATTTCAACAAAAAAAAATAAAAAAAAATTATTAGGCATTGATATCTAAATAATTACATATGTTACAATATGTTATTGAAAAAAAAAGTTGAAACAAGATAAATTATTATGTATATAATTATAATTAAGCGAATAAAAATAAAATATTATTAAATATAAAAATAGTTTGATATCACTTAAAAATAACTAGTAAAAAAACTCTAGGTTTCGCTCCGAATCGGTTTTTTTTTAAATAGAAGGCGTCAGAGACTAAACTTACCAAACTATGGAAAATAGTGTGACTAAGTTTTGAAGATCACAAACTTTTGTAATAGGGGACCAAAAGTGTAAGAATCAAAAAGTTTAGTGGCAAATGTCTAAAACAAATGAAGTTTACTATTCCTTCAACTTTTAAGAATATATATATATATATATATATATATATATATATATATATATATATATATATATATATATATCAGAGAGAGAGAGAGAGAGTTAGGTTCATATATAAACACTATATATTGTGTGATTGTATAACCAATTTTTGACCAATCATTTAAAAAATGTATAATACTAATTAACATATAAATCAATAAATGCATTTTCAGTTATAATATTATAATTATTGTAACTCATTTCATTTAACTTCACTCCTATAATTTTGGTAAGTAGTTTAAATTGAATTCTTTAATATATGTATCAAGAAAGTTGGTGACTAAAACTCAGATATAGTGCCGAATCAAATGCTTATTCTTTCAGAATTCATATAAAGAATATATTAGTTTATTGCATATTCTTCAAGATTATGTTACATACCGTAACATATTTTTATTTGTAAAAATAATATTTTCCTATTCTTCAAGAATTTTGAGTTGGTCTATAGTTTTGGTGAATCTATATAAAAAGAATATTACATATACTTTAAAAAAAATATGTTATAAAATATTAATGGATCGTTCTTAAAGAATGATTTTTTTTTCTCATATATCTCACTAGTTTTATGACAGGAGTTCACAAATATTTATTAGTCAATGCATTCTTAAAGAATGAAATAAGTTTCAAGTAAATTCTTGATTTTTAAAGAATCAAACCGTCCAATTCTTTAATTTTATACTTTCTAAACTTTGTATAAAAATATTTTGTTAATAGTTTTTAAAACTAATAGTGAAATCATCTAATTATTATCGAAAGAAATATGTTATCAAACTAAGTACTTTTTAAAGAATGAAATCTATTTTGTTTTTTGTGATTATCGTGTAAAAAAATATTGCACATTTTTCAATACGTGATTTTCTGCGATTTAGTTTTAAAAATAATAATATGGATTTTGTTAATATATTTGACTTAGTTTCCTAAAATATATTTACTTCTCTTTTATCTCATTTAATAAAATGTCATAATTATTCTTTAATAACCTTAGAATTAATTGATTGTAGTTATATAGTAATTGATATCCTACATTAATACAATGCACCCTAAAATCATAGTCATTAATTTTTTTTAATCCAATGATCATAATTTGATCACACATTCACACAATATTTAGAATTCATATTTAATCCTAACCCTATATATATATATATATATATATATATATATATATATAGGGTTAAGTTCAAATGAAAACACTATTTACTGTGAGAACGTGAAAACACTAATTTATGTTACTATTCTATTATGAATTTAATATGTATAGTATTGTAGTAATTATAATATGAATATATTCAATTTTATATTTCTATTCTACTATAAAATTTATTATTTTATATATATATATATATATATATATATATATATATATATATATATATATATGTGTGTGTGTGTGTGTGTGTGTGTAGTAATTTAGTAAATTCTAATGTGAATGTTAAATATGTATTCGGTGATGAATAATGACATAAAGTTGTACATACAAAATTTTAATGTGAATATTAATGTGTGATTGTTCGTATATTTGTTGATGAATAATATTATATCGTTGTATATACAAAATTCATTGTAGAATAGTAACATAAAGTAGTGTTCTCACGTTCTCATATTAAATAGTGTTCTCATTTGAACTTAACCATATATATATATATATATATATATATATATATATATATATATATATATATATATATATATTAATTAGTTGATAAAAAACCAAAACATCTAGACTTTGTTGCTAGGTTACCACATGAATCCTATGTGGCAAAAAGAAAGTAATAAAATTTACTTTTAATTACAACTAGCAACTTATTACCCTTGTTTTGTGGGAGGGGCGAACTTCCATAATTATGAAAATATATGGAACAAACCTGAAAACATACAAAAGACATGTGGCCAAAGTGTGAAACCAAAAAATGTAGGGACAAAACATAATAATATATTGTTAGGGCGCACGAAGGCATAATCTGCAAATTTTCTATTATGTGGAGATTATTTTGTAATTATTTTAAAACGTAATCTGTAAATTTTATAAACATATGGACCATATCTGCAATATATATATATATATATATATATATATATATATATATATATATATATATATATATATATATATATATATATATACTAGGTTAAAACTCGTGGAAACTACGGGTAAAATTTCCATTCCATGTTCGAAATCCTCAAAAGATATTATTTTAATGCTATAAATAACAGTTTCCAAAAAGTAAAATGATATAAAAAATATTTTTATTTTATTTTTTGGTATACCTTCGGAATTCTAAAAATAAAACATTTTACAAAATAAAATGTTGAAATTCCAAATTTTATAAAATATGAAAGTAGTTGGTATATCGTGGTTTTAAGAAATATTACATTCAAAATTACAGAAAAAAATAATGACGATAATAAAAACTGAGGAAAGAATTTTGAAGTCATTCACCAAACTTTTCCCGAATTTATTTATACCTTTTTGGTAGAGTTAGAGATCCAAGCCTTGTTTTCTCAAATCCAATATTCAAAATTCACATAATATTGAATCACATATTCAAAAATCTTCTTTTAAAGGCTACATTCTATAAACTCCTAAAAAAATGTTTAAGTGAAATGGTTAATTTACTCATTTCCATTTAAATAATTAAATCTAGCGAAAAGATATCAAATCTCATTCTTTAATATAGAAATATTATCCAAAAGGATCAAATAGTACAACGTTCTTGATATGGCAACCTGTCCAAATTGGAAATCTACAACCCTCAGTTTGGTTTGGTCTTTACTTTGTGTAATTTGCCACTTACAACATGTCAGATTAATCAACAAAAAACATGACTTTTTTATAGTTTTGATGAAAGTATTAAAAGTTAGAGAACACAATCCAAACCAATACAAAAAATGTATCGCTATAAAAAGAAGACTCCAAATGTTATCACCAGTTATATATGCATTCAAGCTATATGTATTTTGTAGGTAGAATAAAGAACTTGAAGCAACCCATGAAAACCGTTTCATAGGTTGAAATTTGTAATCTGAAATAATAAAATTAGTCATTTAGGCATAAATTTGAAGCAAATGGGGTGTATATTCATGGAAACCATTTCATAATAGGTGGGAAGGGCTTTGAAAATTGCCATCTATGTTATTGTTTGGTTTCATGCATTTTACAATTGTACATTAAATTTTAGAACTTATACCTCTTAATATTTTAAGACTATGTTATGTAGTACATTACTTACGTGAAAACTCGTGTAGTACACAGTTTGACAATTTACAATAACATAAATAAACGATTTGAAATAAAAATAAAACAACAGTATGAATTTCTACAACGATAATTAGTGCTACATTATTGTTTGTGTTAAAATTGATGATGTTATTAGTTAAAAATAAAATACTTTGTAGTTTTTGGTTAGTTGGTTAAAAATCAAACGTTATTTTTTGTTAAAAAGCAAATGTTATTGATTATGGTTAAATAATTAAAATACATAGATGTATTCGGTTAAAAATAAAAATATTGTGGATTAAAAATAATTTTATGTTGTTTTTTAGTTAAAAATACTAGTATATTCTTGTTAAATGGTATTAATGGGTAAAGACATTTATTTATATACTATAAACTATTGTTAAAAACTTGTTTATAGTTTCTCATCTCAGAAATATGATCATGATTGTTTTATATTGAGAGTTTCTAATTTTTTAAAATAGTAAATCATAGGCTTTTTTGCGATTACTTTGGAATTGGGTTGGGAGTTAGTTTTTATAAATCTAAATGTGTTGTTAAATGACTGTCTTTATTACTTTAATTTAATTTAATATAATTGTACCTCTTAAATTTAAGAATTATTTGCTTAATATGACAAAAAAATATTTATGTGTAATATGGATATATCTTGGGCAAACATACTCTTGTAGGTTAAAAAAATTAAATAGATAATCAGATTAATTATAATGGAAAGTAGGATGCTCTAATATGACAAATACTATAATTTAAGAAAAAGTGACATAAAAACAAAGGAGGATGCCTATAACGACAGTTGCAAAATAAATAATATGACAATTTGCAAATCTATTACTATTTGGATAAATTAACTCGTTCCTTGGTGAGTTGGGTTATTGAAATAACATTCTGTTTATGATAGAAACATTTACAAAAGGAAGGGCACAATAGTCAACTGTATTTTGTTGCTTACAAGTTAGATTAAAAGTGCAGTATCTTTCAAAATAAATAAAGTAGAATGCTATAAATTGTAGATGATATTACAAAAATGGTCCCTGTCAATGAAATAGTGATAATGTAAGTAAAGCAATTGTCCCTGTACTAACATAAAGTTGCAGGAAATGTCCATTAAAAAATATAAAAATTTTCAAAAAAGGTTCAAGAAAAAAAATTACACAGAACATACAAATTGACATGTCCTGGGGTCGAATTCCATGGTTTTTTTTATGCTTTACCATTTCAAGAACATATGGTATAATACTATCGTTTAAAAATAGGGAATTTGGGTAACTTCAGATCTACAACTTATAACGAAATGAAAAAAGTTTTTCTTGAAAACACTACAAAAGTCATGACATAGTAGACACCTTTGCAAACTTATAGGTTGGTGGATTATCAACACAAATCAAATTTCAAGAAAATTAATTGAAAATGCTCTTTTTTATATTGAGAAAGGGAAAGATATGTGGATATAATTTTTACTCCAAGTATGAATCATAAACATCTTTCCAACGATTCCATCTTCAGCCGATTTCCTAGAAATAAAATATAACAAAAAGTAAGTACTACAATTCTTTAACCAGTGTTACATACATCAAGTATAAATATAGTAGTAAAAAGTAAAAAAAATGCAGTTAAACGTTATACTTGAAATAAATCAAGGAAGAGAAACAAAACCTGTGTTACCAGATAATCTCTGTAAGAGAAACAATCATATAAGTATTTAGAAAATTAAATTTTTTTCTAACTGGTGAGTGACAGTTTGTAAGCACATTCAAGGAACTATTTTTTCATTAAAACTACATATTAAACACTTGGCCACCTTTAAGGCTAATAATTGGAAGAAAAAAATCCAAACAACTTCTATCATTTTCTCTGTTCCTAGAGTTTAAACTGTATTTATGACCATAATCACTTATTCATTTTGCAGTTGTTACTAAAAGATTATAAAAAGGAAACCAATACATGTCGAGTAGCCTTTGAAGATCTAAACATGTTTCATCTGAAGATAGGTATTTCTATATTGATTTCGGGAACATGCTATAAAAATCCACATGAAGTTTTGAGTTATATATTTGAAAAACACATAATAATTGATAAATACTAAGCATATAAGAACAAAAGACGTTTGATTCAACCTCTTGCCTATTTCATAATCACATAACTCCAATGAGTAAGACTATTCTTCCCCATAGTCAAACTCCTTTGTAGTATTCACATCATCTTCTATAAACATCATTAAACCAGAAAAAAAATCAAATTTCCCATAGGTTGACTAAGTGAATCATGTAGATAAAAAGATGATTATTAGAAATCGATTACTTCAAAAAAGAATATGTAGATTCACTCCCTCTTATAGTTGGCTTCTCTAGAAGTGTCTATCATACTTGAAAAAAGAAAATTCCTTCAACAAGATAACGGTTTCAGATCCAAAATAACGGGGAGGTGGATCTTACTTGGACAACTTCATCAATAAGATCAACTTCTAAAACACGAGTAAAAAAACCAACACCAATCCCTTGCATCTTATGTAAACCCTAGTCATGATAAAACATGATCAGTATACAAGTATATGAGACGGGAACACTTAGGAAATCAAAGGAAAAACTAAATTAGCGCAAATTAGTACAAAGTTAAAGAGTTAATCGAAAATTTGAAAAACCCCCCGTTTTTCCTGACTTTCTATGGAAGTTACGATTATTAACAACAAAAGAAATAAATCATCAAGGTAGCGTACCGGACTTTCCCCTAGACAAAATAGAATATCAAATTGCACAAAATAGTTAACACCTTGGGATTTTTGAACTTGATTCAATTTTAGGCGATGAAGATCAAAATAGTGAAAAAGTGAAACCTAGATCCTTTCATGGCTGAGGCGGTGGAGAAGGAGAAGAGAAATATACTGATTTTTTTTATTTAGGGGATAATAAGAAGAACTAAAATGGAACTTACATCGCCGTCATTATCACTGATGGAATGGTAGGTGAAGGCTATCGATTAATTTTTTGTTTGGAGGAGGATGTAACCTTTAGATTTGAGGAAGCAATGGCGGTGGTGCGCTTATTCAATTTTGGAGAAGAGATACATCCTTGATTTATTGGTTGAAAATTTTCTAATTGTTGATTTTATGGAAGCAATAAAAAAAGAATCAGGTTATAAGAGAAAGGATTTGAGTCTTGGCATATTTGGTGGCTGATATAACGGGATTCAACTTGCAATTTCAAATCAAACCTGCAACTAACAACCAGCCATTGAAGACTTTCGAGGTGTTTGTCTATGGCAGTCTTAAAAGTAGTTCCAAAACTTTATGGTGGCTTCTGTTTCTTCCATAAAATACCAGTGAAGTTGAAGAAGAAAGCGCACGACCATAATTTATAAGAGTTGATTTGGAGATGATTTCATTTTAGAACCCTAATTTCCTCCAAAACCGTTGATTTGGAATTGCTTGTGAGATTTGGGGTTTGGGGGTGTTTGGCTTCCAAAACATCAGTTAGGTTTTTTTGACTTTTCCAAAAAGTTCATTTTCCTTCTATCAAAAATCCAAAAATAGATTTTAATTTTCGTCCTCTTCTTCCTTTCACGTTTAGATATTCTGACGAACAACTCTCTCATCTTCTCCAGCAAAAAAATAAAATCGAAAATACAAAATCCAGATTTTTTGCTTAAGCTACACAGAACACAAACTCTCTAAACATTTTACCTTCAAAACCCATATTTCTTACTTTAAAACCTAGACGTTTGAAAATCGAAACAAGAACAACCTTCTAGCATGAAATCAATTTTTTGCTTTAAAAACGTATCCAAACCAATAAACTCAGATTTCTTCCGACATCTACGATTTGCTACTAGAGAAAGGAGACGAACTTGTTATTGAAACAACACTGGAAACATTTCTTTATTTGTAAATATCATGACCCAAGGTAAAACTGATGTGGCCCTCCAAAATACCAAAAGAAAATGACAATTCATACCAATCAAAAATCTTATTTACAAAAAAAAATATCAATTTGTTAAAGGACCAAATTTGCCAACATACAAAATAAAATGACAATTCATACCAATCAAAAATCTTATTATTGCTATGCTCAATCAATTTTAATATATATAATAATTGGAAAAAATGAATATATATTACAATCAGTTTTAAACCTCATGAAACTATGTCATTTTATTATCTAAAGATCACAATTAGGGGACTCATGATTAACACTTGACATTGCAGATTCAATATTGAAGCAATAATTTTGACAGGGAAACAAAAATGTTAATTATCTTTGACTTTCGTGATGATGGAAAACAGTAATGTTCACTGATGTAAATTAATAAATAGTAATTGAAGAAAGAAAACATGGATGATTAAACGATAATAAAAGAAAGAAATGCATTGGGGAATTATATATTTACCAAGCGAAAACTGAATCTTTATAATTACTAAGATAAAACTGTATAATTTAGTGGTTTATTATCTAAGCTTAGGTGATGCTATAATATATATTCTATCCCCATAATAATTCAGGTTATTATTACAATAATAACATATAAATAATAAAACCTAAAAAAGAATTATAAAAGTATTCTGCAAGGGCAATTTAGTATTTTTATGTCTAACAGACCAAACACAAAAAATATATATATGATAGGGATTGTTTGAGTTTAAAAAAAAAAAAGGAACATACACACGTAAATTACCCCAATCCACAGGAACCATTCATGTGATTTATTTACTCTAACAAAAAATACGCTCCAAGTAACCTGCCTGTCACATCCATTGGTATAGGAAAAAAAATAAAGAAAATGAAGTTCACATGCAAAATGAGAAAAACAATAAATTTAGTAGAGGCCTAGAGGGGGCTGCCTATGAGCATGATGATGGATGATGGATGGTGTAATGGGGAAAGAATAGCAACATCCTTTTATAAATAAGTTGCTTTGTATACAACACTGTACATGGTCCCCCATTGCCAATCATTG
This sequence comes from Lactuca serriola, assembly GCF_051521515.1. Taxonomy (NCBI): domain Eukaryota; kingdom Viridiplantae; phylum Streptophyta; class Magnoliopsida; order Asterales; family Asteraceae; genus Lactuca; species Lactuca serriola. Next base: position 235,575,148 of record NC_136409.1, on the reverse strand, counting down.
ATTTACTACACTTGAATAAAAAAAAATAAAAAAAAAAATGTGTTTGCTAACAACTTACTTATATTAATATTTATTAATTAATATTAAGATTTAAGCCAACACAAGCTCCCCTTGGTCTTGTTGCAACTCTTGATCAGCTATACCTCGTCCTTGCCCCTCTTTGTCTTTATACGGGACCAGAATCCGCTTTATGTCTTCTGCGTTCAACGTCTCGTATTCCAGCAGCGCATTTGCCAGTGCATGCAACGACTTCTCGTGCTTCACAACCACCATTTTAAACAGGTTATAAGTTAAGCCTTATTATATGCAACAAATACTCACCTACTTTCATTTATTTCTTTATTATACTTTTGAAAAAATCTACCCCCAATTATAAGAGAAAAAAAAATGAAAGTAAAATGTCTTGATAAGAAAGAACGAAGGTAACACGCTATAATAAACATACACACAAAAAGTATGTTGACATGTCTTGCAATGTAACCCATAAGATAAAAGTATATTTGAATAATGCCAGGATGAAGATTTGATAGCACATACCTTCTTCAGCAAGGATCTCACACGTTCATAAGCATCTTTTAAGAGTTTGACGACCTGAAAATCAGTAACAGAAGCAAAGATCATTTGTCTGTTTTTAGCCTGTTTGTTACAGCAAGACATGAGGATGGATATGAAACAACAGGTATTTGACATGGATTGGACTAAAGTTGGGGCCGGTGTTAATGGAACAAAAGTTGCAATTTTTGTCCCACCCAAAAAGATCTAGACCTCCTCATCAAAAATAGCCCTAGAAAGCTTGACCAGATCAGTCTATAGTCCCATTTAACAAACAAAAAAAAAAAAACATTGAAATTCTAGAAACATACTTCAGCATCGATACGTGATTGCATCTCGGAGCCTGGTCGCTCTTTAATATGAATTGGCCCGATCACATCACTCATACCACAAGACGATACCTTTCTCAACAGAGATAAAGATAAGAAGAAGCACATATAAATATAATGATGATGAAATAGCATGTTTTGGAATGAAGGCAAGGTGAAATAGATTACCATATATTGAGCAAGTTCTGTAGCAGACTGAAGATCGCTACTAGCACCGGTGGTAATATGGTCACGCCCAAAGATAAGCTCTTCTGCAACACGTCCTCCCATGCAAACATCCAGACGTGCCAATAATTGCTTTTTGCTTACGGATGTCTCGTCATTTGAGGGGAGCTGTGTCACCATTCCTAAAGCTGATCCACGTGGCATAATTGTTGCCTTGTGAATTGGATGTGCACCATCCGTATTCAAGGCAACAATTGCGTGCCCGCTCTCATGATAAGCTGTCAGCTGAACATCCACATGTCACCATTCAGTCTTCCTAAATCGATATATATATATATATATATATATATATATATATAGGGGATAGGGAATATACATTACAGCCCCACCTAAGCTTAGGTACTAAACCTCTAAAATATGTCGTTTTAACATGCTAAATATGCCCGGTTTGGTTTCACTTGGTAAATATATCATCCTCCATAACATTTCTTTCTTTCATTATTGTTTTACCATCTCTGTTTTCTTTCCTCTATTATCGTTTATTACTTCACCCAAGTGAACATTATTAAACCCTAAACCTAAACCCTAAACCCTAAATCTAAACCCTAAACCCTATTGTGTCGATCTTGAATTTACATCTTGAAGTATTAACCGTGAATCCATTAACCGTAATCTTTATATAGTAAAACAATGTATTTTCAAGAGGTTTAGTACCTAAGCTTAGATGGGGCTGTAATGTATATTCCCTTTTCCCATATATATATATATATATATATATATATATATATATATATATATATATATATATATATATATATAGGGTAGAGTAAAGTGATAAAATAGTGAAAGTAGGTTTGTGTGTGTTGTTATAATATAAAAATAATGGAAGAAAAACCTTTTTTGAATCTTCAGATATAAACATGGTTTTGCGCTCTGTACCCATGATTATTCTGTCCTTGGCAAACTCCAACTGCGCGGCGTTCAATTTTTCGGCACCTTCAACAGCAGCCTTGATGGCGGCCACATTCACCAAATTTGCCAAGTCTGTCGTTTTGCAAAAAATAAATAGTCATGATGAAGTAAGTATTATTTTTTTTATTTCTTAAACATGATTTTGACTTACCAGCACCATTGAAGCCGGGTGTACCACGTGCAATTGCCTTGACATCAACATCATCTGCAAGTGGTTTGTCCTGTAAATACAAATCCAAAATCTCTTGACGACCCTTCACATCTGGATTTTGGACCACAATCTGGAAAACACCTCCATCGGTATTAGTTGATGACACCCTATTTCATTAAAGATGCTTACAAAATATCTATATAAAAAAAAAAAAAAAAAAAAACTTACATGCCTATCAAATCTACCAGGTCTTGTTAAAGCCGGATCAAGAATATCAGGCAAGTTTGTCGCAGCCATCAAAATTATGCCCTGTTTTAAAAATCAAGTTCACAGCTCTGATTCTGAAGAAGAGGGGCAACAAGCATATCAAGAAAAAAAAAAAAAAAAAAAAAAAGGGGCTTGACTTTTTCATGTGTACCTCATTCTGTTCAAACCCGTCCATTTCCACAAGCAGTTGATGAAGTGTTTTCTTTGTATGACCTTCCCACTGCTTTCTAGTGGATCCAACAGCATCTATCTCATCAATAAAGATGATGCATGGAGCCTGAAACAATCAGCAACACGTTTAGTCTAAAACATAAAATAAATCTGTTCTGATTCTGAAAAAAGGACAAGTTAAGACAAACCTTCTTCTTTGCTGCTTGAAACAAAGATCTCACCCTCCGAGCACCCACACCAACAAACCTAACACAGGAAAAGAAACAAACACCATTTATCATTCTGATACAAGTGCTCATTGTTCTATGTCATCATGTAACCAATTTGAAAGCATAAAATTGATAAAGCTGTTCCCACAACACAACTGACAACACAAGCAATCGAGCATCATTATGTTTTTATAAAAGTGTGATAAAATTTACTTACATTTCCTCAAACTCGGAACCTGCCCGGTAGAAAAATGGAACCCCAGCTTCTCCAGCAATCGCCTTAAAATTTGTCATGATCAGAACATAAAAATTGAATTAATGTACTAGTAGTAACAGAAACAAATTCTAAAAGTCCAAAAAGGGAAGAAAAAAGATATGGTTGTCCATAGTAGCATTACCAAATAATCAAAGTTAATTCAAGCACTCAAACAACAATAGAAACATATACAAAATCTTTTACAGCTTACCTTGGCAAGTAGAGTTTTCCCTGTTCCAGGTGCACCAGTCAAAAGTATCCCCTGCAAAAGGATCAGGTTGACTGATTTATCATTTATTTCAATAATCAATTTTCTTACAGTTACCAACTGCACGAAGCTAGAGAGATAATTTTACTTTACATTTGTTTCAATAATCAATTACCCAAATCTGGTGAAATATTTATTTAATTACAAAGTCATATACTATGTAGAAAGCACAAACCTTTGGCAACTTCCCACCAAGTCTAGTGAACTTCCCTGGATTTCTAAGGTACTCTACCACTTCTTCAAGCTCTTGTTTGGCGTCATCACAACCTTTTACATCCTTAAAGGTTTTCACATTCTGCACAAAACCAATTCATAACACATGACAGAGGTTACAGACTTGTTTTCCTTTCTCACTTAATAAAGAAACTCAGGGAACTGAAGCTTTCCCCATTAAGACCTAAGTTTTAACAAATTTTCTCTCACATATACTATAGTTTTCCTTCCATACAACTTCTACATTGAATTCCAGACTTGTCATGATGTGAGGTTAATGTTTACTAGGCATGTGAAGCAGAAGAGAACTGAAGATGGTGTTTTACCTTCTCTGGTGCTATTTCTTTATTTGATTCTTTTGGGGTGTAAGAAGAACTTGACCCAACACCAGAAGCTCCTATACCACCTAAACCACCAATATACTTCTGAAGTGCAGCAGCACCCATTACCCTGAACAAGGAAAATCAACTACATTTCAAGAATAATCAAAAGAAAATAATAAAAATATTATCATGTGACATGCTTTTCCACCAACTGTATAGGTATCAAAATAGATGGGGTCGGGTTTAAGCAAACCCATGTTAATGGCATATATAACTGAAGATAAACACTTACCACATTAAGCCAATAGCAACAGTGAATAAGATTGTGGAGATGAGCTCCTGTGCAAACCGTGATGATCTATTTGACACTTTTGGATCAACCTGCAAACACAAGAATCAAAAAGTTCAAACTGGGTAGGACCAAGAATCCCTTTACACAAAGAATTAGAAAGATAATCATCAAACAATCACATAATAACTGCTCATGAGATAATATTTAAATAAACTCTCACCATCATTACATGCAATGGCTGCCTCTCGGATATGCCAGGATTTAAAAATGACTCGTCTAAGTTTCCAGATGCCCTTTGCTTCAGTTCTTGTAACTGAAAGCAGATAGTAAACCAACAAGGTTGAGAAGATGGGATGTCTAAACTCTAAAGTACAAAAAAAAAAAAAAAAAAAAAAAAAAAAAAAAAAAAAAGGAGAATGAAGTAACTTCTGAACAGTGGGAAAATGTACTTACTAGTGCAGGAAGACTGGAAGGCTTTCCAGATTGCTCATCAGGAAGATACTCAGCAATGGCATTAGTGGCTACCAGAGCTCGAATATATTCTGCAACTCCTTTACTGTCAACTGCATATTGCCTCTGCTCAAAACGTCTTATGACAGATTCCGGACTGAAAATAATAATTATAATTATGATTATGATTATCTTATTATTTACGATCAAAACAACAGCAACTAACTAATAGTTACTCATAGGATAAGATGCTTTATTAGACTAGCCGCATATGAATATATAATAGTCAAACAGGATAAAAAGGTTGAGCTTTTTTCACCTGTGTTTATTGAGCTCAACCAACAAGGCACTCTGTTTCGCAGCATCCTTCGGATTCAAGTCTGCTTCAGAAATTAACAGCTCTAATCTCTTGTCTTGCCGCCAAAAAGGCCACCAACTAAACCCATCCGATAACAGCATTTTCTCGAATCCAAGCTTTATCCTCGCGAAAAATCCCATCAAAAACACAAGCAACGGTAGTTTCCCCTTCTCCCTCCCAACTTCATCTCCTGCAGCATTTATCTCACCCTCAACTTCATTCAAACATTCTTCGCTATTAGAAACCTCATCCTCTTGAAAATCGATAACTTGCCCCTCCGACTCGGGTGCCAGATTGTGATTACCATTACTCGATGAAGTTAGACTGGAATTCGAATCGACATTTTCTTGATGCAATGCGAAGAAAGGGCGAATTTTTTTGCGATAACTTGTTGAATGGAAAGAACCCAAATTAAAAGAGTGAATACGGTAAAATTGAAGACGTCTTGAGTGAGGCACTAGATTAGAAACTATTGGGGGTTTACAGATGAGAAAAGCTTGAAGAGCAGACATTTGCTCAGAAATTAATTAGGGTTTATGAAGAAAGTTTATCGATGAAAACCCAACTCGGTTTTTTATTAAAATCTTGTTAGCCAAAGTGAGCCACACAATCGGTGAAAGAAAATAAAAGGGAAGGAGGATCAGGAGAGAAACCTTATCTCCCAGAAGACGACTGAAATTGGCGCTCTGGTTTTTTTTTTTCTTTTTCTTTTCTTTACTTTTTAGGTATTTATATAATTTACGATGTGATTGGATTCATTATTAGGAAACGAATACGTGCTCGGTGCTCCTGTGATGGGTCCTTCCCTACAACAACTTCCTTTTTAAACAAAGAAAACCAACTCTTGTCATCAAAAGATCAAACAATAATCATCTGGTGGGACTGGTTCGGCAGTCCACTTGGTAACCTAGGCAACAAACTTCAGGCCGAGGATTCGGCATGCGGATCTCGGCTCGATAACTCGGTAAAATTGTGCCGATGAGAGAGAGAGAGTGTATGGTCTGGAGAAATTAGAAAGAAATAAGGATATGCATAGGCAATGATTAGTTTTTCTTTTGGCATGACAAAAGTGGCAATCCACGCCATGTAAATTGCAAAAATTAGAGAGAGTGTAAAAAATTCTAAGTGATGCCTACGTGAATCATGACAAACTTGGCACCACTCTATATTTAACTACTTGAATACTATAACATTCAGTTTTAAGGTGCATGATTTCGAGGTTTCTTTTATCATTTGAATGAAATCACAACGTGAGCAATGCCCCTCACGTCGTGGGCAAAGGTTGACATGTTGACCCACATTCTTTGAATCTCACAACGTGAGCCCTTGTTTCTCACGACATGAGAGCTATCTGCTGACCAAAACCCTAATTTTTTGGTATTTAATGGAATGAGAGGGCTAGGGTTGTCCACCATCAGACTCTAAGCCTCCATAAACCTTGATATCAATCATTCTTGAAGCCCTTAATCATTTTTGGTACAATTTCTAGCTTGAAGAATGAGAGAAGAAGAGGAAAGAAGTGCTCTGGTGGTGGTGGTGGAGTGGGCAAAGTATAATCATCATCATCTTTTCTTGTTGTTGGACCTTTGTAAGTACCAAGGGTTCAAACTTTATTGCATATTATGGATAAATCTAGGATTTTGTCCATATTTCTTCATGTTAAGCATGCTTGAATGAAGTAAAACCATAAAGTTAGCAACTTTATGGGTTTTAAGGGTTATTTGATCATAATACTGTCTAGATCTGGAGGTTGGTGAGGTATAAAGCCATGCATGAGAGTTTGATGCATATTTTTCCACTTTTTGACCTAGAATGGGTTGGGTCATGCATAGTGCAAGCATGACAATAAAGCAAACATTTTTATAGGCCTTAGGGGTCCCCTTTTAGCTCCTGAATGAGATAGATTCAATGGACTAACAAAATAAGGACTTAAAACCTTGACTTTTGGGTTCAAACCGTAGTCACGACGTGAGATATCAGGTCTCATGACGTGACAAAGATTAACCTCGTATATCGTTGAGTTCATGGAACTCATGACGTGACTCTATGATTCCCACGACGTGAGGTTAGTTCAGTAAGAATTCATGGCTGAGTTGTCTGATTCGGGAGCGAGTTATTGGGATCGGACCTGGTCGACTCCCAAGGCGTAACCGAGGATTGGTCACGACGTGAGACCATATGTTAGGGTTTTGTCCAATGGATTTGACTTGGTTGACTTTTGACTTTGACCATGATTTTGACCAAGTTTGACTTAGGGGTATTTTGAGTTGTAATCTAAGTTTTGGTCACTGTTATTTGTAAAGGTGACCGGTAAAGTTGTTTTCGGAGCAGCATGTGGTTTCAGCTTATTATCTGTCTATGAGGTGAGTTTTCTCACTGTATTCATGGGTCGAGCGCACCAATGTCGGCCCATTATTGTGTTATGTAAGATGATAGCTTTTATGTGGCTTATATGTGTTTGCATGTTCGGGTTGAAATAAACCCCAGGGCGGGGTCCACTATCATATGTCCGGGTTGAAATAGACCTTATGGCAAGGCCCACTATTGTATGATTAAGTTGAAAGATACCCCAAGGCGAGGTCCCATGGCGAGGCCCAATGTGTTGATCGGGTTGAAATACACCCCAGGGCGAGTCCCTAGGGTTGGCCCCATATGTGTTGATCGGTTTGGAACACACCCCAGGTTAAGCCCAGTTGTATGAATTGTATGTGGTACATTGGGGAACTCATTGCGCTTTGTGCTTACAGTTTATGTTTATGGTTTCAGGTACTTCCGGTTTGAAAGGTGGGGGTCTGATGTGATGGCACAACATCCTCCCCTTATGATTTATGCATTTTCAGTAATTGTACTCTGATATTTTATATATTATATTTGGTGATGGTTTTGAAACAACTTAAGGAATGAAATTGATAGTCTTTCAATGAAAAATTTGATCATGATTTTTGGGTTGTTACAAATACCCATAGGTTGTGCAAGTTAATTTTTTCAACAATTTATTGTTGGATTAGTGTCTAAGTCCATAACTATTTTGGTATATACTTGACCCGATGGTGCATGGTCCTTTTGGGTTGCCTTCACCAAAGCAACTTGATAGGATGAATTATGGAGAGAAAGGATTAAATATGATTTATTAATATATTATGAGAATAATATATTAAAGGAGAAATCATATTGTTTAATTAATATTAGTCAAGAATTAATAAGAATTAAGTTTGTGACTAAAAGAGATTAATTAAACTTAAGGGACTAGAATTGTAATTATAAGATAATTGCAATTTGGGCTATAGATTGCCTTATATTAACGAGTGGACGAATTCTATGGGGAAACCCATTAGAAATCGTCCAAGGCCTTTAAGGAAAGGAGTCCATGGGTTGCTTAGGGCTTAAGCATCCAAATTAGGGTTTCCTTGTTAGATAACCCTAATAGCCTCACTATATATAGAACCCTTATGCCCCAAAAACGTGGTGAACTAATGGTCTAGGGTTTCCACACGTTTTGGGCAGCCTCCTTCTCTTCTCTTCTTCATCCTCTTGCTCTTGGTGTTTGTGAACCATTAGAGGAGTGACATTTGTGACTCTAAGCTTTCTAAAGTCAATATAAGAAGGATTTGAGATTGTTATTGCTACATAACAATCAAGGTATGATCTAAACCCTTATTTATATGTTATATTGATTATCATATGCTAGATCTAGGGTTTATAGTCTTGGATAACTTGCATGTACAATAGAGAAACCTAGATCCAAGCATTAGGGTTTGTATGAGCACATAGGATGTTCTTATGACCAAAACCCATCAGTGGTATCAGAGCCTTGATTGGTTTCTATTGTATTGATGCCTTGTATGTTTGTTCAAGTTGAAAAAAATCGATTTTTGTGAAATTGCCTGATGAACTCGGTGAGTCCCATAGTGGACTCGGCGAGTAGGCTCGACTCGGCGAGTCCATTGGGGTACTCGGCGAGTCCAAGCGTCAGAAAGAGCAAATATCGGGATTTCTTGTTGTTTATCTTTGAGATACTTGCCTTTATCATATTAGATCAATATAAATCCGATTTTATGATATATATATATGAGTATATTCTTGATCTAATTGAAGATATTTATCAATTAATAAAATATTTATTTCCTTATGTGATAATTGATTAATTATTTTGATTAAATTGGTAAATTGTTTTGCAAGAAATTATTAAATAAATCAAATATGGATAATTATGTGATTAAATGTTAATTTAGATTATTTGTTATTTGATCTCCTAGTGTTTTGAAATGTTTAAAAACCTGCCCTCAAGTTTTGGAATTTAAAAGTTGATTAAAAGTTTAATTTAGGAATGTTAAATTCTAAAACCCTAATATTGTTTTGAAAAGTTCAAATCACACCCTTATGGTTTTATTAATTAATTAAGGTGTATAATTAAAATAGGTTTAATAAATCCATAAAGTTTTGGTTTACAATTTAGTTGAATTAAAAGTATAATTGTTAAATTTGACCACCTAGTATTTTAAAAGTGTAAAATACACCCTATACTATATATAACATTAAAAGTCTGACATTATATATATATATATATATATATATATATATATATATATATATATATATATATATGTATGAGTAAAAGTCAGTCTTACCGTTAGTAGGCCTCATTCACGAAGCTGGTCTATAAGGGGTGTTTAAGGAAATTGCCTATAAAATGACGATTGAATGGGTATCCACTCATACCCACCGCACTCTTGACTAGTGGAGGGTCGTTAGCCGAACGGGTAGGATAGGACAAAAACTTTCCATTATAAGTATAATGAAGTACAAAAGTAACTAAATGTTTTACAAATTCCCAATCTTAGTTACTTAGACAAAAGTGAATTGATGCAATTCCATGAAATTACACTTTGTGCCCTTGCGAAGACGTTAGTGGAGCGTGTGTGGTTAACCGGCACACTAAATGGTTCTAAGCAAAGGTATCAAAGGGTGACTCAATGTTTGTCATAGTTCGATGGAGCGTGTGTGGTTTACCGGCACATCGAATAGGTGATTGTAACATGTGAGGGCACCATGTAAGTTTGCATGGTTATTCACACCCGCTTTGTGATCCTCGGCATCCCAGTCACAAACAAGAGGGGCATATCGAGATTTAAACATGCAATTGAAATGTTCAATGAATCTCAAAGGATATAGGAGTTTTCATAGATTTAAAACTTAAATTTCTTTTTCGTTTTTCATGGTGGAAATTAGTGAATCGTCATTCACTTACCTTCAAGTATTATGCAACTAGATTACGGCATCCCTTTTTAGGTTTTAGCATATTGTATTGGGTCCTAGCCTTAGTATTTCATTTGGGTGATTTACTAAGGACTCAATCAATCAACTAACTTGAATTCGTTTTCTCCCGTTTTGTAGATGTCAAAGTACGACAACTATGGTCTTCCCAAATCCCGTGGAACAAGCATTCCACATGAAGATGATATTCCATGATTCTATCGAGGAACAAGAGATCATGCTTCCCTTCCTCCACCTCCTCCAATTATTCTCCCTAACCCACAAGTTCGAAGGCTTGAAAGGTTCAAGCTCACTCAAGCCCTTTTGGCAAGTAAACATAAAGAAGGAAAGTCGGTGTGTGCACACGTCCTAGGGATGAAGTCACGCATTGATAAGTTAAGAATGTTGGGATCCGTTGTCTGTGAGGATATGGCTATTGTCTGGGTTCTTCAGTCACTTCCTAACTCGTATAGTGAGTTCTTAAGAGAGTACTGTATGACGAACTACGATGTGACCCTTATAGATCTCACATATATGCTTATTGCTACTGAATCAGCAATGGTTTGCCGCAATAGAAAAACAAAGTTGATTGGTGAATCTGCCTTCGAGACCTCTATGGATATAGACAATGGCAACGAAGACATGCTATGATCGAAAAGTTTGATTATAAGAGAAATGCAATGTCTGAAGTAGTTCCATGTTTTGTTCCAAAAGAGTCAATTTGCTTTTATTGCCAAGAGAAGGGGCATTGGAGACGAAGTTGCCCTATTTACCTAAGAGATCTAAGAGATGGGAGAGTCAAAACGTATGGCTATGCTTTAGGTAAACTCCATTGACTAACTCTTTAAGCTTCTATTCTAGATTCTTAATACATAATGTGATAAGATTACAATCGATGTTTTGTAGGATCGAAGAAAAGAAAGGAAGCTTAAGGGAAGAAGTGAGCAGAATCTAACCGTGAAGAAATGGATTTCGATCGCATTACTTGAAGATTAGATTCTTGAGCTACTACTTAGAGTTAGAATTAGAAATATGTATTAGCATAGTTTTTCAATGAATTGCATCGTAAGGACAAATTTTTCCGCAATAAAATAAATTTTGATTTTATATTATTTATTTATCCTTGCAATGGCATGCATGAAAATTGATGTTTGAAGGTTTCTAATATTAGCAATAATGGATTTGATTTTTAATTATGTTGTTTGTGGAAATGTCGAAAATTTACCAAATAGGGAGAGTTTCTCATCGCCCAAGCTTCAATTGGATAGAAACTTGGAATCATGCAATTTGGTTGCACGATGAATGAGAAATTCCATATTTGGAAATTAGACTAATTCATTGACAAAGTGTCAAGTGTAGGACTAGGAGATCGGGTACACAAAGTTGCGTGTTGATCAAGTCCACCATAAGAGTAACAAGATATTCATCATGATTTACTAAAGGTTTAGTAAATATGATTATACTTATAAGATTAAGTGTAATTTTGAATTGATTGAAAAAAGTTTAAATCAATAGCATAACGAATAAGAAGAATCAAGTAGGCAGAAAGATAAAAGTTTCTCCATTCTAAGAAGAAGGGAGAGTAGCTTTTATGCTTTATGATAGGTCTTAATGATTAAGAACCATATTTCAATTGATCCTCTAAGTGAGTCTTAGTACAATTGTATGTCTAAGAAGAGGAATCAAGAATTGAAGAAATGGTTAAATCAAGAAGTCAATCATACTTTGTTCCAAAACAAGTCTTAAAGTTAAGATTGTGACATTGAGTGAAAAGTATTAAGAAGGTTTATAACATTCATCAAATGTGGAAAGTTGTGATGTCTTGGATAAGACAAAGACCAACTAGGACCAATTTATGAAGTGTTTTGATAAAAACTACACTAACTCTTGAATACTTGTTTGTCAAGAAATGTTTATTGACAAGAGAATCTTATATGTCAAGGAGTCAGTGGGAGTCTTAATCAAAATAAACCTTATCGATCATCACTAGCACACGAGTTGAGGTTTACAACCTATCGTATTGACACTATTTTGTTTCTGTGCCATTCCAATTGAGTTAATTATACATGTGATGTAACAGCCCGGAATCTCAGGTATTGTTAAATTATGTTTTTGGGGACGATTTAAGAGGGGACTCGGCGAGTTGGAGCCTAGACTCGCCGAGTAGGATCGCAGACTTGGTCGCGGGTTCGCGACTGGACTCGACGAGTCCAGATATGGACTCGGCGAGTCGACGCTGTTCAGCAGAAACCCTAACCGTTCGGTTTTGGATCGTATATAACGCCTCTTAGGCCGTCATTTTCCGTCTTTTGGTCGATTGAGAAGAACCCTTATCGTTGTGGACGTCCAGAGCAGGAGAGAAAGCCATTGGAACTTGGAGGAACTTGTTAGGCAAGAAGAAGAGGAATTTGGCCAAAGGAATAACAAGGAGGATCGAGTCCTGAGGTTTGGGGGACACAGAGAGTGCGTTTTCAGGTAATACTCGGACCAATTATGTTATTTGATATGTATGCGAAATTAGGGTTTATGAAACCCATTTAGTGATTTGATGGGTTATTATGTTATTACCCAAACGTTTATACCCCCAGTAATAAGATGTTTAGAAGTCCAGAAAGTCCCATGATTGAATATCTCGGGACCATACGTAATTTAGAAAGCAGTTGCTCGTCTGCATGGCATGGACTCGCCGAGTTGTTCTTCAGACTCGGCGAGTGGAGTCGGGGTGGCCCCGCGATTCTTCCAGGAGTAACTCGTCGGGTCGAGGAGGATACTCGACGAGTAGATAAGGAATCTCAGAAAGTTGGAGGACGTCTAGACTCGCCGAGTCGCCATGGTACTCGCCGAGTCCGGTCGAGTTGACCGTTGACCGTCGACCAGAGTTGACCTAAGTCTGACTTCTTAGGGATAGTCACACTTAGAAGATATAAGTATTAATGAGATATGTGATGTTATAGGGAGGTTGTAGCTCGTCGGTTGTGCACGAGTCATTTCGGGATTTGCTAGCGTTCAGCCTTTACGAGGTGAGTCTTCTCACTATACTGTACCCGGAAGGGTTCGACTGTATGACCAGAAGGTCAGATATGATAAGTGATATGTATGATGTATGTGATAAGTATTTGTTATATGTGAGCTATGTATGTTATGTGGGCCGGAAGGCAATACGATATGGGCCGGAAGGCGATTATGTTATGGGCCGGAAGGCGTTGTGTTGAGGACCGGAAGGTCAGGGCCTGGAAAGGCGTATGTGTGTAAGTGTATATTGGGGAACTCACTAAGCATTTATGCTTACAGTTGTTGTGTATGTATTTCAGGTACTAGCGAGGACCGTGGGAAGGCGCCGGCGTGATCGATACACACTGAAGACTACTTTTATGATCTTGGGATTTTGGATTATTTGTATTTGACAGAACACTTAAACTATTTATGCCTTGTTTTGAATGGAAATAAATATATTTTTAAAATGAAAAATTTGTTTGAAAATTTTGCGTTGTTACAATTGGTATCAGAGCCTTGGTTTGAGGGATTCGGGTGCACCTTCGGGAGTAACTGAACTCAAACTGAGGATTTGAGGAAAACTTTTAAATAAAGGCATAAAGTTTTGTAAATGGTTTTGTGGTAAGCAAGAAAGAAGCGGTGTGTATGATCAGTCAGCGCCCGAACGGTAAAGATCCCCAAAATACCTTACAATATTATATGATATGAATTGTTATGCATGCTAGAAGACTAGGTATTCATGATAGGACTAGAGTGGCCTGATTTGTGATGCCTTAGTCTAGGGAAGTTTGCCTATATGAGATGCTTTGCTAGTATGCGGGTAGACAGTGCATAGCAGAAGTAGAGTACTCACTATCCGGAGTTTGGGGAGGAGGACTTGAGATGAACGCTGATGCGGTGTGGTCGGTAGTATTGGGCCCGTACTGCCGAAGACACCGGGTCAGTGGGAGACCCAAGTAAGAATCCCTGGATATCGGGGACTGAGTAGGGTTGCGTATCGAGTACAATTATACTCGGTGGAGTCTCTGATAGTTTTATGTTGTATTTCAGAGACATCATGGTTAGACCACGCCACGGAGCGAGTACGAGCGGTGTGAGTGACGAGGATATTCGTCAGATGATTCACGAGGAGGTGGCGGCAGCGATCCGGGCGGAGATCCCGGAGATGTTTGGGTCTATTAAGACCACCCTGATGGAGACATTCGATGAGCGGTACGCCGCGTTGACTGAGGCTGCAACCGCTGCAGCTACCGCAGCTGTGGCCGCTGCTAGGCCACAGGGAGGTGACTCGTTGCTGTTCCGAGAGTTCAGCAACACGAAGCCACCGGAGTTCGATGGGACGCAGGATCCGATTGCTGCGATGAGGTGGATCGCGGACATAGAGGGGTGCTTCTACACGTGTTCATGCCCGGAGCACCTGAGGGTACGGTTCGCTTTGAACCAGCTCCGTCTGGGAGCGAAGGACTGGTGGAAGTTCGTGACAGCGAACTTCACTATGGCAGAGACTACAGCGGTGACATGGGAGGGGTTTACTACCATGTTCAGGGATGAGTACGTTCCCCCGGTGGAACGGGAACGATTGGTTCAGGAATTCTTAACCCTCAAGCAGGGTACTGATTCGGTGGCGGCGATCACGCGGAAGTTTCATGAGAGGGCAATGTTTTGCCCCGAGCTGGTGTCCACAGAGCAGGCTCGGATGAGCCGGTACTTGGGTGTCTTGAGGAGGGATATCCGGGAGTTTGTGGCGAACTCCACCTACCATACTTTTACGGAGCTTCAGGCGAATGCCCGGAAGCGTGAGATCGAGTTGGAGACTCAGGCCAGGGAGGAGGCCGAGTCTCAGCAGGCGGACCGGCGGCCGGCTCAGTCTCAGCCGGCAGCCAAGCGGACCAAGTCCGCCGATTCGAGGACGGGAGGTTCGAAGAGCCGCACTTGCGGAAAGTGCGGCAAGGGTCACGATGGGGTGTGTCGAGCTGGTGCTTGCTACAAGTGCGGCAAGGAGGGGCATATTGCTAGGGAGTGCCCCAAGGGGTTTATGGTTTGCTTTCATTGCAACCAGACCGGCCATCGAAAGGCCGAGTGTCCGCAGCTTCGCCAGGGATCGGCACCTATTGCTAGGACTACTGAGACTCGACCGGTGAAGGTCGAGGCCCCGAGGGCTCGTGGGAGAGCCTTTCAGCTGACTGTGGAGGAGGTCCGCGCTGCGCCCGATGTCGTGGCAGGTATGTTGTAATTCATATATTTATTTTAAATGTCGAGATGTTATGCTTATGTTATTATATGCGTATGTACTTTCCTTGTGAACTCTGTGCCTGCCTTAGTGTTATTTGACTCGGGTGCGAGTAGGTCCTTTGTGTCCTTAGCCTTTAGTCAGCATATCAGCGTTAGTCGTGAGTCGTTGAGTCGACCATTGAGAGTTTCTATAGCTGACGAGAAAGTGATTTGTGCTACAGAGGTTCTTCGGGGATGTGTACTAGAGATTTTCGGGGTTGAATTCCCGATTGACCTGATTCCTATTGCGATGGGTGATGTCTGTGTCATCGTGGGCATGGACTGGTTGAGCCGATTCGGCGCTGTCATCGACTGTGAGCGTCAGTTGGTGACTATACGAGACCCTAGCGGGGGAGTTCTTTCGATGTACGGCGAGGGTACCCGTTCGGGATCAGCTTTTTGTTCGGCCGCTAGGGCGAGGCAGTGTCTACAGCAGGGCTGTAAGGGTTTTGTGGCGTATGTGATGGATACGCGGGAGGTTTCCGAGAGACCGAAATCAGTTGAGGAGGTTCCTGTGGTGCGCGAGTTTTCAGATGTTTTTCCCGAGGAGCTGCCGGGAGTACCTCCTGTGAGGCAAGTAGAGTTTGGTATCGATTTGGTTCCGGGGGCCGCGCCTATTGCTAAGGTGCCTTATCGTCTTGCACCTCCAGAGATGCAAGAGTTGTCCTCGCAGCTCCAGGAGTTGCTGGGGAAGGGATTCATTCGGCCGAGCAGCTCGCCGTGGGGAGCACCTATTCTGTTCGTCAAGAAGAAGGATGGTTCACACCGGATGTGCATTGATTACCGGGAGTTGAACAAGTTGACGGTCAAGAACCGTTACCCGTTGCCGAGGATCGATGATTTATTCGATCAGTTGCAGGGAGCATCTTGGTTTTCCAAGATCGATCTGAGGTCAGGTTACCATCAGGTGAGAGTGCGGGACGAGGATGTCCAGAAGACAGCGTTTAGAACGCGATATGGGCATTATGAGTTTGTAGTGATGCCTTTCGGGCTCACCAATGCCCCGGCTGTGTTCATGGATCTCATGAATAGGGTATGCAGGCCGATGTTGGATCGGTCAGTGATTGTATTTATCGACGACATTCTGGTATATTCGAGATCTAGAGAGCAGCATGAGGAGCATTTGAGGGAGGTCCTTGAGGTATTGAGGTCGGAGAAGCTTTATGCAAAGTTCTCCAAATGTGACTTCTGGTTGCGGGAGGTCCAATTTCTAGGACATGTTGTTAATCAGAAGGGGATATTGGTCGATCCGGCCAAGGTTGGGGCGGTGATGAGTTGGGAGGTGCCGAAGTCACCCTCCGAGATCAGGAGTTTCCTTGGGTTGGCAGGGTATTATCGGAGATTCATTAAGGATTTCTCCAAGATCGCAGTGCCGCTCACCAGATTGGCCCGGAAGGGTGTTGCATTCTCATGGGGGGCCGAGCAGCAGACCTCCTTTGAGACACTTCGCCAGAGGTTGTGCGAAGCCCCGGTATTAGCTCTCCCAGAAGGGATGGAAGATTTTGTGGTGTATTGCGACGCATCGATTTCGGGACTGGGTGCAGTGTTGATGCAGAGGGGTCACGTGATAGCGTATGCGTCGAGGCAGCTGAAGCCTCATGAGGCGATATATCCCACGCATGATTTAGAGTTGGGGGCAGTAGTGTTCGCTCTCAAGATTTGGCGTCACTACCTGTATGGGGTTCGATGTACGATATACACGGACCACAAGAGCTTGAAATATTTGATGGATCAGCCCAACCTAAATATGCGTCAGAGGAGGTGGTTGGATGTGGTCAAGGATTATGATTGTGAGATCCTGTACCACCCAGGCAAGGCTAATGTGGTAGCCGACGCATTGAGCCGCAGGGCGGAGAGCACTCCATTGCGAAAGGTATGCTTGAGACTGACTGTGATGACTCCAGTATTGGATGCTATTCGTGGGGCACAGGCAGAGGCTGTGCGACCAGAAATGCAGAAGAAAGAGCGGGTTATGGGGTTAATTTCAGAGTTCGTTAAGGATGGGCGAGGGCTTATGATGTTCCAGGGTCGGATCTGGGTACCGTTCATGGGCGGTACACGTATTACTTTGATGGAAGAGGCTCATAGATCGAAATTCTCGATCCATCCCGGTGCTACGAAGATGTATTTGGACTTGAGGAAAGAGTATTGGTGGCCCTGTATGAAGAGGGACGTCGCATGGTTCGTTGAGAGGTGCTTGACCTGTCGTAGGGTTAAGGCCGAGCACCAGAGGCCGCATGGCAAGTTACAGCCATTGGAGATCCCCGAGTGGAAGTGGGAACAGATCACTATGGATTTCATCACCAAATTGCCGAGGACTGCCAGGGGAGTTGATGCAATTTGGGTGATTGTGGATAGGTTGACGAATAGTGCACACTTCCTTGCCATCAGCGAGAGTTCTTCAGCGGAGAAGTTGGCAGAGATATATGTGAAAGAAGTGGTATCTCGGCATGGGGTGCCGATCTCGATTGTGTCGGACCGTGATGTGCGTTTCACTTCCAGGTTCTGGAAGAAATTTCATGAGGAACTGGGTACTAAATTGCATTTTAGTACCGCATACCATCCCCAGACAGACGGTCAGAGCGAGCGGACGACTCAGACGCTGGAGGACATGCTTCGAGCGTGTGTGCTAGACTTCGGGGGTAGCTGGGATGCATATTTACCCTTAGCAGAATTTTCCTACAACAACAGCCATCATTCGAGCATTGGTATGCCACCTTTTGAGCTGTTGTATGGTAGGAGGTGTCGGACCCCTATTTGTTGGGGAGAGGTGGGATAGAGAGTGATGGGTAGCACAGAGATCGTGCTTCAGACGACAGAGCAGATTCAGCAAGTTAGATAGAGGTTATTGACCGCCCAGAGCCGACAGAAGAGTTATGCAGACAGGCGCCGATCCGAGCTTGAGTTCCAAGTCGGCGACTTCGTTCTCCTGAAGGTCTCTCCTTAGAAAGGAGTGATTCGATTCAGGAAGAGGGGCAAGTTGGGGCCCCGGTATATTGGGCCATTTCGTGTGATTGCAAGGATAGGTCGGGTAGCCTATCGGTTGGAGTTGCCAGCGGAGTTGGGACAGATCCACGACACGTTTCATGTGTCGCAATTGAGGAAATGCATAGCCGATGAGTCGACAGTGGTTCCATTGGAGGATATCCAGGTGGATGCGAGCCTGAATTATGCTGAGAGACCGGTGGCCATCAAGGATCGGAAGATCAAGGTTCTGAGGAACAAGGAGGTACCTCTGGTGTTGGTTCAGTGGCAACACCGTAAGGGATCGGAAATGACTTGGGAGCCGGAACGTGAGATGCGGGAGCAGCATCCGGAACTATTTTCAGAACGAGACTTCGAGGGCGAAGTCTAATCCTAGCAGGGGAGAGTTGTAACAGCCCGGAATCTCAGGTATTGTTAAATTATGTTTTTGGGGGCGATTTAAGAGGGGACTCGGCGAGTTGGAGCCTAGACTCGCCGAGTAGGATCGCAGACTTGGTCGCGGGTTCGCGACTGGACTCGACGAGTCCAGATATGGACTCGGCGAGTCGACGCTGTTCAGCAGAAACCCTAACCGTTCGGTTTTGGATCGTATATAACGCCTCTTAGGCCGTCATTTTCCGTCTTTTGGTCGATTGAGAAGAACCCTAATCGTTGTGGACGTCCAGAGCAGGAGAGAAAGCCATTGGAACTTGGAGGAACTTGTTAGGCAAGAAGAAGAGGAATTTGGCCAAAGGAATAACAAGGAGGATCGAGTCCTGAGGTTTGGGGGACACAGAGAGTGCGTTTTCAGGTAATACTCGGACCAATTCTGTTATTTGATGTGTATGCGAAATTAGGGTTTATGAAACCCATTTAGTGATTTGATGGGTTATTATGTTATTACCCAAACGTTTATACCCCCAGTAATAAGATGTTTAGAAGTCCAGAAATTCCCATGATTGAATATCTCGGGACCATACGTAATTTAGAAAGCAGTTGCTCGTCTGCATGGCATGGACTCACCGAGTTGTTCTTCAGACTCGGCGAGTAGCTTGAAGATTTACTGGGACTCGCCGAGTTGTTCTTCAGACTCGGCGAGTGGAGTCGGGGTGGCCCCGCGATTCTTCCAGGAGTAACTCGTCGGGTCGAGGAGGATACTCGACGAGTAGATAAGGAATCTCAGAAAGTTGGAGGACGTCTAGACTCGCCGAGTCGCCATGGTACTCGCCGAGTCCGGTCGAGTTGACCGTTGACCGTCGACCAGAGTTGACCTAAGTCTGACTTCTTAGGGATAGTCACACTTAGAAGATATAAGTATTAATGAGATATGTGATGTTATAGGGAGGTTGTAGCTCGTCGGTTGTGCACGAGTCATTTCGGGATTTGCTAGCGTTCAGCCTTTACGAGGTGAGTCTTCTCACTATACTGTACCCGGAAGGGTTCGACTGTATGACCGGAAGGTCAGATATGATAAGTGATATGTATGATGTATGTGATAAGTATTTGTTATATGTGAGCTATGTATGTTATGTGGGCCGGAAGGCAATACGATATGGGCCGGAAGGCGATTATGTTATGGGCCGGAAGGCGTTGTGTTGAGGACCGGAAGGTCAGGGCCTGGAAAGGCGTATGTGTGTAAGTGTATATTGGGGAACTCACTAAGCATTTATGCTTTACAGTTGTTGTGTATGTATTTCAGGTACTAGCGAGGACCGTGGGAAGGCGCCGGCGTGATCGATACACACTGAAGACTACTTTTATGATCTTGGGATTTTGGATTATTTGTATTTGACAGAACACTTAAACTATTTATGCCTTGTTTTGAATGGAAATAAATATATTTTTAAAATGAAAATTTTGTTTGAAAATTTTGCGTTGTTACATGTGAGTTCTATGAGTTCTCATTTGAACGCATAAAAGGTAGGCACCTTGATCAATGAAAAGTACATTGGTAGGAAAATGTGAGCTGCTTAACTACTTGGAAGACATAGTGGGCAGCTGTGCTATCATAAGGCAAGAAATCAAGATTAAGAAAGTTCGGTCCATATGAGTTTGAATTTGTCGCAAACTTTAGTTTTGACAAATTCACATGGATAGGAACACATACACTATTAAAATCTAAGTGTCATAAGATTCCCTCCTTCATGAAAATGACTGTGAGGAAATGCTTTCACTAAGAGAGATTTTAAAAAGATAGTGACTGTGAAAATTGGATTCTCGAATTCTATTATGGTTACGGTATCCCTTTCCATGATTTGAATTGTGAGATTTGACAATTAGTCTGAATTGTTTAGCCACACATATGAACTATCTAAGGGAAAGGTGTATAAGATTAGATAAAGGATTATCAAAGCATTAAGTATTAGAAACATGAACTTAAGAAATTCAATAAGTATTGTTTTTCTAGAAGTTAAGTTGGCTTCTGAATACGTGTCAAAGCTAGTGGGAGCATAAGTGTTATGTTTATAATAATTATCATGATAGTGGGAGCATAAATGTTATGATTGCATGATTATTATGGAAAGTATTGCAAGTTAGCAATATTAATTATAGAAAAACAAAAGTCATACTTTGCAAAGTTGTAAAGGTTGAATAGTTGTTTTGCTATAATTAAGGGAGAGAATATTATGCTTCATTTCAAATCTCATTTCAAATCTAAAGGCTTAGGTTGTGGAATGTTAACAATTTAGTCAAGGAAACATAGTGTGTTCTCAAATTTCGATTATGATTACGGCATTCCTCTTCATAGTTCGAATTTTGAGAACGTAGCACATAAAATATTATGGCAGAAGATTGATAAAGTATCAAATCTTTATGTAAGACATTATGCATGGTGTCCCATACGCTTCGGGTATAGGATCGATTGCAAATGCTATAATATTTGACCATTCTAAAATTTTCCAAATGTCTAGCGCATTTAGAGGGAAAAAAGGACAAGAATCGGTTTTGACTAAGATAATTAAACAACTATCAAAGGACAATCCAAAGTTCGCCTAGGATTGGTCGCTTGTGAGTAGTTGGAAGTATAGTATTGGATGGACCATATCGACATTATTATGAATAGCTAAGATTCTATTGAGAATGAATTTTCATATGGTAAGTATGGAAAGTTTTCCATATTGGGAATTGAATATTGAAAATCTATGTCTAGATTAGAAACTTTCATGCAAAAGGATGTTCAAAGGAATGTACTTTGAGTGAGAGACATCATATCTAAGGGATTGTCTTGTAACAATCTCCGATAGATGACTTTGTAATATCATTGACAATAGTCATTGTGACTTTTGTGCTATGACATTACGAAAGGATCATTGCATAAAATGTTAGAATCTAGCATATTCCATAAGTGGCAAGAATTTGATATTGTTTCACTTGTGAAAAGGATTGGGAGTTGTGAAATGAGTATGATTGGAAATGTGTTCATTTGACCTATTTCACAAAGTAAGAACCATAGGTAAACATTGTGTGCATGCTAAGAGCATGGGACAAGTGTAATAATTCAAGTAAAAAGTTGATTACCCGAAACAACAAATGAGTAATCGAAATGGTGATAAATAAAAGGTGTTTTATTTATGCTCAAAGGTTTGAGGCCATGTGAGATTAGTATTATCCTTGTGTTTCACTATGCATTTTTTGACTTCCTGAATAATTTAATTGGTTGAGAACAGTCAAATTATTCGAACAGGCCACGGTCGTTCATATGTTGGAAGTAGGTATGAATGAAGATTGTCGTGAATTGGTGTGTGGATTGTCTAAAGAGCATTAGACATAGGCAAATGTTTGTTGCAACGTTCATGAGTGCTTATGAATATGATTTGAGCATTGGATTAAACCCACGCTCACTTGGATCACTTCATGGATTGTTATCACGAGTGATTGGTGAGACGATAACATCTTATATTCTTGAAACCGAGATGTGTGAGTTGTATCTTGCAAATCGGTTGCACATTGATAATATGTAAACGCACTAGTAACTTGGTGTTATAAAACATATTGTTGTGTGTGATTCGGTAAGTGAGTGCAAGCAAGCATTGTATCAAAGTTTATCCGTTCCTTTTATTCAAAGTAGGATAAAAGCGATATCTTTGGGCCCCTCGATGGTTTAGTGATGACGAACATAAATGCTCGGCCGGGCTAGGGCTAATTTGATTTGTTCCATTAGTCAGTCGTCATAAATCGGAAGTCGAAAAATAGTACAGAGAAAATGATTAGAAATCATGTCTCATACGATATCTAGAATGGAGGAATATATGATCCCTTATCTAAAGGACACGCGTATCTGATAGGTATTGGATTAGTGTCTAAGTCCATAACTATTTTGGTATGTACTTGACCCGATGGTGCATGGTCCTTTTGGGTTGCCTTCACCAAAGCAACTTGATTGGAGAAATAAATAAAGAGAGAGAGGTTATTATGATTTATTAATATGTTATATGAATAATATATTAAAGGAGAAATCATATTTGTTTAATTAATATTGGTCAATAATTAATTAAGAATTACTTTTGTGATCAAGTGTAATTAATTAAACTAGAGGGGTTGAATTGTAATTATGTGATAGTTACAAAATAAGGTAAGGATTATCTTAGTAATAGGTTGGACGAATTTAAGGTGATAAGGCCTTAGAATTCGACTAGGATAAGGGTTTCAAGACTTATCTTATGGTTACTTGGTGGGCAAGCAACTAGATAAGGATAAGGACTAAAACCCTAATCTCTACATCTATATAAAGACCCCAAGGCTCATGAATTCGTCCATCCCCTCCCAAGAGGTCCTAGAGACGAATTCTTATACCTCTCCTCTCTCTTTATACCTTTTCCATTTGCTCTTGGTGTTTGTAAGCCATTAGAGGAGTGACACTTGTGACTCTAAGCCTTCTAAAGTCAATACAAGGAGAAATTGGGATTGTTATTACTACATAACAATCAAGGTAATATCTTAAACCTAATTATATGTTAATATGGATTTCCATATGCTAGAATTAGGGTTTATAGTCTTGGATTCAAAGCATGTACAATAGAGAAACCTAAATCCAAGCATTAGGGTTTGTATGAGCACATAGGATGTCTTATGACCAAAACCCATCAGTGGTATCAGAGACTAGACTGGTTTCAATTGTATTAATGCATTACATGTTCAAAAATTCGATTTTTGATGTTCTGGAGGCTGGACTCGCCGAGTCCATAGTTGAACTCGCCGAGTCCATGCAGACTCGACGAGTCAACTCGTCAGACAGAGGTATATCCGGGATTTCTTGCTGTTTTTGATTATGGATAGTTACCTTATCATATTAGATCAATATTAATTCGATTTTATGATATATTTGACTATATTCTTGATCTAATTGAAGATATTTATCAATTAATAAGATAATTGTTTCCTTATGTGATAATTAATTAATTATTTTTACTTAATTGGTAAATTGTTTTGCAAGAAATCATTAAATAAATCAAATGTGGATAATTATGTAATTAAATGTTAATTTAGATTATTTTTTATTTGATCCTTGTGCTTTGAAAAGTTTCATATTTTCCCCTTTAGGTTTTATAGTTTAAATTTGAACCTAAAGGTTTTGCTGTTTTGAAATTTAAATAGTTGAAACTCTAATGTTTTGAAAAAGGTTTCAAAACTTGCCCTCAAGTTTTGAATTTAAATTTTAATTAAATGGTTTAATTTTGATGTATATTTAAATTCTAAACCCTAATGTATTGAAATGTTTCAAAACTTGCCCTCAAGTTTTGGAATTTAAAAGTTGATTAAAAGTTTAATTAGGAATGTTAAATTCTAAAACTCTAGTATAGTTTTGAAAAAGTTCAAATCACACCCTTATGGTTTTATTAATTAATTAAGGTGTATAATTAAAACAGGTTTAATAAATCCATAAAAGTTTAGGTTACAATTTAATTGAATTAAAAGTATAATTGTTAAATTAGACCACCTAATATTTTAAAAGTGTAAAATACACCCTATACTATATATAACATTAAAAGTCTAACATTATATATATGTATAAGTAAAAGTCAGTCTTACCGTTAGTAGGCCTCATTCACGAAGCTAGTCTATAAGGGGTGTTTAAGGAAATTGCCTATAAAATGGTGATTGAATGGGTATTCACTCTTACCCACCGCACTCTTGACTAGTGGAGGGTCGTTAGCCGAACGGGTAGGATAGGACGAAGCCTTCCATTATAAGTATAATAAAGTATAAAAGTAACTAAATGTTTTCATAAAATTCCCAATGTTAGTTACTTAGGCAAAAGTGAATTGATGCAATTCCATGAAATTACACTTTGTGCCCTTACAAAGACGTTAGTGGAGCGTGTGTGGTTTACCGGCACACTAAATGGTTCTAAGCAAAGGTAGCAAAGGGTGACTCAATGTTTGTCATAGTTCGGTGGAGCGTGTGTGATTTACCGGCACATCGAATAGGTGACTGCAACATGTGAGGGCACCATGTAAGTTTTCATGGTTATTCACACCCGCTTTGTGATCCTCGGCATCCCAATCACAAACAGGAGGGGCATATCGAGATTTAAACATGCCATTGAAATGTTCAATGAATCTCATATGATCGAGGAGTTTTCATAGATTTAAAACTTAAATTTCTTTTTCATTTTTCATGGTGGCAATTAGTGAATCGTCATTCACTTACCTTCAAATGTTCTGCAATTTGGGTTACGACATCCCTCTCCCGTGTTGTAGAACATTGTGTTGGGTCCTAGCCTTAGTATCTCATTTGGGTGATTTACTAAGGACTCAATCAATCAACTAACTTGAATTCATTTTCTCCCGTTTTATAGATGTCAAAGTTCGACAACTATGGTCTTCCCAAATCCCATGGAACAAGCTTTCCACATGAAGATGATATTTCACGATTCGATCGAGGAACAAGAAATCATGCTTCACTTCCTCCACCTCCTCCAATAAATCTCCCTAACCCACAAGTTCGAAGGCTTGAAAAGTTCAAGATCACTCAAACCCTTTTGGCAAGTAAACATGAAGAAGGAAAGTCGGTGTGTGCACACGTCCTAGGGATGTAGTCACACATTGATAGGTTAAGAATGTTGGGATCCATTGTCTGTGAGGAAATGGCTGTTGATTGGGTTCTTCAGTCACTTCCTAACTCATATAGTGAGTTCGTAAGAGAGTAATATATGATGAACCGCGACGTGACCCTTATAGATCTCACCCATATGCTTATTGTTGTTGAATCAACAATGGTTTGGCGCAATAGAAAAGTAGAGTTGATTGGTGAATCTGCCTTCAAGACCTCTATGGATATAGACGATGGCAACAAAATACATGCTGTGATCGAAAGGTTTGATCATAAGAGAAAGACAATGTCTGAAGTAGTTCCATGTGCTATTCCAAAAGAGTCAATTTGCTTTTATTGCCAAGAGAAGGGGCTTTGGAGTCGAAGCTGCCCCATTTACCTAAGAGATCTAAGAGATGGGAGAGTCGAAACGTATGGCTCTGTTTTAGGTAAAATCCATTGACTAAATCTTTTAAGCTTCTATTCTAGATTCTTAATACATAATGTGATAAGATTACAATTGATGTTATTGTAGGATCGAAGAAAAGAAATGAAGCTTAAGGGAAGAAGTGAGCAGAATCTAACCGTGAAGGAATGGATTTCGATCGCATTTCTCGAAGATTAGATTCTTGAGCTACTACTTAGAGTTAGAATTAGATTGCTAAGAAAGATGTATTAGCATAAGTTTTTCAATGAGTTGCATTTTAAGGACAATTTTTTCCGCAATAAAATAAAATTTGATTTTTATATTATTTATATTATCCTTATAATGGCGTGTATGAAAAATTGATGTTAAAATGTTTCTATTATTAACAATAATGGATTTGGTTCTTATTATGTTATTTATGGAAAGTCGAAAGTTTACCAAATAGGGAGAGTTTCTCATCGCCCAAGTTTCAATTGGACAGAAACTTGGAATCATGCAACTTGGTTGCACGATGAATGAGAAATTTCATATTTGGAAATTAGACTAATTCATTGACAAAGTGTCAAGTGAAGGACTAGGAGATCGAGCACACAAAGTTGCGTGTTAATCAAATCCACCATAAGAGTAACAATGATATTCGTCATGATTTACTAAAGGTTTAGTAAATATGATTATACTTACAAGATTAAGTGTAATTATGAATTGATTGAAAAAGTTTAAATCAATAGCAAAACAAATAAGAAGAATCAAGTAGGCAGAAAGATAAAAGTTTCTCCATTCTAAGAAGAAGGGAGAGTAGCTTTTATGCTTTATGATAGGTCTTAATGATTAAGAACCATATCTCAATTGATCTTCTAAGTGAGTCTTAGTACAATTATATGTTTAAGAAGAGGAATCAAGGATTGAAGAAATGGTTAAATTAAGAAGTCAATCATACTTCGTTCCAATAACAAGTCTTAAAGTTAAGATTGTGACATTGAGTGAAAAGTATCAAGAAGGTTTGTAACATTCATCAAATGTGGAAAGTTGTGATGTCTTGAATAAGACAAAGACCAAATAGGACCAATTTATGAAGAGTTTTGATAAAAGCTACACTAACTCTTGAATATTTGTTTGTCAAGAAATGTTTTGACAAGAGAATCTTATATGTTAAGGAGTCAGTGGGAGTCTTAATGGTCTTGAAAGGTTTCAAGAACAAATCAAATAAACCTTATGAATCATCACTAGCACACGAGTTGAGGTTTACAACCTATCGTGTTGACATTATTTTGTTTCTGTGCCAGTCCAATCGAGTTAATTATGCATATGAGTCCTATGAGTTCTCATTTGAATCCATAAAAGGCAAGGACCTTGATCAATGAAAAGTACATTGATAAGAAAAAGGTGAGCTGCTTAACTACTTGGAAGACATGGTGGGCAGCTGTGCTACCATAAGGCAAGAAATCGAGATTAAGAAAGTTCGATCCATATGAGTTTGAATTTGTCGTAAACCTTGGTTTTAACAAATTCACTTGGACAGGAACAAATACACCATTTTAAATCTAAGTGTCATAAGATTTTCTCCTTCATGAAAATGATTGTGAGGAAATGCTTTCACTAAGAAAGATTTTAAGAAGATAGTGATTGTAAAATTGCATTCTCGAATTCGATTATGGTTACGGTATCCCTTTCCATAATTTGAATTGTGAGGTTTGGCAATTGTTTACACACACATATGAACTATCTAAGGCAAAGGTGTATAAGTTCAAAAGGCCTTGATAAAAGGTTATCAAAGCATTAAGTATTAGAAACATGGACTTAAGAAATTCAATAGGTATAGTTTTTCTGGAAGTTAGTTGTTTCTGAACACATGTCGAAGCTAGTGGGAGCATAAGTGTTATGTTTATAATAATCATCATGATAGTGGGAGCATAAATGTTATGATTGTATGATTATTAAGGAAAGTGTTGCAAGTTGGCAATATTAATTATAGAAAACAAGAGTTATACCTTGCAAAGTCGTAAGCGTTGTAAAGTTGTTTTGCTATAATTAAGGGAGAGAATATTATGCTTCATTTCAAATCTAAAGGATTAGGTTGAGAAATGTTAATAAATTTAGTCAAGGGTACATAGTGTGTTCTTAAATTTTCGATTATGATTACGGCATTCCTCTTCACAATTCGAATTTTGAGAACATAGCAAATAAAACATTATGTGTCGTGTCCCATACGATTTGGGTATAAGATCGATTGCAAATGTTTTAATGTTTGACCATTCTAAAATTTTCCAAATGTCGAGCGCATTTAGAGGAAAAAAGGACTAGAATTGGTTTTGACTAAAATAATTAAACAACTATCAAAGGACAATCCAAAGTTCGACGAGGATTGGTCGCTCGTGAGTAGTTGGAAGTATAGTATTGGAAAATATGGAAATGTTTCTGTAATGGATGGACCATATCGACATTATTATGAATAGATAAGATTCTATTAAGAATGAGTTGTCATATGGAAAATATGGAAATGTGTCCATATTGGAAATTGAATATTGAAAATCTATGTCTAGATTAGAAACTTTTATGCAAAAGGATGTTCAAAGGAATGTACTTTGAGTGAGAGACATCATATCTAAGGAATTGTCTTGTAACAATCTCTGATAAAAGGACTTTGTAATATCATTGGCAATAGTCTTTGTGACTTTGGTGCAGTGACATTACGAAAGGATCGTTGCATAAAATGTTAGAATCTAGCATATTCTATAAGTAGCAAGAATTTGATATTCTTTCACTTATGAAAAAGGATTTGGAGTTGTGAAATGAGAATGATTGGAAATGTGCTCAATTTGGTCTATTTCACAAAGTAAGAACTATAGGTAAACACTGTGTGCATGCTAAGAGCATGGGACAAGTGTAATAATTCAAGTAAGAAGTTGATTACCCGAAACGACAAATAATGAGTAATCGATATGGTGATAAATAAAAGGAGTTTTATTTATACTCAAAAGTTTGAGGCCATATGGGATTAGTATTATTCTTGTGTTTCACTTTGCATGTTTTGACTTCTAGAATAATTGATTTTATTAAGAATAATCAAATTATTCGAACGGGCCACAGTCGTTCATATGTTGGAAGTAGGTATGAATGAAGATTGTCATGAATTGGTGTGTGGATTGACTAAAAGAGTATTAGACATAAGCAAATGTTTGTTGCAACGTTCATGAGTGCTTATGAATATGAATTTGAGCATTGGATTAAACCCACGCTCACTTGGATCACTCCATGAATTGCATCACGGGTGATTGATGAGACGATAACATCTTATATTCTTGAAACCGAGATGTGTGAGTTGTATCTTGCAAATCGGTTACACATTGATAATATGTAAACGCACTAGTAACTTGGTGTTATAAAACATATTGTTGTGTGTGATTCGGTAAGTGAGTGCAAGCAAGCATTGTATCAAAGTTTATCCGTTCCTTTTATTCAAAGTAGGATAAAAGCGATATCTTTGGGCCCCTCGATGGTTTAGTGATGACAAACGTAAATGCTCGGTCGGGCTAGGGCTAATTTGATTTGTTCGATTAGCCAGTCGTCATAAATCGGGAATCGAGATATAGTACAAAGAGAATGATTTGAAATCATATGATATCTAGAATGGAGGAATACATGATCCCTTATCTAAGGACACGCATATCTGATAGGATCAGAGTTGACAGCGGCTTTGGAAAACTACGATTGCAGATCAGGATCTGAAGTCATACGCATAATAGTTGTTAGAATTATCCAAGTGGGAGACTGTTGGATTAGTGTCTAAGTCCATAACTATTTTGGTATGTACTTGACTCGATGGTGCATGGTCCTTTTGGGTTGCCTTCACCAAAGCAACTTGATTGGAGAAATAAATAAAGAGAGAGAGGTTATTATGATTTATTAATATGTTATATGAATAATATATTAAAGGAGAAATCATATTTGTTTAATTAATATTGGTTAATAATTAATTAAGAATTAATTTTGTGATCAAGTGTAATTAATTAAACTATAGGGGCTGAATTGTAATTATGTGATAGTTACAAAATAAGGTAAGGATTATCTTATTAATAGGTTGGACGAATTTAAGGTGATAAGGCCTTAGAATTTGACTAGGATAAGGGTTTCAAGACTTATCTTATGGTTATTTGGTGGGCAAGCAACTAGATAAGGATAAGGACTAAAACCCTAATCTCTACATCTATATAAAGACCCCAAGGCTCATGAATTCGTCCATCCCCTCCCAAGAGGTCCTAGAGACGAATTCTTATACCTCTCCTCTCTCTTTATACCTTTTCCATTTGCTCTTGGTGTTTGTAAGCCATTAGAGGAGTGACACTTGTGACTCTAAGCCTTCCAAAGTCAATACAAGGAGAAATTGGGATTGTTATTACTACATAACAATCAAGGTAATATCTTAAACCTAATTATATGTTAATATGGATTTCCATATGCTAGAATTAGGGTTTATAGTCTTGGATTCAAAGCATGTACAATAGAGAAACCTAGATCCAAGCATTAGGGTTTGTATGAGCACATAGGATGTCTTATGACCAAAACCCATCAATAGGATGAGAGTTGACAGCGGCTTTGGAAAGCTACGATTGCAGATCTGGATCTGAAGTCATACGCAGAATAGTTATTAGACTTATCCAAGTGGGAGACTGTTGGATTAGTGTCTAAGTCCATAACTATTTTGGTATATACTTAACCCGATGGTGCATGGTCCTTTTAGGTTGCCTTCACCAAAGCAACTTGATAGGATGAATTATGGAGAGAAAGGATTAAATATGATTTATTAATATATTATGAGAATAATATATTAAAGGAGAAATCATATTGTTTAATTAATATTAGTCAAGAATTAATAAGAATTAAGTTTGTGACTAAAAGAGATTAATTAAACTTAAGGGCTAGAATTGTAATTATAAGATAATTGCAATTTGGGCTATGGATTGCCTTGTATTAAGGAGTGGATGAATTCTATGGGGAAACCCATTAGAAATCGTCGAAGGCCTTTAAGGAAAGGAGTCTATGGGTTGCTTAGGGATTAAGCATCCAAATTAGGGTTTCCTTGTTAGATAACCCTAATAGCCTCACTATATATAGAACCCTTATGCCCCAAAAACGTGGTGAACTAATGGTCTAGGGTTTCCACACGTTTTGGGCAGCCTCCTTCTCTTCTCTTCTTCATCGTATTGCTCTTGGTGTTTGTGAACATTAGAGGAGTGACATTTGTGACTCTAAGCTTTCTAAAGTCAATATAAGAAGGATTTGAGATTGTTATTGCTACATAACAATCAAGGTATGATCTAAACCCTTATTTATATGTTATATTGATTATCATATGCTAGATCTAGGGTTTATAGTCTTGGATAACTTGCATGTACAATAGAGAAACCTAGATCCAAGCATTAGGGTTTGTATGAGCACATAGGATGTTCTTATGACCAAAACCCATCATGTATGTGGTTGAAAATGATTATGTTATTGACATTACATTACATACATAGTAATAATTCTTATATGTTGATAGATAAATTCATTAACTCTTTTAACAAGATGATTAAAAACATATGTTAGAATCATATTTTTCTAGTGGCCACGACATAGCAAAATTAAAAATCAAGATTGCCTTGTTTTGGCATTGCCATGATGTGGCCAAGGAGGATTACAGTGTCGCAATGTCCTGCATGTTGACTATTTGACCTTGTGACCCCACGAAATGGCCAAGGAGGGCCACGAAGTGGCGTTGACCTTGATTAAGTTTGACTGTTGACTTTTGTGACCGGTTTGACTTTGGGTCAATGTAACACTCGTTCTAGGTAGAATTTAATTTTAAAATGATAATATTGTTTTAAGTGGCCATAACGTGGTGGAGCGTCACCACGGTGTGACATTATCTTTTGGGCCTTCGGTTTTAATGGACCACCACAACATAGTCCTGAGGCCCCACGACCTGACAGCCAATTTTGGTGAAACCCTAATCCTTTGGGATTTGATCCCTATTTAATGGACATTATGGCTAGGGCTTCGAGGTTATTCAACCTCCATCACTCTCTCAAGCACTAAACCCCTAACCCTAGCCTCCATCACTCTTAAAAGTCCATTCTTCATAATTTGTTGGCGCTTTTGAAGTAGAAGGGAGACCTTGGTGAGGATTATCATATTACAAGCAACATATTCATCCTATAACTTCTCTTATGGACTTGGGTGAGTGTTCAAGACCCAATCTTTTCTTTGCTATGTTGTTAGAACTTGGATTTTGGCCCCATTTTCTTCATGTTTAGTGGGTTTTGGAAGGAGAGATCTCATAAAGCTTGCAACTTTATGAATATCCAGACCATTTGGAGCATTTAACTATTTGGATCTAAAGTAGACTTGTGTGACAACTAGAAAATTTTGGAACAAGCAAGGTCTAAATTGTAACCGTGTATAAGTGAACTCACAATGTAATATGTTGCAATAAAACTTTGTAAACCAAAAGGGGCATTATTTCTATAAGTAAATATATATGCTTTGAAAAATCATATTCATAGTAAACACTTGAAAGTCAACAAGATGGACCAAGAATTACAAAAACTCTAATTGTGTAACATCCCAAAAATACGACCCAAATTTTTTGTTTTAATAATAATAAAAATCATATACTGATCAACATATCACAAAACCATACGTCCAATATCTCAAACCATAATAAAATGTCGTGCAACAACTGTTTCAAATCAAAATAAGAATCAAAACAACTCCCAGGACAAAGACCAAGTTGTGGTGTGTGCGATGCCATCATCCCAGACTCTTCCCTTTACTTGGGGAAGTACCTGAAACCAAAACTGAAACTGTAAGCACGAAGCTTAGTGAGCTCCCCCAAACTACCACATACCATACAATAACATGTAAACACATACTGGGCCTTGCCCACTGCATCGGACCAAAGTCCGGAACTAACCAGGGCCTTGCCCTCTGCATCGGACCGGAGTCCAGAAACTGCATCGGGCCAAAGTCCGGAACTGACTGGGACCTTGTCCCCTGCATCGGACCGAAGTCCGGAACTAACTGCATCGGACCGAAATCCGGAACTGACTGGGACCTTGTCCCCTGCATCGGACCGAAGTCCGGGAACTGACTGAGCATAACATAGCATAACATAAACATATCAACTAGCATGAACACATAAACTGCATACTGCATCGGGCCGTAGCCTGGAACACATAACACATAAATCCTGTCTGAGCCACGAAGGCATCAAACATACTAACTACTGCATCGGATCGAAGTCCGGAAACTACTGCTAGCTAAACGGGCCGGCATTGTGGCCTTAGACCTGGTCCTACCGGAAGGAAACTCACCTGCACTGCTGGAGTTTTTTTGCTGATACCCTTCTGACTACTATCAACTGCTGCTCCAAAAACTCCTCGATATACTAATACCAAATATAACACTTAGTCTAACTGCCCTCCGAAAGTCAACTAAGTCCACTCTGGTCAAAGTCAACCTTCCAGGTCAACCCTACTCGCCGAGTCTGCCTACTGACTCCCCGAGTTCATACGCTCAGAATCCTTTCATTCGCGACTCGACTCGCCGAGTCAGCCCTTGACTCGCTGAGTCTACCGATTTCCGAGTCCTGACCTGTCCAACTCGCTGGGTTCCCACTCAACTCACTGATCCGAGTCTTAACTCGAAGGGTTTGGGGTTTCGCGACTTGACTCGCCGATTCAAAGAACAAACTCGCTGAGTCCAAGGCAATCTTCAACAGACTCGCCGAGTTGTTCATCCAACTCGTCGAGTTCATCTTCATCTTCATACTACTCGCCGAGTCCACTCGAAGGACTCATCGAGTCTATTCATTCCTTCATATATTCAGAGGCTTTTGAGTCATGCATGGACTCCAAATTGTAGATCCACTCTTCCAAAGCCTATTCCTTACGTAAAGTGGCAAACTTTACGTGTAGCTAAGACAAAGGGGCTTAACAATCAACCCATAGACTGATGCTTTATGATTCTCTAGGCCAAGATACACTTAGATCTGAAGTAGCAACTTCAGATCTGAGCTTCTAAATCGAAATGGTTCTTAAACTTGCCCTAAAAGCCCCAAATCTCATGATAAAGGTTGATCTAAATGCAAAAGATTGAAGGTAGCGGCTCATTACCTTCAAATGCTCTGGAAAATCCCACAAACTCTGGATCTACTGCAAATCCTTGAATCCCCAATGGTTCCCTTCTTCCTTCTTCCTTCAAATCACCCAAAATGGCAATAAAGCTTGAATGAGCAACAATGGAGGCTTAGGGTTATGGGTTATGGACTATAGGGGCTGCAAATTAGCCTTAGGGAAGAGAATAAGATGCTTAAATAGGGTACCAAGTGTCGGAATTAGGGTTTCCCAACCCAGACCAGACTCGCCAAGTCCACTTGCCGACTCGCCGAGTCGGCCACTTACTTTACACCCGGATCCCGCTCCGACTCGTCGAGTTCCTCCCTGGACTCGACGAGTTGACCCTCTTTAACTTATGGTTTCCCTTTCCTTTCTTGACCTTTCTGATTTCGGGTGTTACAAATTGCATTTAAAGTTTTATAGGCCTAGGACCCCACCACCCTAGTGATTTCGGTTTGCTTAGGACCGAAATCATGCTAAGGACCCAAACTCCATGTCAAGACCGAAATCACCCTTAGTGGGTGATGTCATGGCCGGAATCCTAGCTAGGCCAAAATCACTTAGTCAAAGTCATGCTTAGGACCGAAATCACATGTGATTTCAGTCATACTAAGGGGTTTTCAAGGGGTTCTCGGTTGGAAAGGAGACAAGGAGGGTTGACTTTGTGATTTAGATGTTTTCCTCCTTTCCAATACAAAACTATACCCAACAAATATCCATGTATTAACCAACAGATAACCAAGTAAGTATCATATCACCTTTCCTTCCTTAACTACGACAAAACACATCCCTAAACCCCCACCCATCCCATTTTCAATAAAGATTAATCCATATTCTCTTAAAGAACAAGTTCAAGCTCTTTCTAGATAAATTCATCCAAGATTATTCTTAGAGTTTTGGTAAGTTTATCTCACTAATCTAGTGTTTTTTACACACATTTACACTAGTTTCGTTATATTTACACACATTATTATGTGTTAAAAACTCTTAGGTAATATCATCTTCAAAGAGTTCATCAACCACATTCAAGAGTTTAGGCTTGGAAATCTTCACACCATATCTTCAAATAACCCACAAATCCACTCAAGGTGAGTTCATACCTCCATATTTTCGAGTTTTTCCTGTTTTGGGGAGGGGGGGGGATACAAGTAAAACTTGGTTTACCACACAAATAGTTGCAATGTTTCATCTTTATGTTAAAAATAATATATCATTTGCATGAGTTATGGTTGTACTAGCCTTTATAGAAACATTTGTGATATATGAGTTTTGAAATGCAAAACTAACAAAAACAAAACATAATATATGTTATAAAAATCATAAGAAAAATTATGATTTTTAAAACTACAAGGTTTTTGGAAGCTCCTTACGAAAATATTGCCTTTCTAACAAAAAGGGTTACATTATAGTTATTTCACCATATATTTTGACACCAGACAACATAACAACTTTGTATTTATATAAAAGATTATATAAATAGTCTCAACAAACAAACAAGATAAACTATGATTGGTATAGTTTGGGAGTCACAAAACTACACTATCGTTTCAGAAGAAACAAATCAGTATTTAAAGGTATAATTATTTCATTTACAAGAGAAAGGAGTTTTCGGTTCACGTAAATCGGTTGATACTAGTTGTGAGACATTTAGCTTCACCGTACCTACCAGAGTACACCCCAAGTCCTGAATTATAACCAGGGTCTCTTGTAGGGAGAGCGTGACACTTGTGTACATATCTATACGAGATTGACAATCCCGCACCTAAACTGTTAGCTATAGTTAGACTAACAGGCCTGGGGTGACAAATGTCGTAACAGTTCCGATGCCCGAAGCACGTCGTTCAAGCCACTAATCGCATTAGTATAGTTATAATAACTCGCATAGGGTATCGACACAAAATTTGATTGACGGGTTAACATACAATCAAGTAGTTTTATATAAAGATAAAACTTCATAACTCCATTTCTCAGTATAGTTTTACTTACATTTCTAGTCTTGGGATCTAAGACTTACAGCTCGTTTATAAGAAAATATAGGATTTTCTGGAAGTATATACATTATCTTTTTACTCAAAGCATTTATAAATTCTTCTCATACAAAACACTTATGAACTCACTAACTTAATTGTTGACATTTTTCAAAATCACTTGTATTCTCAGTAAATCAGTAAACAATTAACCACAAGAGTTTTTGGAGGATGAGGCATCGCCGCATCACGTTATTCATTTTTATCATATACATTTGGTATCATGTATAAAATGTTTTGAGCACAATGTAAACTTATTAAATATTCAATACAATGGTTGTAATGCTTTAATCTCTATTATTCGATTGTTATGATACTATACATTAAGTCATCCGCCCCCAAACATTTTTGACGTTCTGGTTTGGGGGTGTGACAACTTGATTTTTGAGGCCATGCATGAAAGCTTGGCCCTTTTTTCCCTAAAAATGGGAAGTAAATGCATGTATCTAAAGCTATAATTTTTATGGTCCAGAAGGTGTTGGAAACACTTCTAGAAACTTTGTAGAAGTAACTCTAAGGATCGAGTGCTTAATGAGTGGTATGTGTTTTATGCTTCCATTAAGGACTTAGGATTTTGAATCTTGACTTATTGGCAATGTATAAAGGATAAATTTGGAAACTTTGTCCATTAAGGTTATGGTTTAGACCTAGTTTGAGCTTGGGAACTCCTGGAATGGACTGGAAATCAGCTTAAGGAATTAAGTAATTCTAATTAATCACCACGACGTGATGGAGCCTCACCACGGTGTGGTGGTTGGGCTGAGCATGCATGTTTTGTCGTATTGTGACCACAGCGTGGCCATGGATGGCCACAACGTGGCGGTCAGCTATAAGTTGAATTTGACCCAAGTTTGACTTCGGGGCGTTTGGGTAATTTGATTAGTAGTTTGAGCATATATGATTGTGACTGTATAGGTGGATGGTAGAGTCAGCATTTGGAGCAATGATCTGTGTAGCTATTTCTTCAGACTGTGAGGTGAGTTTTCCTCACTATACTTGGCGGTCGAAGGCACCAATGTCATCCCAATAGATATGTATCTTGGATTAGGATGTTGTTATGCGGCAATGATCTATAGATCTGCCTGCTTATCTATTGACTAGTTATATGTTTATTTGTTGTCGGTTACATGTCTATCTATTATGTATATGTTGACATAGTATGATTGGGTTAAGGTATCATTGCTTTGTGTGGAATCCAACAAACCCGGGAGCAAGCCAGACATAAGTTATGGGTCTGGATGCAAACCACGCTTATGTTGTGGGCTCGGGAGCAAGCTAGACTTAAGTTGTGGGCCTGAAAGGCAACCCAGACTCAAGTTGTGGGCTCAGGGGTAATCCAATATGTTAGTTGTGGACCTAGTGTGCATGTTGTTATATGTTTGTGTGTTGGTACTTTAGGAGAACTTACTTCGCTTTGGCTTACGGTTTCAGTTTATTGTTTGAGGTACTTCAGAGGATCGTGGGAAAGAGAAGGCATGGTCATGCACATCTTCCTATTTTTATTGGATCTTGGGAATTGGGATACATATTATTTGTTCGGGTGTCTATCTCACCTCTGGGTACATACGGTTATGCATTCCTTGCAGAGTTGGTTATGTATCCTTGTGTGTAGGATGTTGTTATGCGATAATAATCTGCTAGATTTATATATATCCCGGTGTGATAGGATGCAACAATAGTAGTATGTTGGTTAGAGTACAAATAGGCTGGTTATCGTCTAGTTGAGTGCCCTAGGGGTTGTATGTAGTCATGTAGGATAACCTGTGAACTCTTGATCTAGGCTTTCTTTCCTGTTCCTCGTTTGGTTGTGGCTCTAGATTAGGATCATCTGTTCGGGTGGCTATCTCACCCCTGGTTACTTATGGTTACGCATGCTTTGGAGGTTACCTTGTAGCGGAGCAGTGTGATGTGAGAGGTCTAGTAGGCGGTAGTGAACTGTATGATTGATAATTACATGTATTATGTGTCTAATTGATCATTGTTTGTTATATGTCAACATATGGTGGTGGGTTAGGTTGAGACGATCCTATTGTGTGCTGAAGGCCAAGATACCAGGTGCGGGTCGGTTGTAAGCCGTAGGCACGGAGGCTCAGGAAGAGTGGTTGGGTTGAGGCGACATGCCAACATACCTAGGGTATTATACTCCGATGACTGATTGAACCCGTTGTATGTTGGCATTCAAGTTTGATGAGCAATTGGGCTAAGGTATTCCACTCAATTGATTGTGGACCTGATATGCATGCTAGTATATTTGTTGTATGGGGTATTTTTGGGGAATTCACTAAGATTTGTGCTTACCCAGTTTTTTATGTTTGCAGGTTCTATCAGATCGTGGGAAGGCGGAGGCTAGACTGTACACACTCATCAGAAGCATTGAGGATTCCGCGTTTATTATATTACTTTGATTTCCGATAAATGTAATTTGAAATAAATGGTTTTTCTCAAAATGTATTTATAAGTTGGAAGTTTTACCATAATAAAAATGAAAATTTTTTATTTGTGAAAACGGGGCGTTACAA
Organism: Lactuca serriola; assembly: GCF_051521515.1. Classification (NCBI taxonomy): domain Eukaryota; kingdom Viridiplantae; phylum Streptophyta; class Magnoliopsida; order Asterales; family Asteraceae; genus Lactuca; species Lactuca serriola. The sequence continues at coordinate 235,536,529 of NC_136409.1, read as the reverse complement.
CAACGGTATATTCGGTTTTTTTTTTCGATAAAAAGCACGGCCTGAAAAAATTTAAAATAAAAAAAGAAAGTGAATTTTATTATAATCCGGTACATATGCGTCCGTTGTCAAAGTTTATAAACTTTCCTTTTGCCGTTGATTGATCGATTTAAATTCTGATGGTTTGGAGTGGTTCCTTGGTTCCTTAATAAATATTGGTGTGTGTGTGTGTGTATAAACATGTTTTATAATTGAGCAAATTATTTTACATTTAAACATGTTTTTTACTGATATATATGTACTTTTAAATACATAAAAATACGTATTTATAGTTTTAAAGAACATATTAATTTGTTTGTGTGTGTGTGTTTTTAACGGGTTAACCAGACAAAAAAAGACTCATATATATATATATATATATATATATATATATATATATATATATATAAAGAAATAACATTTAAAAAGAACGTAAAAATAATATTTAATTGAATATTTTTTCGTATATAAATACGATTTTTCTGTATGAGTAGGTATAATATGAAAAAAAAAATTAGAGTATAAACGTAAAACAATTATGAACTTAAGGATAAAAACATAAAAAATGGGCTAATGTCATAAAAATCCTTAAGTTTTCAAATAATTATTGGTTTTACCCTTTGATGTGTTTTGTAGGAGTGTTCATTTGGATGGATCGGTTTAATTCGATCCGATCAAGTGAATCCAAATTAATTTCGGTTTTCAAAACGTAGATCCAAATAGTCCAAACTAAATTCAAATCCGATCCGATCCAACCAAATTATAATTCGGTTGGATCGGTTTTTTACAATTCGGTTTTCAAGAATCAAGACATTTCAACAAATATATAACTTTAGTATTAACTTACTCTATAATATAAAGTAAAAAATATTGTTTAATTAGCTGTGAACTAAAACTTATAAATAATTATCAAGAAAAATATATTATAGTTTACTACTTTATAGACAATTTTTTTTATAAGAAATACATATTAAAGTATTATAATAGATGAAAATTTTTAATATATTAAAAGAATAATTTAGTAAATTTATAATTTATTAAAGATATATATTAAAAAGAACAAAATAATAAATTGTAATTCGGTTTTTTTGGACTATTCGGTTTTTATTTTATAAACCAAAACCAATCTGAAATCCAAAATAATAATTCGGTTTTGCTAAAAACCAATCCAAAAATCCGAATATCTGAACCAAATAGTCCGATCCAAATTGCCGAATTGGACAATTCGATTTTATCTAAATAGGGAACAGTCCTGGTGTTTTGGGCTCATTAAAGCCGAATATTTGATTTAATTTTTGCACTTATACCCTTCTAGGGGGTTTCCAAGTCATTGCCGGTAACATACAACTCATCTAAGTAACTGATCTATGCCTAAAATCATCTCCATTTCCATTACCTTCACACCTGCAAATCAAATTTTGTGTTTATAAATATTTAAACTCTCCTCATCTCAACCATCACCATCTATATTCTCCATAACTAAAGGTGCACACAGTAGCCCCTCACCACCATTTCATTGTCTTCTACATCCCATATTCTCTCTGGTCATAACGTTTTCCAAAAACATCAAACCTGAAATCCACCACTGTTACCATCATTGGAATCCACCACCGCTACCATATCTACATTGATATCGTCCACCACCACCTCCCATTCTTGCCCATATCTAAACTTAGCTCCGGTAACACTCTCATCTTCATTCACACATAACACACAGATTAGTAGCAAATCATACATTGTGTGTTGTGTGAAAATTTTAATCACAAAGCAGATATTGATGAACCCTAAAATGGGTGTGTTTTCCTTAAAATCGAAGACGAAGAGGTCTGAATCGGTTGATGAACAGGTGCCACCTTGACTCCAAGGTCTGAATTGGGTGATGAAGGTGATGAACACGTGATGAACCCTTTTACTCTGATTCATGTTCCAATGATGTAATATGTTGTATGTGAGCATGGCAACAGTAAGGTAGCTCCTCATATCATTATGGAAAATCAAAGGGAAAGATGGCAGAGGAGTTCGATATGTTCATCATCCAATGTCTGAATCGGATTTCATGGAGGAAGAAAAGTCTGATCGGTCACATGCCCTAATCTTCAAGGTCTGAATCGGGTTTCATGATGGGGTTCAATTCAGAAAAGAAGAAGAAGAAAGGAGACCATCGTGGATCGATTCATTGCACATGAGGTTAGATTCAGAAGATAAGAGCGAAGAGAAGAAGATGACGAAGGAGGTTTGGGGATGAAGATGGCAGTTATTGAGGATTGAAGCCAACGTGAGAGTGTAACCGGGTAACCTGTTAGTTACCTGTTAAATGGCGATTTTGACACAATTACTCTAAATATCCGGCTTTAATGAGTCCAAAACACATCAAATGGTAAAACCAACATTTGTTTGAAAACTTCAGGGCTTTCATACCAATAGGATTTTTTGCAAAGTTAATATAATGGTAGCCCGAAAACTTGTTATCACCAGTAAAAGTAAAAGGGTAAAACAAAATATTTTTTTTGAAAAATATGAAAGTTAAGACGAACATAAAATTCAATTTTACGCAAGACCGATAAAAAAAACTTCATGGTTTTTACGCTCAAGAAAAGTCTAGGGACGATTCTGTATATTTTGGGTTGTTGCCGCCCTCAGCCAAAAAATGTCTAGGGACCATATTGTAATTTTTACTCCCTTCAGCATCTGCAACAAAGGAAAGGATCGGCTGAGGAGCAGTTGTATAGAACTTCACCGGTCAGAACTCAGAAGTAGATCATAGAAGGAGGAATCCGGCTTCGTTAATCTGACCCTACCCACCGGTATAGATCTGGTGCGTTTGCTTTTGATCTTACCAATCTATGTGGTACTTAATTTTTAAATTAGGTTTTTATTGCGTAGGATTATCTTGAATCTTAATTGTCTTTCAGTTATCAGTTTACGTAGTGAAAGTCTTTCTAGATAGTGCGAAATCATGAATGATTCTAGATCTTATACTCGTTCTGCATATCACACTTATCTCAACAAACGATCAATTATTATCATGTTGCTATTGGAGAGTATGTCTTGATTAAGATGACGGCTGTGAAGGGAAGTAGAAACTTAGTTGTACCAGTAATCCTGCTACTGTCAGTCTTTATGCTTGAAGCTCAAAAATCTTATATGATTCGTAGGTCAATTAGGTTTATTCACTGTAGTTTGGACTGGTAGAAGTGAAGTTTGATAGAGGCAGTGCCACCTCTGCTCCAAAATAACTGGTACTTTTGAAACTCTCAAGCAAAACATGCTATACCCTTCGCAATTCATCTGGTTTGTAAACTTTCTTGAATAATAGATGGCCATGTTAAACGTGTAAGAAATTCAACAAGCAGAAGAGCTGTGGTGAAGTAGTTGATTATAATTGCTATAATCACGTCTAAAAAACTAAAATGTTTAAGTTATATAGCTAGTTGAATGGTTTGTTTGCTTATTTATTGACTATAGTAGCTATAATTGTTGAACATAATAAATATGCATTCATTTCTTTATGCCCATCACTAAATATGAAATAGCGGTTGCTATCGCTATGTAGCATATAGGTAGCCTGTTTGGGGACAAAACCAACAAAAGGATATGCAAATGGTTCATAAGGGTCCCAGATAATTGTAGGATTCATCACTGTCATTGCATTGGGAGTTTCTTCTGATTGGTGACTTTTATCAAACATATGATAAAATTCGCTACTTTCCTAGTGATGAAATATGTTATCACACAAACACACAAAACCAACAGAAACATGCCTACAGTCTTCTGACTCCAGAATGCAATATCTCTTTGTTGATGGCTACACATAAGTAAGTGTCTCTATAACAAATATCTGCTTACTTGCCTACTTGTTAGTGGTATGGACTTGAGTTGATGTGATGAGAAGACACACACGTATGATACACAGTCAGATCTTTGTCCTAGTCCTACCTCTCTTTTCAACATGGCAAACACACCTACAAATATATCAAATATCTTGGTGTGAGACTTGAACCTCCCAATTCTGTGTTTGTGATGATTAGCACTTGATAGAAAGTAGATACCTAAGATGAACGTTTTATAGAATTAATCGTTAATGATATGTGATATGAATGTGGGAATCACTAGCATTAAACCAAGATTTGTACAAGTTTATTCTAGAAGGCCCAAAAGGGCAATTTGGGAAAGGTGGCGCTGAAGTCGGTTGGAGGAGATGATTCCATTGTTAGGTGTGCAGATTTTAGAGATATTTTGATACAGTTTGTATTGGAGAGAGGGAGTTTCCCTGGAACAATCATTCGATTGATTGTGTTAATCATTGAATCTTAGTTCTTCATCTTCTTCTTTATATTTCTTCACTGCTATTTTTCTAGTTCCTATCAGTATGAGGCATGATGGATTACTAAGTAATACTAAAAGCAAGGAACATACAAATCCTTGATGGAAGTTGTTATTACACATCTTTCAATCCTCACATCAGTTGCAGCACTTATTCACTATTCATTAGCTCTAACACATGCACAAGTCGCCAAACTTTTTGGTTATATACCAAACATAATGAGTTCAATTTTCGTCTGTCCCAGTAGACAAGAAAAACAGTTAGTTTGATTCATATTTTTACTCGAATTCAAATGTGTCTATTTCATGTGTATTTATTCAAAATTTGAGCTGTCGTTATTTTTGTATTTTTTGTTTCAGATCTCTGAATCACATCTTGAAGCAAACAACAAAATTGACGACCCGACTGTAGCTTAGCTTGCATTTGCAATAAAAATGTCTTCAGCTCAAGATCCATTTTACATTGTAAAAGACGAGATTCAAGATTCTGTAAGTTGGGTTCACCATTGAAGTTTTTTATTCATGCTTTCTCCTCGAGGTCCTGAATAAATAGGTTTTTTTATTTTTTTTATTTTTAGATTGATAGCCTCCAGGGCAGCTTTCATGAATGGGAACGCGGCAGCGGGGAACAATCCCGGGTGACAAAGGAACTCCTTTCCAATTGCGAGAGCATTGAATGGCAGGTATGTATCTGAAATACAGACAAATTAAGCAAAAGATGAAATCTGTGTTAATGAGTTCTGAAAATGAATTTTTGTGATAGGGAAGGTGGATGAGCTGGAAAAGGCTATTTCTGTAGCAGCTAGAGACCCTTCTTTGTATGGTATAAACCAAGTGGAGCTTGAAAAGCGAAGGAAGTGGACCACTACTGCTCGGATTCAGGTACAACAAATCCTTTTCATTTACTACTGTGGTAGTAAATATGCATATGACTCTTATTTTGTACGTGTGTGTGTGTGGTATTCATATGTAAATAGGTGGGAAATATTAAGAAAGCGGTGACAGTGACCGGAAGCAGTTCAAACTTTGGTGGGAGTGGGATGCGCCAAGAATTAATGCGGATGCCAAAGTCTCATCAGCAGCAGGATAAGGACAGGACCAGAACCGGATCATATGCTGCTGTAGATAATGATGATTTTATTTCTTCAGAATCAGACACACAGATGCTTCTCATCAGGTAAGCTTTTGCTTTTGTAATCTGTTTTAGATATATCATTTCAAAAGAGTCTCTTGTCTTGTTTACTAGCCCCAAATGAATTGTTTTTTTTTATACTCATATTTTATCGATAGATATACCTAATCTAGCATACCTTTACCTGGTGTTTATAACCTCTTAAAAATTGTTTTTTGAACCCAAAAAAACGACCATTATCACAAGGGATAGCATCCTAATTTTGTTCCATTGTGTTATAACGTCGTGCTTTGAAAAATTTACCACAATGTCATCCAAATGGAAAACAATTTTCGTACACGGCTAAAGGATAAGAAGTTGAATGTACAATGCTAAAAATAAATGGATAGATTTTCAAAATACAAAGCTCAAAGCAGATTGTGTTAACAAAATTGAAATATATATATCTGTAATTGTTGTATGTATGGTAATGGTACAACAGACAACAAGATGAAGAGTTGGATGAACTAAGTGCAAGTGTGGAAAGGATCGGATCTGTTGGGCTCACCATACATGATGAACTCCTTTCACAGGTGCACATGTGCTTTATGCATGGACATCATCATCATCTTCTTCTTCACAATTCCCATAGATAGATAGATATTTTATCTGATCACCAAAAATAAGCTTAGTTGTTTATTTCCCATTGCAGGAGAGAATTATAGAGGATTTGGGTTCAGAAATGGAAAGTACATCTAATCGTCTTGATTTTGTTCAGGTTACTCTTGTCTCATCTCATCTCATCTCATCTCATCTCATGATGTGTTTGTGTTTGTGTTTGTGTTTGTGTTTGATAGATACTACATAATAGGTGATAGATGGGACAAGACTGGACCTCACCTAATAAATACTAGTAATAATTAACAGAAGCTACCTTACTTGTACTATTTTGACCAGACAAAAAAGTTTGCAATCTTTTCTTTTGTCCAACCCAAAAAGGTGTGTGGCAAAGGTACACACGTGCAAAAGCCCTTCTCAGTCCTAAAAATGCTTAAACCATCACATACATGTTACATACTTACATATTACATTTAATATATATATATATATATATATATATATATATATATATATATATATATATATATATATATATATATTTTGCTGCATGCAGAAAAAAGTGGGCATGGTTATGAAGAAGGCCAGTGCCAAGGGACAGATGATGATGATCTTATTCTTGATTGTCCTCTTCATTATCTTATTTGTTTTGGTTTTCTTCACCTAAACTCATATGCTGTTTCTTGATTTCAAGAATAAAAAAATTACTGTATTATCTTAGAGTGTAACACAGGAGCTATTAGGTGTTTTCATTAATTACACTTTTGTTGCTTTATATGGTGTGAGTAAATTGAGAAAAAGTTTTCCAAGTATATTATTGTACCGCTTTTCAACATAATACCTTGTACCAGTTTGTTTTTGTCTTTTTGTCTTTTTGAAGAAACAGAGTCCAACATTTGTTATTAATCTGGTACGTACAAAATTTACCTATGCTTGTTGTTGCTATTTATTATGAAAGCCTCACGACTTGCACATTCATCACTTATCATATGGAGTCAAAACTTGTTTTGTTGAATTTAATTAAACCGGAAACAAACAAAATAATCAAATGCTTCCTAAAAAATTTAAAATTTAAAATAAAAAATTGAGTCCTTGATTACACATTCTCTTCGATTGACATCCCACGTTATAGCTAACAGGGACCCCAAAAGAGGAAAGATGAAAAGGACATCCACCCTACTTGAATGGCCCGCCAATTAGGCAAAAATGATTTAGATTAATTAGATTTTTGGTCTCCTCCTTCGTCCTTGTACAAGAAATGGTATTTGCCCATCTTCATCATGAAACAGTTGTTCTTGTGCTCCACCACGTAGTTTCTCCAAACTTAATCCCTCCATCTCCATGTTTATCATCTTCACCACTTTAACAACATTTGTTAAACCCCCAATAACCAACAACGAACTTGCAATGATACCAATCCACACCCATGTATGTGTCTGCATGTACACCATATCATATACATAGTACAATTAGGCAACAACCTTTTATCAATTAAACTAGGATGCTGTAACAATAAACAAATTAATGAAAGTACATTGCTAGGTAGCAATTTGTTGTTGCATATCTAATCTAATTAACCCTTTGAATTAGAGAATGAAACATACCAACAAATGCAGACCATGATGAGTATGTCCAAGTTGGTCTCTGAAGTTGAGAAGGGCTCCCACCAAGAACAAGAAGCTACCCATCAAGAAGGGGATCTGGACAGCGTGTTGCAATATTTGAATGTGGGCGTCTACGTGCTCGTAAAACTGGCATGAATTATGGATGGACCCAACAACCCATAATGAATTCCCCGCAATAACCATGTTTAGAGCATGACCCTCAATCCCCTCATAGCCAAATCCTCTATCCGCCTATATAAATATAAAAATTACAATTCATTTAATTCATCAGGAATAATCTCCAAAACTGCTTCATATTCTTTATTTCTTCATTGTCATTCTCCCATTATATATAGGGAAAATGACTCTTGAGGGTAATTAACTTTTGCGTTTGTACTCATTTGGTCCCTTTTTTTTTTTTGTATTCAATATACCATCGAACTTGTTGCTGGTGTTTACCATAGCCCTTTTGACCGGCTTTTGACCTGTGATAGCCGGTCATAGGGTTATGGTGAACACAAACAACAAGTTCGATGGTATATTGAGTACAAAAAAAAGAAAAGGGACCAAATGAGAACAAACGCAATAGTTGGTTACCCTCCTGATTAATTTTCCCTTTACTCATTTACAACAAATCTCACATCATCTCCTACTGATATTAATGACTTTTATGAGATTCATTCTTGCTTCTCTTCAAAACATAACCTACGAAAGGACATTATTCATACATGTACAACTTTGTAATGCACTTGAATATTTATTAGGGGAATCTTGACTAAGCGAGCGCATTTCATGACTACATTTACATTTCCAATCAAATGATTTATCGTATCATGGATTCTAAACAAGTCTACAAACGAGTGGAATCACAAGTGCTATGATTTTTGAGTTTATTTAGCTTTAAGATCGAACTCATGGGATAAGATACAATATCAATATGTACAATATTATGGTGTATTGTACATATTGATGTTGTATCTTATCCCATGAGTTCGATCTTAAAGCTAAGTAAACTCAAAAATCATAGCACTTGTGATTCTACTCGTTTGTAGACTTGTCTAGAATCCATGATACGATAAATCATTTGATTGGAAATGTAAATGTAGTCATGAAATGTGCCTGCTTAGTCAAGATTCCCCTAATAAATATTCAAGTGCATTACAAAGTTGTACATGTATGAATAATGTCCTTTCGTAGGTTATGTTTTGAAGAGAAGCAAGAATGAATCTCATAAAAGTCATTAATATCAGTAGGAGATGATGTGAGATTTGTTGTAAATGAGTAAAGGGAAAATTAATCAGGAGGGTAACCAACTATTGCGTTTGTTCTCATTTGGTCCCTTTTCTTTTTTTTGTACTCAATATACCATCGAACTTGTTGTTTGTGTTCACCATAACCCTATGACCGGCTATCACAGGTCAAAAGCCGGTCAAAAGGGCTATGGTAAACACCAGCAACAAGTTCGATGGTATATTGAATACAAAAAAAAAAAAAGGGACCAAATGAGTACAAACGCAAAAGTTAATTACCCTCAAGAGTCATTTTCCCTTATATATATATATATATATATATATATATATATATATATATATATATATATATATATATATAACCTGGAGGACGAGCAAAAGAATTGCGATAAAAAATAGAAGTCCTCCGACGGCCTGAACGACGGGCACCATAACTTCAACGAACAGAATCTGAGCATCCAGCTCCATCAGCCGCATCTGGTAATCAATGGCGGCGAGATGTGCGAACAGATCATGTATGTTCACAACTACTATTAAACCTAATCCTATCATCAAAACCACCAGTCCCGATTTCGCCTCCCTGGAAAACTGCGCCACGAAACCACACAGCAATACAATCGTCGAGAACACGTAAAGTCCTGCGTTCGTA